>NC_137128.1:37019270-37488122 GCF_949319135.1 Squalius cephalus | reverse complement strand
CACACACACACACACACACACACACACACTACATACACACACAATGGAATCTGACATGTTTGACCTTTTATTCTGTTAAACCGGCAACGGCGACACAGTGGAGCCTTCGCACAGGCTGGCAGGGTTAATTTTATTGTTGCCATGACAATGATTTGATTTGAATGGAGTCAGACCGGAGACATTGATAGTATCCATAGCAACGGTCCATTATTTTCCCTGGAGATTGTTTTGATTTGGCTGGGTCAGGAAAGGTTAAAAGCACATTAAAAATCAATATGCACACTTAAGTCTGTCTCATCCAGTCAACACACAGCGGCCACAGCATATGAGAGAGAGAGAGAGAGAGAGAGAGAGAGAGAGAGAGAGAGATAGAGAGAGAGATGAATCATAGACAGCTGAACTGCTTACCTGTTGTCCATGTCAACAGGTGTCCTCATTTAGAGTGGGAGACATAGAGAGAGAGAAGGAGCCCTCATTGACCCTTGAGTGGACATTTATTCCAGCAAATTAAAATAGATATGACCACTAGATGGCACCAGAAGCTAATGTATTGTGCAGCTTTGTAGAGAGTACTGTGGCATCTTAGCAGTCTGATCTCACCAAGTGCAACTGGATCAACATTCCAATCAACCAATTATATTTGAGGGGCAAGTTTACAGTTTATGTCAAGTTGGTTTACAACCAGGATTAGGTGCATCTATATCAGTGTTATTCACCTATCATTTCCCTCTGATTTTAGGGATAAGTTATGTGTAGGGTTAGGTTTAGGGGTAGGGATATGGTTAGCATTACGTTTTCGGACTGGAATGTTGTTCCAGGATCAAATATGTTGACCCTGGAACGCGTCTAAAGACCCGTTCACACCAAGGACGATAACTATAAAGATAACCATAGTTCTAAAATCGTTCTTAATATTAAAGAATATCAGAGTCCACACCATAGCTATAACGATAACAGCATCGAGAAACGATATCGTTGGAATATCATTGGGTATCCAGCTGAGGAACGATAAAAAACATTGACAGCCAATCAGAATCCATCCTGCTGTAAGGACCTCGAGCACTTAAAGTGACAGACAAGCACACGCTTATTAGAATAAACAGAACAATATCGTCTGCTGCTAATATAGTTATCTTTAGTTATCATTCTTGGTGTGAATGGGCCTTTACTCAGCAAAACCTAAAGTATACCTGGCTGGATGAGTATTATATTTACTTGACTAATATTTCTTCATATCTTTAATTTAACTTAAATACATAATTTGTTTACTTTGTTCACCACAGAGGTATAAACATTCCCTAATTCATTTAATTCATCTGACCAGTGTGAGATGTATGTACATTTTTTTCTCCCTATGAGTGATCATGATCGAAGGCTTTGTGAATTTTTGTTAAGGCTTATGGCTCACACTAAGAACGATAAATATAACTCTTACTATAAATTTGCTTACACACCAAGGGACGATGTTCTGTTTATCATAAGCACGCGCTGCAATTTTGTCATCGAGCTCTTTAAAGTCGGGTGGATTCTGATTGGCTGTCAATGTTTTTATCGTTCATCAGCTGGAAAAAAATCGTTCTGAAAGTAATTATAAGATATCGTTCCTCTGAGTCGTTACTCTTTATCGTTATAGCTGTTGTGTGGACTTGCTTTTCTCACAGAATTAGAATGATTATTAAAACTTTGTAGTTATCGTTCTGGGCTGCATCCGAAACCTTCCGAAAATCAGACAATGACTTTGTAGGCAGCGTTTGCGTACGAATGTACCTCACGAAACTGATTTTGGATAGACTTGTGGCAGCAACTTAACTGTTTAAGGATCGGATGTGTCTTGATGCCTTCCTACCTTGTAATGCATCCTCCGAAGGCAGCATTTTTCAGTTTCCAGACGCAGCCTATCGTCCTTGGTGTGAACAGGCCTTCACTACATGAATTGGATGAAAGACAACAAAGGTTTTTATTATTTTTTTAATTGAACAAAGAGCACAGGGGATACATGTATCACACACACAGACAAAAACAAGATGAAAGACAACAAAGTCAATGAGAGTACTTACCCCTTCCATTTGTCGATAAAACAGACCGCCCCTAATCTCATGCCATTGGTTGAGCTAAAGTTGCTGCGTCTCAATGCTAAAAATGTTTGGATAGCAGACACATTATTCTTGTCCATTATTCTTTTTGTCATGAATTTTTTTTTCTTTGACAGGATGCCCATGGAGAATGGAGCTACTTCATCAAGGAAGTGAGAAAGAGGACCTGAAAGAGACCCTTGAAGAGGAGCCGATCTGGGGCAGGGCGACTATCAGCTCAGTGAAGCTGCAGCCATGTGTGTTTGAGCTGTGCAAGTTTTACTCTCAGTGTGTGTGCAGAGGATTCAGTCACAGAGCAGTAGAGTTACAGAGGTACAACAACTCAACTATTCACAACTAGTCCTAAAACGGACATAAAAAACAGAGATGCATGTTACAGAACACTTGCAAGTTACATATATACATATTCAATGGGGTCCAAAAATCTGAAGTCATATTGACAGTCTGGGAATCAAAGTGCGTAAATAAACAAGGATTTTTTTAAAGTAAATTGTAGATTTTTAAGATTCTACGCTATTTCTAAGTCAATTAAATATGCAAATTTGTGACACTGACCATGTGACCTCCATTGTACAAAAGGTCACATTTCCTTGCTTTCATGAAGCCTGAGCGCTGCTGTCATTAAGACAAAAGGGATAAACCAGATATTAAGACATTCTGAAATTTCTGTTAATTTTTCAGTTAATCTTCTCAAATGTTTATATTACATTTTAGAAAACTGCAAAACAGAAGTGAAAGTACTGACAGCATTAGTGATCTCAGACTTTTGGAACCTATGTCACAGTTTTGGTTATAAAATCAATAGTATCAAGGAGTAAGACAGTAATTTAGCATATATCCTCAATATTATTAATTGTATAAACAAGATGGTCAATATTTTTGTGCTCTACAGATACTGTGTGGACAGCCATCGCTGGTACGAGAGACATACAGCAGAGGTTTGCAGTCGGATGAGGAGAGTCACTTTTTCCAAAAGTGAGTTACACAACGTCAGCAAATCTAACCCTAACAGAGATCAAATCACAACACGCTATCATTTAATAAAAAATATATAAATATTTTATATTATCATAAAAAAAAACCTTTACTGAAAGTCCATTAAAATCAGCAGCAACAGAAAGAAATTCGAGATTATTGAAAACCCTGCATTATTCCTTCTTCTACAATTAGTTTAACCAAGTTTTATTCTTGTTCTTAGTGCAGTTGAAGTTTTTATATCCCGTAAAAGGGTCGTCACCATTATCATATCTTTATTTGTGTGTTTCAATGAATTGAATTATTTAAAGCTATGGCTTTCTGTGGTTAAATCAGTGTGTGAGACACTGTCTGTTTTCCTTGATGAGTGACTAATGACCCTCCACACACACACACACACACACACACACACACACACACACACACACACACACACACACACACACACACACACACACACACACACACACACACACACACACACACAGGTCACTGGCGACCTCATTAAAGAATCTATAGATGATACCTGCATGTAGATCTGACCTCATTAAAGTGTGTGTGTGTGCATGTGTGTATGTGTGATCCAATAAAACACACTCTTCCTACAGGACTAATGATGTCTAAGGTCAGTCTTGATGGTGAAGAGTATTTTGCAGGACAAAGACAGAATAAGATGAAATAGGCTGCAGGCAGACTTGATTGTAGTGTGTCTCCAGCGATGAAACTGCTTAGTCACTGAAGAATCTCATGGCATTTGAGGACACATGCAGCTCCTTGTTTACCTACAATACAACCATTCTCAAATATAATTTTCTGATGTCAGACATGAGCTGATAAAGCAGAAATGCACAGATACTACACCAGTCACCTAAGGGCAAATCCTACAGGAATATATACAGAGTTTGGAATCAATCCTGAAAGATCCTAATTGGATCAAATAAGAATAAAGTGTCCTACTGGATGAACTGGATTTTATTCCATATTAGATATTGAGTATCATATATTGTATTGTAT
This sequence comes from Squalius cephalus, assembly GCF_949319135.1. Lineage (NCBI taxonomy): Eukaryota > Metazoa > Chordata > Actinopteri > Cypriniformes > Leuciscidae > Squalius > Squalius cephalus. The sequence continues at coordinate 37,484,040 of NC_137128.1, read as the reverse complement.
TGAAATAACGTTTTTCTACTGGACAGTTACAGGGACTTACACAGGAAGTGTTTCTTTATATAGTAAATTATGTTAATTTTAAAGTCATACAGGACATTCTATTCCACTGAGAATCTCAATAATCCTATTGGAAACTACACTCACCGGCCACTTTATTAGGTACAGCTGTTCAACTGCTCTTTAATGCAAATATCTAATCAATGCATTTAGACATGTAGACATGGGCTGCATCTGAAAACTTAGGCAACTGACTTCCCTATCAGGCAATGACTTTGCAGGCAGCGTTTGCACACAAAGGCACCTCATGAAACTGATTTCGGACAGACTTATGAGGCAGCGTAACGATTTAATGATCTACAGCAAAACAGAGCGAGATTTGGTGATAACTAAGTGAATATTTAATTTCTCGCTAGAAATGACATCAGAAGTGGGTAACGTTGGTCAAAAACATACATTTACACACAAATTGACAGCATTTTTCAGTTTTTGGATGCAGCCATGGTCAAGACGATCTGCTGAAGACGAAACTGAGCATCAGAATTGGGAAGGTGATTTAAGTGACTTTGAATGTGGTATGGCTGTTGGTGCCAGACGGGCTGGTCGGAGTATTTCAGAAACTGCTGATCTACTGGGATTTTCTCACACTGCTTCATAGGGTTCTCTAGGGTTTACAAAGATTGGCCAGAAAAAGAGAAAGTAGCAGTTCTGTGGTTGAAAATTGTCTTGTCAGAGGTCAGAGGAGAATGCTACAAAGGCAACAGTAACTCGTTACAATCGAGGTCTGCAAAAAAGCATCTCTGAACGAACAACATGTCAATAGAAAATTGGAAATGCTTTGCCTGGTCTGATGAGTCTCAATTTCTGCTGCAACATTCAGATGTTAGGGTCAGAATTTGGTGTAAACAGCATGAAAGCCTGGATCCATCCTGCCTTGTACCAATGGTTCAGGCTGGTGCTGGTAGTGTAATGGTGTGGGTGATATTTTCTTGGCACACTGTGGTCCCCTTAGTACCAAGCATACTACCCCTAACTACCCCCTTAGTGTAGAGCATTGTTTAAACGCCACAGCCTACCTGAGTATTGTTGCTGACCATGTCCATTCCTTTAAGACAGTGTGCCCATCTTCTGATGGCTACTTCCAGCTGGAAACGCGAAATGTCAAATCATCTCAAACTAGCTTCTTGAAGATGACAATGAGTTCACTATACTCAAATGGCCTCCACAGTCACCAGATCTCAATTCAATAGAGCAGCTTTTGGGATGTGGTTGAACGGGAGATTCTCATCATGGATGTGCAGCTGACAAATCTGCAGCAACTGTGTGAAGCTATCATGCCAATATGGACCAAAATCTCTGAGGAATGTTTCCAGCTATGCTACAAAGACTTAAGATCTGAGGGCAAAAGCAAGGTGTACATAATAAAGTGGCATTGAGTGTACAGTACCTTATTCAACAAAAATAGACTATGATTGGTTCTTAATCATGGTAGAAATTCCAAAAGGAGTCCTGTAGATGTTACAATTAAATTAAATTACTATTAAATTGTTACCATTAAATTTCAGTATATCCAGCAGGGTCTCATTTGATTTGATTTTGTTTAAAGTCACAATGTAACGGAAGTAGTGACAGATCATTTCTTGTATATTATGACATACATCCAAGTGAAATCAGTTATCGGAAAAGAAGAAAATGTTAGAAGGGTTCTTGGTTCAATCCACCGGTTGTTGATTTGATGGAAGCAGACGCACAAAATTATTGTAGAAGTCCGGCATATATCATCAGAGAGAAGTCCGTTGTTTTAAAGCAAGATCAAGTTATCACATTTTGATTACAAATTTAGTTAAAAATAATAATAATACAAAAGTACATTTTTATTGTATTTGTAATTTTGCAGGTTGTTAAAAGTTATTTTTTAAAGTCTGCATTAAGCAGCATTCAACCCGCTATTTTACTTCCATAATGTAAAGTTATTCAATGAGAAAAAAAAAAAAGTATAGGGATTATTAAAGGATTATTAAAAGAAGCCATTCCTTGGTGACATCAAGAAAGCTGTCTTTCTACTTGATGAAAGATTACAAAAACAAACATATTTTCTACTGGAATATCATGCTGTGATGAATCTTGCACTGTACAACCAGGTCAATTTTGAGTTCATGTTGAAGTAATTTCTTTACTAATACAATCACAATCTCTTTCTCTCTCAGATCTGAAGCAGAAATGTCTGGCAAGAATGTGTGTGAAGATATAAGACAAGAACTGAGAATCATTTGCGGGTGACAGACATCTGAACCATCTGAAATCAAGAGAGTGTATGTGTGTGTGTGTGTGTGTGTGTGTGTGTGTAAGAGAGAGAAACGGTGTTCTGTTAAACAATGAACTACATTAAAGCATCACTGAATCTGAATAGTAGTGTGCGAATCTATAGTGTCGACATTGTACTTTGTCTCCTGAACACGAATAAAACCAAACATATTTACCCATGTCTAATTTGTGATGTCTAACTACAACAAACACACAAAAATCAAACCTGGAAGCATCTGAAAGAAAAAATAATAATGGACAAAAGATGAGAAAAAATGTAAAATTGGTTGAATACAGTATCATTACAAATAGATTACATAATATTTGTGTGCTGTGTATTTTTAGAGTCTTTTTTTAGAGCATCATTAGCAGAATGCTTATTTCAAACTAGAAACCCAGAGAATACAAAGAATCATTTACAACCCCCAGTTTCTGCTTGATCCTCACCTGAGTTCCTGTCACACACACAAACACAATGGCTAGTTGTATGAGGACCCCAGTTTTCAGTTGGGGTCAGGACCTTTAACCCTGCATAAAAGAGAGGCATAGGTGTGTGTGAGAGATCCAACTTCATCTCTTCATGTGTGACCTGAAACAAACATGAAGAATGTGTACTTCCTGCAGCCCTGTTACCATGACGACCACCCTGCCTTTTGCCCTTTAACCTTTTAGAGTTTTCTAAATAGGGCTTTGTTCATTTTTTGGGATTGTTTTCTCATCTCTTCCACACACACCTGCATTAGAAGTGATTCTGAAGTGAAGAGTTTGGATATCTGTGTCTCGGTGCTTAAACTCTTGGTTTGGCTTTGACTGGCCACTGAACCTATGAATACTGGATGGTACAACTGATTCTTTTGTATCAGGATAAAGATGAGGCTGCTGTATTTTCTTCTCCTCTTCACCCTGCAGAAAGGTGAGAAAATGCAAACAATCTTCTGTCAGTAGTGAGGGTGCAGGTGAGTGAGTTCATCACCCTGAAACTGACATTTAGATGATAATTATTCTCAGTTTCTGCACTTTTTTTTAATTAGCCTATTATAATGATTTCTGAAGGATCATGTGACACTGAAGACTTGATTAATGGCTGCTGACAATTCATCTTTGCCAACAAAGGGATAAATTACAGGGATTTAAAACACTAAACTGTAGTGAAACTGTAAACTGTAGCAACTGTAGCAACAATTTAGTATCAAAGTCTACAATTTTTGCATTTTCAAAATGTGCATGATTCTAATGTCCTGCATTTTTCTTATCCATTAACTCAAATGCATGTTATAAAAGCGTTTTATTTATTTATTATTTCATTAACTTTTGTTGCATAAAATAGACCTCAATTGTAAAATATTTTGAAAAAATTGTATTTGGAGTTTTTCTTTGGGTTTGCAGCTTGACAAAATATTTACGTTGATTTGTAGTGAAATTGAGTGCATGTATAATTTTGCTGATTTTTCAAATTTACAATATCTTTTAAAATCGTTAAAGAAGGATTCTGTTAAACATTTTTTTTTACACTAAAGAGTGAAGAGGGCCCCAGTTCCAAAGTACTGGATTATATTTAATAACTGACAATAATAAACAAAAGCAAAACAAACAATAATACAAAAAAATTGTGTGGCCAAGAAATATTTTTATTGGATTTGATTTCTTATCTTATTTGGGAAATCATTACGTTTCTGCTGACATAATATAGGCTTAACACTGCATTACGATTATTCACTTACAGTCCTGTTCCCATGTACATATGATGTACTTATTATGTTTATTACAATAACTGGGTAATAACGACTAGGTACTAACCCTGAACCTAACTTTAGCCCATGTAGGCTACTGTAGTTACTTTATACTACTCTTTCTTGGGTAAGTACCACTGATCTATATAATGATTCTAGATCAGTGGTAAGTACACGTAAGTGCGCGTACTGTAAAATAAAGTGCAACCATTCAGTTTAGAATGCTATGGGGATAACATATGGGAATACAACATTAATTTACGACAAAGAAATGTGGAACATTTGTACTTTCTCTGTGCAGTTCATGGCGCTGCATTTTTCTGCCCAGAAACAAGTGACCTCAGTTCTGATGAGCTTCTGATTGGTGAGTGCATTCAACATAAACAAACAAATGCACGGGAGAAATTAGACAGAAAATGGTGTATAGGCTACAATTTTAAATAAATAATATGATAATAACATAATAGTCTGTACATACACAATCCTTTATCTTTAAAATATATGTGTGTCGCACAGGTTGTCTGGGTGTGCGGTTCAGCTGGCTGTACTCTGTGTTTGATGACCTGCGGTCAGTGCTGGAGTTTGCAGTCAATCTGCGGTGTGAGACTGGACTCTGTCCCGCGGACATTCAGAACCACGGACATTACTGCAGCAACGCAAACACACGGGGCACCGCACACACACACATTCCGCCTGCCGACACACTCGACCGGTGAGAGCACACGCAGCGGGAGAGAGATAAATGAGAAACGGATAGAATTAGACTCAGGAGGGGGTAAAGAGATTTTAAAATTCACAGTGGAGTCCACACTCACTTATTGCAGGCTCTGACCCCTCTTTCTGCCTGTTAGCTGATTCTCTATGCAGTTGGGGAAAAGAGATTAAAAATGAAAACATGCAGAGCATTGACGTGTGTAAAAAAAAAACATGCACTTTATATTAATGTGCATGATATATTAATATAAATGCACACATTTAAACATAAATTAATATAAATGCCAACATATACTCGCACCTGGGCAAGGAACGGAATGTTTTTCATTTCCTTTTATTATTCTTTTGCCCTATTAATCTATTTTCTGTAAAGCTGTTAAAATGTATAATGCTAAATACATAGAAAATTGAAATGAATGTGATTGTGTTTGTAGCTGTTGTCTTAACCACTGGAGATGTTCTCAAGAGCTAAAGGACAGAAACTGCAGTCGCAGGACACCAATGTACAACAACTACACCTGCAGCTACAACTCCAGCTGTGGTACACACTTAGTCTTAAAACATTTTCATTGCAGATTTTTACTTTTCAAAGAGCCTTAAAGGAAGGTATTTCCATCAAGGAGCTAAAATTTTGATCACTAGCATTTATATGGTATGATTACTCTGTTATGTGGAGAAAAGAGTTAGCTGACCTCAGTTGTGTCCAACTTCTGCAGATACATTGGATTTCTGTGAGGAAGGATTCTGCCATTGTGATTGGACAGTTATAGACTGCATCAGCTCCAACCATGCAGTCACAAAACAGGATGGAGATAACCAACCAATCACATCACAGACAGGTAACAGTATTAAATCAGAGCACAAGCACCTTTACCTTTCAAAGTTGAAATGTCACTAGATGTTCACAGTCCTAACAACAAACAGACATATCAGTGGCATATGAGTGCTGATATACATATATTACATTATAGCATAAAGTTTCATCTCTTTTGTTTCATTCAGTCCCTCCCTTTGTGACTGATCTACCTGATAATGACACCTACACCAGTGATGTGCTCAATGGAACAGGTGAGGCTGTTGAGACCCACATTAGCTCATTGTTTTATCTTTATTTGTTCAATTCAATTCACATTTATTTGTATAGTGCTTTTATTATTTCACATAAACTTTACAGAAAATGGATGTTTCTACGTTACAATTTAGAGTAATCTGTTATCAGAGGTGACTGTCTAAGTAATGTCCACATGTCAGAAATGTACAATTCTAAGATAATACAAGTCATGCAGTTAGCTAACATCATTTATTCAATTAGGCAGAAACAATGAGCTCGTTAAAGCAATTATTTCAAGTTGTGATCATAATGATTACAATAGAAAATTTGGCAGTTATGTATGTTGACTCAGAGTTGGCGTCATCTGAAGTCCTTGCAGGGGTTGGTGTCATCTCTTCACAGGTGTTGAGTCATCTGAAATCTTTGTAAGAGGCTGGATCCAAACTGGTGCTGGCATACACTCTAGTTTTGAGATGCAGTATGTGAATGACTGGCTAAGGAGATGTGTCTTTAATCTAGATTCAGACCGGGAGAATATGTCTGATCCCTGAACATTATAGGGAAGGCTATTCCACAGTTAGGAGCCAAATGCGAAAACGCTCTACCTCTTTTTGTACCTATCTGACTGTTGGCATTTTGTTTATTTAAATGGAGGTATTATCCAAGTTAACGTCAGTAAATTATGGAGTGCTGCAAGGGTCTGTTTTAGGCCCTCTGCTATTTTCAATATACATGCTGCCCCTTGCTATAGGTACAATCAAAAGTCCAGACTTTAGTGAGTTTAAACAGTGTGATGGAATGTGGGGCGATAGAAGATCGGTTAAATACACAGGAGCTAAACCATTTAGGCCTTTATGAGCCGGTAGCAGTATTTTGTAATCGATACGGAACTTAATAAGTAACCAGTGTAGAGATGATAAAATTGGAGTTATTGGATCGTTATTTTCTTGACCTGGTAAGAACTCTAGCAACTACATTTTGGACTAGCTTGTTTAATGAGGATGCAGGACAACCACCAATAGTGCATTACAGTAATCCAATCTTGAGGTCATGAATGCATGAACAGGTTTTTTTGCATCGGAAATAGATAACATTTTCCATAGCTTAGCCATGTTTCTGAGGTGGAAGAATGCTGTTTTTGTTCAAAAGACAAGTTGCTGTCTAATGTAACACCCAGGTCTTGTAGAGGATGAAGTAACAGTACATTATTCTAGATACAAATTGTATTCTAAGAGATTCTGTGTACAGGTTTTTGGTCCAGTCTTATCCAAATGTAATCGATTTTTTTTTTTTAGCAGAGTAGCAAAATAGCAGAGGGCCTAAAACAGACACTTGCAGCACTGCATAATTTACTGACGTTAACTTGGATAATACCCAGTTTAAATAAAGAAAATGGTAACGACGATCCAAACCACCTTAATGCCTGTCAGTGAATACCATTGTAATCGGCCTAAGCGCAGCAGTAAAACTAGTATTGAGATGCAGCCTTGGTCAGAAGCTATAAGTAAGTCATTTGTAACTTTAACAAGCGCAGTTTCTATATTATGATGGGGCCTGAATCCTGAATTAAGACTAATATAGTAATTTGGTTTAAACCAAGTTTCTGTAAGGCACAGTACATCAAAACAGTTTTTTGTGAAATCACTCCCAGTCCACATTATTTTTGCCTTTATATTTGCAATACCTGTACTGCTTTTAAAATGTGTTTTATATACTTTATAAGTGACTTGATTTCACAATGTAGAGACCAGCCTACGTGCTGAGAGAGCGAGAGCGAGAGAGAGAGATTTAGATATCTTGCTGATCGACTAACAGTGTTGTTTGTGTCTCAGACAGGGTGGAGCTTTCTCCATCAGACATCGACATGGAGATCATGTTCTATGGTAATGCACAGAAATACAGGATTTGTTAATATAAACAAACATATTGATATAAATAAATACATATAATAATTTTTAAATAAATATAAAAGTAATTATATAAATGAATCTAAACATTTTGTAATATATAAACTACCACTGAAAATTTTGGGATTTTAAAAAAGAAATGAATACTTATTTAGCATGGATTAATTAAATTAATCAAAAGTAACAGTAAATACATTTATAATGTTATAAAATATTTTTAATTCAAATAAATGCTGTTTTATTTATTTTTTTCCTTTCTGTTCATCAAAGAATCCTGTATACAACGATATCAAGCAGCACAACTGTTTTCAACATTGATAATAATAAGAAATGTTTCTTGAGCAGCAAATCAGCATATTAGAATGATTTCTGAAGGATCATGTGACACTGAAGACTGGAGTAATGATGCTGAAAATTCAGCTTTGCCATCACAGGATTAAATTACATTTTAAAATATATTGAAATTGAAAAATAGAACACTATTTTTTTTAAATTGTAATATTATTTCACAATACTACTGTATTTTTTTTTATCAAATAAATGCAGACTTGATGAGAATGTATATATATATATATATATATATATATATATATATACTGTAGTACTGGAATAAGTAAAGACTTACTTTAGAAATATTATTATGAAAAATAAGAACGTGTGTACAAGGTAAAAATCTAACTGGATTTTTTTTTTTTTTTTTTTGCATAAGAACATTTTCTGTTCCATGTAAAAAATTTTTTTTAAATCATTTACAAATCCCTCCCTCTTTTACAGATGTAAATGGCACACTGAATGAGACTATGAGCAACTTCACCAATGAGTTGGTGCAGGTCAACAGCTCTCAGAGCAGCAATATCCAGAGCACAAAGAACCCTGGGATATATCAATCAGGTGACATGCTTCAATGAACTTATATTTAGTCTTTTTTTCTGTGGCCCAGAGGACGATTTCTCCCTCGTATTGCGACTCGAGTAAGCCTCAGCCACCTAAAGAATTCACTGATCTAAGCTGAACTTTATCTTTAGGTCCAGAGGAAGAAGAGAATGAAGCAGAGGAGAGCAAGCTGGACAGAAACTCAGAGAGGGGAAGTACAGTTCAGAAAAAGGAAGAGGAGCCAATAGAATATGAGGATGGGATCTCCAATGGTAAGAGATAAGCTAAATTGAGTAACACCAACACCAAGATGCACTGTGTTGGTTTGTGCATTTTGAGTCATTCACAAATAAATTCATCTCAGCTTGTAAATCAAGGACTTCTTTGAAATTCCAGCACACTCGCTGCTTACTGTTCAAAAACACTTGAACAAATGTGATCAAATGATTCTAAATGAAGACAAGTCTTTAAACCCCACAGTTTGAGTTCAACTGAGGCTCTAAGCATTTATATTGCATTCATTTTTGCTGGCTTCTTCTAGTTCTTAGTTAAGCAATATAAAAGAAAGTAAGAAAGAAAGAAAGATAAAAAGAAAGTCTATATACAGTGGCTAAAAATGTAAATTAAGAACCAACGGCAAAAAGTAAACATCAAATATCTGCAACAAAACAAATTTGGCACAATAATTATTCAAAACAATATAAATGAACAAATAGGCCTGGATGGATGGATAGGCCTGTTTGGGCTGTGTGTCAACTGTTTTTGTCTATATAATGAAAGTCAATAAGGCGGGCGTACATGGTGCGAGTTCGGATTCTCGGGAGGTCGTGAGATATTGCACGTTACGAGTCAGTTAACTTGATAATCGCGTCAAAGCAGCTGGTACACGGCACGACTGTCTATAGCTAGCAACTATAGCTTCAGATAGAATAATTACAGAAATGTGTCTGCAAATGATTTGTTAAAAAGCAGAGAACAGTAGCCATTCCTTTCAACATAAATAGAGAAAGTGTGAGAGAGAGAGAGAGAGAGAGAGAGAGAGAGAGAGAGAGAGAGAGAGAGAGAGAGAGAGAGAGAGAGAGAGAGAGAGAGAGAGAGAGAGAGAGAGAGAGAGAGAGAGAGAGTGAGTGTGTGTGTGTGTGTGTGTGTGTGTGTGTGTGTGTGTGTGTGTGTGTGTGTGTGTGTGTGTGTGTGTGTGTGTATGCGCACGCTGTATGGTTACTCATCTATACTAATCCATATGAATTGAGCAGTTTAGTCCAAATTTTCTGAAGAGACTCGATCGCTTTATATGATGAACAGATTGAATTTAGGCTTTTATTCTCATATAAACATTGATCATTGAAATTTGGACTAAACCACTCAATTTGTATGGATTAGTTTTACAATCTACGAACTTTTAGAAACGTCAAATTGGTAGTTGCGTAGCTGTCAACGGAAGCAAAGAAATTGCCCAGATTTGATTAGAAATATCTTCATTTGTGTTTTTATGTGTTGAAAGTCTTAAGGGTTTGGAATGACATGAGGGTAAGTAATTAATGACAGAATTAAACATTTTTGGGTGAACTAACCCTTTAAGACCATAACCTGTGACCTGTGCTGCTACTTTCTGTATTTTAGTTACATCTGTGCTGATGACAGAACATCAGGGCAGAGACAAAGAGGAAATCCTAACCCACAATGCAATGGAGTGGAGCACAAACAGTAAGCATGTCTTATCATACTGAAAACACATATGCAAAAGACCTCATTAAAAGATTCAGCATGTTTTCTGACTGTAATATTTTGGTTTTATGACAGATGAGCTGACTGTTAGCATAGCGCTAACCACAATAACAGAATCACAGACTGTCACAGACGTACCAGATACATACACAAACACGCATTCAAACACACACAGTCTTCACTATACACCCCACACAACACCAACAACATACACACCCACTCACACACAATCTGACCATCATTCATCTGAGGAGGATGAGAGTGATAAAGTCACCTTTCATTTAGCTGCAAGCAGACCTGTCGCACACACACCTGCACATACTACACACACTGTAAAACCCGTTACACATACATCCGGTACACGTACTACAACTAATTACTCAAATGACATCGCTAAACCGTATGTCAGCCCACCTTTACACATCCTAACAGAGGAAAAGAGTGATGAGTCAATGGAGGAGAGAGAAGAGGAGCAGGAAATGACAGAGAGTGACAAAGAAATAGAAAAACATTCAACACAAACCAATCAAAGCCCTTTTATAGTTCTGACCACACCCACTAAAATAACAACCAATCAAAATTCACTTCACAAAACAACCTCGCCCACTGCTACTTATAAAAACACAGTGGCTGCAACCACTTCTGTGCAACTTACATCTATGAGAGGAAGTGAAGAGAGAGAGATACGAGTTGAAGAGATGGAGAGAGAGAGTGAGGAAGATAAAGAGACAGAGAGAGAGAGTGATTTAATAGTAAACCCACCAAACAAGAGTCAGGAAATCAGCGCACAAAATGGCGACTTAAGCACAACCAAACCGACAATTCAAACACAAGCCAACACAAAGCCATCTCCATCTAAAGAGGACGAAAGGCACAATATAGAAAGCAAGGAAGATCTACAAAGTGATGAAGAAGAGGAATCAGTCAATACCCAAACAACCACGATCCCATCCAGGGTCAGCGAGGTCAGTCCATACATGTGGATAATCCCAGCACAGTTCCTTAAACCTCCCATACACAATGCATCACCAAGACCAACGGTTTACCCAGCTGCAAAACCAACTAGGAACAACAAGACCACATCTACAGTTCACAAGCCTGTCAGCACACGGACCACAACATCAAGACATGCTGCTGTTGAAACCATCCCTCATCCCCAGAAACCTCCCCGTCCAGCCCTGGATCAGTTACCATCATTGACCACTACTGCTCACCAAGAGTCTATTGAGGAAGAGGAGCTGGAGGAAGAGGAAGAGGAAGACAAAGAGCCATCTGACAGCTCACAAGAATCAGAGAAAATCGGTAACGGTGACAATCCACATCTGCAACTTCAATACAAACCATATGATTTAGCCAAGCAGGATGTGTTCCTGGATCAACATCCTTATATCAACCAAACAGGCCCAAACTTCATAACATATTCATGAAATCAGATCAAAATTATTGGTTGATGATAATCCTGTTCCTGAAATCTAATTGGTTAATCGGTATGGTAATGTTGTACCAGAATGTTCATCCAAGAACATGCACTGCTTGAGCAAATTACGTTAAGCTATTCTCCAAACACCTCCTGCACATGCGTCTGTACTCCAGAGAAATCAGTGTGTGTGTGTTTGTGTGTGATTCCCAGAGTCTCACCGGGTCCGGAGACGGGCGGCGCCGTCCTTTTACTGGTCTCTACTGGAGGCCGCTGGCCTGTCAGACCTGCAGCAGCAAGAAGACTCTGAAGGTGAGAAATTTAAAGAGAAAGACAGACCAAAACGTACATAGACAGATAACAAAACATTAAGCCTGTGTGCATGTGCAGTTATAATCGAGCAACAGTAGGTTTTTGGTTAGTCGAGCTAAAGTGTCCATCTCTCTGTTCAAGTACATGTATAATAAAACACATTGCGTAATTGAACATTTGAAGAATTAAAGGCAGGGTAGGTCATTTGCTATAGAAACATTGGTTGAAAGTCTCTTCACATCCTGATAGTCACTAAGTTAAGTGGTCTAAATGTACTTATATGTATATATATATCGTCTGTGTAATGTGTAGGACTATAAAATGTTCGTCCAATCATTGCATTCAGACCGAATGCAATGATTGGACGATTTAATACAATGTCCCAGCTGCTTGTCAACGTATGTATTTTCATACCTCCACGCACCAGAGTTAGACAGAGGTCAGTCTCTGAGCACTGCAACTGAAACAGAAGTTGCCTTTTACAGTTCCTCCTGAACCAAAACAACAAGCTTATGCTTAACTACCATAAATTGGAAGAGATGGAAACCCGTCACGTTATACTCTGAGCGGTTCGTGACTCGAATTTGTAAGGCGGGTGCCAGTAAGTCTGGGCTACCCCGTGAGATAGCAAAAGGCTCTCCTGAGAATTAACATTTGAACTCTCTCTTGCATACTGTATGTAACAGCAACATCTGAGATGCACCACACAGTGCAGCTCACACCTCACTTTTACCATCTCATCATCTCCCCCTGCTCGCCCTCTTCTCCTTCTCACCTAAAACTCACTAAAAACCTATGCAATGTTAAATGTGTACAATATGTAATTATACATGTTTGGTATCATTTGAAATGTCTCAGTGCGACTGGTACAAAGGTCTCATTCCCAAATAAGTAAAACAAAAGGTAATAAAGTTTTTAAGAGTTTAGAGATAACTTGCACACAGAGGAGGGTGTGTCTTCCAGGCAAATGGCCTCCTGCTCTCAAAAGGTGTAAACTCTGAATGCAAATTCCCATTGTTAGCAAATGTTTCCATGTGAAATAAGTTTCTGTCTTGGTTTGAGTTGCAACAAGAGGCTCGGGGCGATTTGTTACTCAAATTAGCCTGTGATGCTGAGTGTATGCAAAACACTTCACATCATGTATTTTATAATGTCAGGTTCGCATCTTCTCTCTTTATTCCAGAACATTTGATGTTATGTATTTATTATCTTTGAACTAATTATGAAATTGGCATGATACATTTACCTGACATAATAAATTGTTACATTTCATTTATTCCGACTTGACTCTGAAATTGTTTTCCCAAGTAGATTAAACAGATTTGTATGTTACCGCAAGTTTTGCATCAGATTAGTGACGACTTATATTTGGCACTAATTCAAGTGTACTTGGTGTGCAAAGACAAGAAGTGAATTTCCGTTTAGGGCAGCAAAAGTGCTGCTTGACCAACCTAAATCTGGGTGTGTCTTACCTCTGTTTTAATTTAATGTATGTGGGAAACCACGGCATGGCCAATCCAAAGCTATTATAAGAGAAGTAATGTTGGTTGACTTATCTGTAGTAGTGGCCATACCTCTACTGAAGTAAACATTATGTTAAATTCAAGTGTATGCAATTCCATGGGGGCTATACCAAAGTATCTTTGATTGTGTAAACGTGAATACGACCAATCTCAAACTATGGTTTTGCCTGTAGTGTCTTGCCTTGAAATACACATCAACTCTATCTTTCGACCCATCTATACAACACTGAAGCCAACTGTAGTCTGGTTAACTTGTATTCATGCTGCACGAAGTCAAGCTACTATACAAACGCTGGTAGAATTTCAGATTAAAGCATTATGACATTTTAAAAAGACAAATTAAAGCTTTAGTGCAGCTGATATCAAACTATTGAAGTGCATGTAAACATACATAAAGTGGATAAGTGAAAAATACACAGAAACAATGAGACAAACAGATGCCATGTATTTTGGACATAGCACGTAACACGTAAATAACACGCTACATAAATATGGTCATCATTCACTACCATAGGATGTATTAAAGTATCATGATACTGACACCATCTCTGTAGCATGGTATCATCACAATGGTACAGTTTGTGTATGGGAAATAACAATATTCCAGCATCAAAAAAAGTGTGGCCACATTAATATACAGTATATGTGTGTGTGTGTTTGTAGAGTGCAGCACATCTTTCCTCCAGTACAGTGCATCTGGACAGGTGTTGAGGGACATGTCTGCTCTGGGAGAAATGCTGCGCTGTCTGACTGGACGATGTCCTCATGAGTATCAACACTATGGCTGCTACTGTGGACAACAGGGGACAGGAAACCCCGTAGACCAACTGGACCGGTCAGAACACACAAAAACACACATTTCTACACCGGCAAAAACGCTGGAATCTCACACACACACACTGACTGGCAGTGTATGTAAAGAACGTTACTGTAATTGTGCGGTTATATTCAGTGCTGAAGCTGTTGTGCCCTGACTGTCCTTGACGTGTCTCTGTGTCAGGTGCTGTTTTCTGCAGCAGTGCTGTTTGGAGAAGCTTAGTGTGCTGGGCTGCAGAAAAAACAGAAAACTCAACGCTCAGATCAGCTGCCAAAAAGGAAAGCCTCGATGTACGACATTACACACGTGAAAGCATGCAAAAACCTTCATACTTCACAATTAAGAGAGTTTTTCACGGAGGTCGGTTTTATGTTAATGATTGTGTATGTGTGGCAGGTTCAGGTGTGAGTGTGTGTGACCGGCTGCAGTGCGTCTGCGATCGCGCGACTGCCGAGTGTATGGCGGCTTCACACTTCAACCAATCAGTCGCCTCCTCATGTTCCGGGCCCCGCCCACCGTGCCTCCGAAAGCCTCATTCTTCAACACAATCAGCCAGTCAGGACACCAGTGAGGAGAGCAATGAAATGACCCCATCACGGCCTCAATTGAACACACAAAACCAATCAAACACGCACGTTCAGCCACATAAACCCACACTCAACAAGAACCCCCTACACAGCAAACCACAACTGGGCATCAAAGAGGAGGAGGAGGAGGAGCCAGGAATGGAAAAAGAAGAGGAGGAGGAGGAGGAGGAAGAAAAAGAACAAGAAGAAGAGGAGGAAGAGGAATTGGAGCAGTAGGACGAGGTGGTTCTATAATTTTTACATTTTCAGGGAGCTCTCAATGATAGAGGAATCAGTAAGAAAAGATGTAATCTTAACTCACTCAGTATCCAGTGGCCACTCAAGATCATCCAAGATCTGCTGCTTCTCCTCTGCTTGTGTTTGATGATCTGCTGAAAGACTGCGTTTTTGTGCTGAATCGTGAATGCCAGCAGTTTTATTTTTACATTAAGTTTCTCTGTATTTTTTTTATCCAATTGTAACTGATTATTGTTTACTTAAAAATAAACGCATTTATTGTTTATGTAAAAAAATGTAATCCACATGAAATATGTTGAGGTTACGGGAGACCATTTAGCTAAGGCTTTCTGAATTTCTTTAAAATCTGTAGAAATGTTGGAGATGTGGCAGGCGATCTGGGTTCAAGTCCAACCAATTTTCCAATCCCTTTGCCCTGTAATCTGTCTGCTCCAGTATTATTTTTTTTATTATTTAAATACTATTATAGATTTTATAAAGATATTTTAATTTAGTTTTAGTTCAGTTTAAGTTCTATTTCAGTTAGTAATTTTTAGTACTTCAACTCAAACTTATTTCAGTTAGTTGCAAAGACAACATTTCTAAGTCAATTAAAAGTCAACTAAAAGTCAAGAAGGCCAAAACCCAACAAACAAAAAATGTCTGCATGTTCCCTTAATTCTCAGTAGCCTACTGTAATGAAATGCAAAACATACAATTTCAGTACTGTAATGTGAAATAAATTATATACTAATTTAAAAGTGCATTTGTTAATGCATTGAATTTAAACTATACTGATTTTATTTATTTTTTTAATTTGTTTTTATATTTTTTTTCTTGACTGGATACGTAAATAAAAATATAAAAAATCAAATGAAGGCATGAGACTATAGAACATCCCCAACGCAGAACATGCATACACACACACACACACACACCTAGGGATTCCCATTAAAATTAATGAGGGGTCATATAACAGGGCAAGGTTTTTTTTTTTTTTTTTCCTCAAATAAAAATCAATCAGTCACAATGCAGAATGCACACAGATATGAAGTGGTTAGATTTGAACACCTTTACAATGCAGAAAAATAAAAAAAATATATAAAAATGAAATTATATAAGCTTTCTGCTTTCAAAAATAAAATGTGTAAGTATAATTTTAGGGCGAGTGAAGGGAGTGCTAAAGGTACGAGAGGAGAGCATAAGGGTTAATTTCACAAGCAAGTTCACCCATATACAAAAAGACAACAGAAACAGTGAGTATTTAAATATAAAATCTTTATTAAGACTAAGATCTCGCACATGAAATCTCATTGCACATTAAAGTGGCAGACACTGTCAGACAGCGAACCTGGATATGGCTAAATAACACCGAGAGATTTCATTGTAACTTTTATAATCATTTACTGTAGCAACACTGCAGTGGTTTGTACCATTACACATTTGAAATCTAGCATGATGCATGCAGACTTACCTATCCTCACACAGAAGCCTGCGAAACCCTCACAGTCCCGTATCAACACATCACCATCAACCCCAAATCTAACTCATCTTATTCTTTACTTCTCTCCCATACAAACGAAAAATGAAAGAAAAAAATTAAAACGTTGTTGTTACAGATAAAACAACTAAAGAATATTTCAAACAAACCATGTGATAAACACTAAAGTACCGTAAAAGTTCCACCAAGGATGAAAATAAAACCTCATATATTGTGAATTAGCAGTTACAGTAAGACTGATTTCCCTTAAAAACAAACAGAATGCAAAAAAAGACTCGTCGTGTCCCTTTGACACACACGCACATCTCTAAAAGTGCATTACAGATGATGTGTCGAAAAAACATCACATACCTATTTCATATTACCCCAAATATGTATTGCATTAATCTAGAAATTCTTTATGATTTCATCTTTTTTACAGAAATAATGTGCCTGATTTCATCACAGCATTAAATAGTTTTTACACGTACTGTCGCAAAGCAACCTCTATTGGAATGCAGCAAGTTACTTAGAGAAATACACAACGGCCAAAGGTCAACTACTGACTATTTCCTGTCCAGAGTCCACCAACATTTTGTCACTGAAATCCTTCCTTAAACACATCAAACTTCCTTTAGACAGATCAGGATCAACTCTCTCAACAACTCTTTGAAATCAAGAAATCGATCATATTGAGCATTTAGAGGAAGCCATCTCGGAAGTTTGATCTTTAAATACTTCAAGACATTCTTGACTTTCTTGAAATCCCACAATGCAGTGCAAGTCTCTAGTCATAAACAGACAGACCACTGAAACGTATCACAGGCCAAAAAAGTGGCAACAGCATCGCATCATCATTTAATCATCTATAATCAGCATATAAATGCAGAATACACTCCTGTCTGCTCACTTGCCGTTCCGTCCACATAAATACGTTCACAAAACCAAGACAAGCCAGTTGTATGACAACAAATCTTGTGAACCTACGAAAAGCACCTCAGAATCACCCCAAAAAAACGGTTTCTACCAGCTAAACGGAAATTAAATTGATCACAGCTCTCACCACAGGAAGCTCAGATGATGTAAAACATTTCCAGCAAAGTATTTCAGCATCTAACAGTCACAGATAAATTGTCAGAATTCAGCATGACACATTTTTTTCGACCCAAGGTAGATGAATAAAGAAAAAAGCATTTCAATGCCCTTGTAGCTCGATATAAAAACAGCTGGTTGATTTATGCAGATCATTTCATCACTGATATCCATCATTTTTCGACTCCCAGTTTTTTTAAAAGCTGTTTTATGTTTGAGTTCAAGAACACTGCGGTATTTCCACCCTCAAAGAGATTTGAATGCCGGCCGTATGCGGCCATAAAGGAAGGGTGTGGGTGGAGCTCTTTGGTGATGAAAAGCAAATGTTTTGGTTTCTCTATGCAGTGAAGGCAAAATGGAGAGCATAGTGATCACTAAGAACCCTGGGTGAACAAAAGCCCTATTAACATCCACAACACTTAAGTTAAAGGCTAATTGTAGATTAATAAAGGCCTAAACTCAGACGTTTGCAGTGAAATGTTGGCTAAGCCATGCAAACAATACACAAATGACACTATCAGCAATCTTTCATCTAAAAGTATATATGTCAAAAATAGGCTATACTATACCTGTGCGCTACTGTACACTATAGTCATTTATATAGGAGAGATTTGAGTGAGCAGAAATCAATTATGTTCAAATCTCTCTGCTGATGATGGATTAATGTGCTAAAGAAATTAGTAAATGAAAATAAACTAGCACTTAAGTTAATGCTAGCAGTTAAGTTCCCTAAATGCGGCCAAAGTGAGTCATTTTCTAAATGACTCTTGATTCGTCAGCTTCTTTATGTATTGATTCATGTGTTTAAAAGACTCAGTTAGTTTTGATTCTTGGAGCTGCCTTTTCGTACAAGAATCAAACTGAAAATCACACACATACGATTCTACAGAGCTGGTGTATGATTGGATAGCTGGTTGTAAAGCTTTGCGTGCTGATTGGTGCAGAATGGAGGTGTGAAGTGCCTGTCCAGTTCGCACCCATTCCCTCTGCTGGACATTAATGTATGAAATGTTTATAGTGAAAGGTGTCTAATAAAGATGAGTGGCTCAGGTGAGTTAAAGGTCACAGGACCAAGCATGTGGCCTTTTAAAGTGTGGTAAAGGTCAGTGGTCACATGTCAAAGTTGAGTCTGTGTGATATAGACAAGGTGAAAAGTCGTGGTTCAGTACACGCAGAGGTCAGGGAACTTCATTTCATAGACTGGCACAGACTGGTACTGGGCATGGCCTGATGTCACGGTCACGGTGCCCGAGGGGCTCGGGGGAGGGCTGATTAGAGATGAACAGACAGAACGACCAATCAAATATCAGTTCACACTGAAAAATATTTGATAAACATACTAACACTTTCATTTTCCACCTATGAAAACTCTCAAAAGTCAACTTACCGAATGGTGAGTTCAAATATCTGAGCCAAGCGATCATGCAGCATGTTGGCCTGAAAACACACAGAGGAATGTTCAAATACTGCATCATGGGTTCCTAATTACCACAACACAATGAGTGTGTTTCTATGCACAATCTTACAGAAATGGCCCCATATTTTTTGCATGTTGCCACGATTTCACTTGTACTGTATGAACAAAATGGCTTCAGGGGCATTTCCTCCGAGGAGGCAAAAAATAGGATGAGAAAATAATCCATAATACAAAAATATAACTCAAAAAGTGTATAAATCACTCGTTTTGCTAAAGTAACACTGTCCAACAGCGACACCCGCAAGGTAAAGTTACAGCGGGACAGTCACATCTCTCTTGCCTCCCCTGAGCCCATTGAGTTTTAACAGACCCCCTAAAGCATGGGGGGGGGGGGGGGTAATTGTGAATGAATGAGGGAAAGTCATGTGAGAGAAGGCAGTGCCTCTACTGGACTATGATTATGATTGGTTCACGTGATAAATCCAGTCTCCTGTTTTTATGCGTGCTGCACGTTTGCAAATCAGTCTGAATGAACAAAATGCTAAATTAATGGGAAGACTAATTAAAGAGTAAACAGCTCAGCCACTATCACCCCTTTATGCCACGTCAAAATCAAACTGGAAATGGTCTGAACACATGATGACTGTGGGGGTTTTTAGTGAGCAAACATGTGTGTGACAGACAGTGTTTACCGAGCTTGATGACTAATGAAAATAAGTTGACTCTTAAAAAGAACAGCTGTGTCATATATATATATATATAGTGGGTATAGAAAAGAATCACCCTCCTTTAAAATAATCACATTTTGTTGCTTTGCAGCCTGAAATGAAAACAGACAAAAACATTTTTTTTTATTCAGCTGTATTTACAACTTATAACATCCAAGTGAAATATATAATACCAACTTGTCAGAAGAAAAAAATTAAAACAGAAATCATTAAAAAACAGAATCACTGAGCTGGAAAAAGAATCACCCCCCTCCTAAAAATGACTTGTAAACCCAACCAGGTGTAGTTAATCACCTTCTCAATAGCACACAAAGCCAATTGACTTTCAACTGTGATCAGCTGTGGTCATTTTGATTAGCTCAGCATGAAACAAGCTTTTCCTGAAGCATTTCAGTCCTTGGTAGTGCAACTGAAGAAAACAATCAACTATGGGTGGCAAGGCATTGTCAAAAGATCTCCGGGATAAAGTTGTGGACAGGCACAAGTCAGGAGATGGATACAAAAAAAAAATTCAAAGGCTTTATCAGTGCCTAGAAGCACAGTGAAGTCTATTATTAAGAAGTGGAAGGTATTTGGTAGTTGGTAGTACAACACAGACCCTCCCTGGATCAGGAGGTCGCTCCAAACTGGATGAAAGAGCCAGGAGGAAACTGTTCAGAGAGGCCACTCCTCAAGAAAGGCCACATGAGTCATGACTGAGCTTTGCCAAAACGCACCTTGAAGATTCTAAGGCCACGTGGAAAAAGGTGTTATGGTCAGACGAGACTAAAATTGAATTATTTGGCCTCAACGCCAAACGATATGTCTGGCGAAAATCCAATAGAGCTCACCATCCAAATAACACCATTCCTACAGTAAAGCATGGAGGTGGTAATATCATGTTATGGGGTTGTTTCTCTGCAGCAGGGACTGGAGCACTTGTCAGGATAGAAGGAAAAATGGATGGGGCAAAATACTGTCAAATTCTTGAGGAAAATCTGCTGCTCTCTGCCAGAAAGTTGTCAATGGGAAGAAGATTTACCTTCCAACATGACAATGACCCAAAGCACACAGCAAAACTGACCACAAAGTGGTTGAAGGAGAAAAAGATGAATGTCCTTGCATGGCCTAGTCAGAGCCCAGACTTAAACCCCATTGAATATCTGTGGAATGACTTGAAGACAGCAGTCCACAAATGGTCACCATCAAATTTAACTGAACTTGAGCAGTTCTGCAAAGAAGAGTGGTCAAATATTGCAACGTCTAGATGTGCAAAGTTAGTAGAGACATATCCCAACAGACTAATGCGGTAATTAAAGCAAAAGGTGGTTCAACAAAATACTGAAACAAGGGGGTGATCCTTTTTCCAACTCAGTGATTGTTTTTTTATTTATTTTTTTATTTCTGACATGTTGGTATTATATCTTTCACTTGGATGTTATAAGTTGCACTGAGTAAATATAGGTGAATGAAACGAAAACTGTGTCTGTCTTCATTCAGGCTGCAAAGCAACAAAATGTGATTATTTTAAAGGGGGGTGATTCTTTTCTAAACCCACTGTGTGTATATGAAGAGTTCAGATGCAAAAGCCTCTAAGTGCCATCTGAAAATTTCTTCTAGAATGGTCATTTTTATCAAGCTCGTATATTTAAGTTCAGTAATTTCACTTAAATGACAATTAATAGGCAATTTTCATTGCCATTTATGTGAAATTACTGAACTTAAATATACAAGCTTGATAAAAATGATCATTCTAGAAGATAACTAGAGGCTAGCACTTAGAGGCTTTTGCATCTGAACTATATATATATATATATATATATATATATATATATTACTGTCCAAAAAATATTGTTATTGCTCCCAAACAATAAATAATTATCAGTTATAATATCAGCCAAAATGTCCATATTGGTGCTTCCCTAGTTTTGTTTTAAAAGTAAAGAGGCTGAAAGACAGATCGGTAGATCAGACACAAGCTGTACCTTGGACTCGCAATGGGCTGCAATCTCCTCAAACGGAGCTTTCTGGAACTTTTCCATCACCTGCCGTCTCCTCTCCCTTTCTTGTTCCTCCAGACCAGTGGTATCTGAGAGAGATGGCACGACATCAGAGACTAACACACATATAAACACACACACACCAACACTGAGAAGATACTGATTCACACGTACCGATGGCCTTCTTTAGGGTCTCAAATGTGATTTCCTCTGCAAGCTGAGACTATAGGATAAACACAAAAATATGTTCTTTAGTCTAATTCTTGAAAATGATTCAAGCGTGTTTAAATTGTGTTCATGTATGTTTTTGTCCGGTGTACCTGATCAGGTAAGCTGTTGGAAATGATGTCAACTTGGAGAGAAATAGTGTCGACAAAACTCTTCCTACGGGGCAGCCGGTCTTCATCTGTGGGTCAGAAATCAGTGATGTATTAATAGTCGAAGCTTTGAGGACTCAAATATTTCTGATCATGCACGGATTCGGCCTTGATTTGTGCTAAACTAAACCCAGTATCCGCATCTATGATATATGGGTTTAATTAGCCTCTTATTCATAAGGGGAGGTGAATTTCCCTCACTTTCTCACTGCCTGCTCATGTTTAATGAATGTAATGTTCAGGCAAAGCAGCATGAAAGCATTATTAAACACAAGAAAATGCAAATCACTCAAACAAAGACAGAAATCACAGCAACATAAGTTTCAAAAGAATAATTTATGAGTAAAAGTAAGAGTTTCAGGGCGAGAGTGCAGATGTCACATCAGAAATACACTAACTCCATAACAATCTCATTTCAGAAAACTATATACACTCACATTCCATCAAAAGATTCCTTGCATGTTTCTTTTTTAAGGACGAACATATATATATATATATATATATATATATAATATACAATGTGTGTGTGTGTGTGTGTGTGTGTGTGTGTGTGTGTGTGTGTGTGTGTGTCACGAATTAAATCACGAATAATCGATTAGACAGCTCTAATATATATATATATATGTATATATGTATATATATATACAGTGCAATGCATAAGTGAATACACCCATGCTAAAGTTGACTAAAAAGAGGAATAAAAAATCATATTTTGGAAATTGAACTTAATGCCTTAATTAAAAAAATTAGGAAAAATCCAACCTTTAAGGACACCAATTTTCTTTGTGAATGAATAATGTATCGTAAATAAATAAATGTTCTTCCTTAAAATACATGGTGCATAAGTGAGTACACCCCTATGTTAAATTCCCATAGAGGCAGGCAGATTTTTATTTGTAAGTATTTTTTTTTTAAATTTTTAGGATACTATGCATCCTGATAAAGTTCCCTTGGCCTTTGGAATTAAAATAGCCCCCCATCATCACATAGCCTTCACCATACCTAGAGATTGGCATGGGGTACTTTCCATAAGCTTTTAGCTTTTAGGCTAACTGAAATAAAACCATGCCAATCTCTAGGTATGGTGAAGGCTATGTGATGATGTGGGGCTATTTTAATTCCAAAGGCCAAGGGAACTTTATCAGGATGCATAGTATCCTAAAAAATATATATAAAAAAAATACTTAAAAATAAAAATCTGCCTGCCTCTATGGGAATTTAACATAGGGGTGTACTCACTTATGCACCCTGTATTTTAAGGAAGAACATTTATTTATTTACGATACATTATTCATTCACAAAGAAAATTGGTGTCCTTAAAGGTTGGATTTTTCCTAATTTTTTAAATTAAGGCATTAAGTTCAATTTCCAAAATATGATTTTTTATTCCTCTTTTTAGTCAACTTTAGCATGGGTGTATTCACTTACCGGTATGCATTGCACTGTATATATATATATATATATATATAATTTTTTTACATTATTATATTATTATTATATATTATACAAATCTTAAATATAATGTATTTAATTTAAATGAATAACAATTCATTCATTGTAATATTAATACTAAATATTTGTTAGCACATACTTTTAGTCTATTTTTCCACACAAATCAGCACTTCAAATGTGAAAAAAAGAGGAATCTTTGACCATATATTAATGGGTCAAATAAACCCTCAACTCAAAGGGTTTCTCGAGTGCAGCAGGTCTACTGCGATTGGAAGAAAGTGAGGTCCAAAAAGGTCAATAAAATGTCAAATGATGCTTCATCAGCACTCTCCCCGAGACCCAAGCTTCTAAACTGTGAGCTCGAACTGGTGTGTGTCTCTCTTTAACCTACCAGTAACACAGTCCAGACGACAGCAGCATACAAAACACCAAATCAGTTAAACAGGACTGATTTATCACATGACACATCGCACTTATACTTCACCCCGCTGTTGAGTTATTCAACACCACATTCAAGAGCTACAGGAAATCTGTTCCGGATGCTACGGAGGACGGGAGGTCTACATCTGCAGCTGTGGTAAACTTACGGTTGAACTAGGGAGAAACTAACTACATATTCTTACTATCCACACACTGACAGGTGACCTCACTAACTCAATGATAGTACCTCTGGATGCCTGTTTGCATCTGTGCAGAATCTTTCCTACCGTGTACAGGACTGCAGTGCAAACACACACGGGCAGAGAAAAGGCAAAAGTGGAAGAAGCAGGTGAATTCACATGTGAAAAGGAAAGATCTTCAGGAGTTAGTATTAGCAGTAAAACTATTATTTCAGAGGTTTAATTGTGAGCATTGCTGTTGCAAGGGACTTGGTGATTGATTTTAGCACCAGATTCCTGGCTGTAAAACACTACACAACTTCTGAACAGATTTTAAAACACTAGGCATCATATACTTGCTCACTTTGTAAATGGTAACAGAGGAAAAACTGGGCATCATACACTAACCAACTGAGGATCACACACTACCAAACTTTCAGGTCGTTCCAAACACAACAAACTCATGCAGAAACGCACCTCTTCCTCTAAGAGACACGTGACAAATGAAAACAATATGTGTTCTAAAATCGGATAAAAATATCAAACCTGTTTTATTATTCCCCGACTGGACAGAATCATGTGCTGGGTCTGAAACTGCATACTGTATAGTAGGTTTGAAACTTATATCATAACTTAAACACGTACGAATGTGTGTAGTATGAATGAAATTTGGAAGTGCTACATCCACCATGTCATTATCATGTGACATATGATGGGTTGCTTCACGTCCATTCAAAAATCCTCTACCGTGGCCTCATGGGATAGTAAAGCGTCCATCTAATGCGCACTTCAGAACCTCGACAGAAGTATTAGGTCATCCGGGTACCTTTTGCCAACTGTTTTATAAATACTATGAATTCGGACATACTACTTGGCTCAAAAATCTAATCGGTTTTAAACCTACTATATAGTATGGAGGTAGGCATATTCGGATGCAGCGAAAGTCTGAAGCTAAAAGAGGAGTCTGTGCCCATAATACACTGCAGATTTTCTATCTGCAGACTGGCTCTGACTTTCAGCATCTAGCCAAAAAACTGCAAATCTGGGCAAAAGTCACGTAGTGTATTCCAGCTTTAGGTAACTGCATAGTGCATAAGTACATAGAGTATAAGTGCATAGTGGATAGTGTGTCATTTGGGATGCAACTAGTATGAAATTGGATTCACAACCATATTATTTTCATGATGTGACATTTCCGGTGTGAAAAAAAACAAAAAAAGGACGAGACAATTTCACCCACGGCGATTTGATTTGAGGGAAATACTATATTAGTGGCGGGTCCCTCTCTTTGGAATAACTAACCAAATCACATTAGAACGGCTTCCACTCTATCTGAGTTCAAATCCTGTCTTAAAAACTCATCTTTTCCCTTGGCTTTTAATGTGTAGATCTATCTGGTTCTTATGGTGATCCTAATTTGATGATGCTCATTTATTGTGCACCCTTATGCTTTTATTGTCCAGCACTTTGGTCGGCCTGTGGCTGTTTTTAAATGCGCTTTAGAAATAAACCGAACAGAACTTGAATTTAATCTTTTATCAAATCCTTGATAAACGATTATGAAAGAAAACATTTGTTAATATAGGGTTAATTAGCATTTAATTTTGCTTCTTAATAATAATATTACAACTGATGAACTTCACACAGTTATTGAACTGAGCTGAATCAACTCTGAACTGACTTCAACTCTGAATAAATACACGATTGTCTCTTTTAGAGCTGCTTTACAGCAGAATTGATCATTATATTCCTGTTTATCACTGTAAAGCTGCTTTGAAACAATCGGTATTGTATAAAGCACAATATAAATAAAGAGGAGCTCACTGAAGATTTATTATTAGATATTAAATCAGATAACGTCTCCATTTTGTATAGTACAGAATAGTATGTGTTTACCTGTAACCTGGGGTATGTACGGTATACCCAGTCTCTCTACGTTATATCCAGGTAGAGTCAGAGCTTCCGCCAGATCAGCTGTTTGAAAATACAAAGTAATGTCGTCCCGCTCCAAAGAGTCCGGGAACCTGATCCACACACACAAACATACAGATACACACAAGCAAAGACGTCTGGAATCAGTTATGCCAGTATTATTATTTATTATAACAACTAAAATCTATCATTTTAAACGTTATATGTGAATTTAGGAATCACAACATTATAATGAACAGCTTGAAAAATGGATATTTATTTTGAGATCAGCTAAAGATTACATTTAACGGTGTTCTTAAATTATTAGTATTTTTAAAGATTAACTTAAGAGTGTTAGATGACGGCAAAGGTATTTTATATGTAAAAAATAGAGGAATTGAGCTTCAGAATTAATTATCCAGTATCAACTGATACTGACACATTTTAAAAAAATCTCTCATATAGGCTGAGTACTATAGAAGCTTGTTTCCGCCACGGAATAAAAAAGGTAACTGTGACTTTAATTCAAGATTCTGACTTTTTTTCCTCACAATTTCAAGTTTGCTTCATGCAAATATTGCATGATATAAATTCGCAATTACATGTTATAAAGTCAGAATTCGGAGTTATAAAATAAGAATCGTGAGCTATAAACTCGCAGTTCTGAGAAAAAGTCTTTTTTCCCTCAGAATTGGATGTTATAACTCGTAATTGCGAGTTTATATCTCACAATACTGAGAAAAAAAGTCAGAACTGCCAGATATAAACTCACAATTGTTAGAAAAAAAGTCAGAATTGTGAGATAAAAAGTCGCAATTATCTTAAAAAAAAAAAGCTTCATAGATTACTGATATAGTTCTTAGGAAAAACACATTCACACAGAAATACTCACACACACTTCTCTCTAAAAACGTGTTCAGGCAGAAGGTACGGAGCATCCAGATTTCTCATCTCAATCACCTGACAGGAAGAAAAGGAGTTACAGGAATTTGTATGTAGGGTGTATGTGTGTGTGTGCCATAAGTGCATATGCATTTACCTTGCTGACGTGTTGGCAAAAAAGGGGAATTGCAATCATCTGACTGAGGAAGTTGAGGTATGCGGCTACCAACGCCATGATGCCACAGCGAATAAACATGGGCATATTCTCCTCATTGACCAGGGCCATGTCCTTCAGCCAATCAAAATACAGAGATTAGCATGACAAATAAGATTAATTGCTTCTGGTAAATCGCTTCGGATTCAAGCATCTGCTAAATCAATAAATGTAATCGTAGGTGAGAATACCTGTAGTGCGATGGACAGGCGGATGAGGTCCATCGCCACCTCTTCATTGGCCAGTTCAATAGTGATCAGAGCCAGAGCTGTGAAGAGCAGCTCAAAGTTCTTCTGAACGTTATCTTCCTCCTTACAGCCCAGATAGATGTGTCTGTATAACTGCTGCCCATGCTGGAGGGAGAAAGAGCAACAGTTTAAGAGCTGAGGTTCTACGTGTGTGTGGTTGTGATGTCTGTGTGCGTTTGTATCTTGTACCTTTTTCATGAAAACCACATCCTGTTTGGAGATTTTTTCTCTTTTGAACTTCAGAGCAGCTACATTAGGAATAATCCTGCGTACACACACAAACACACACGACACAAATTAAAAATTAATTGATTCAATAAGAGTTCATCACTCTTACCCACAACTTCTGGCACCAGTGTTGTTATTGTTAACAAACCAAAACTATTAAAAATTGTTTTCGTTAATTGAAATTAAAAATATATATATTAGATGAAAAACTTAAAACGTAAAAAACTTTCTATACTTAACTTAAACTTACTAAAACAAATAAATTTAAACAAAAAATAAAAATCAAGCAAACAGGTTCTAGATTTCACAAAATGCACCAAAACACAAGAACTGCAAATGAAATCTATTTACATCTACAATAATTCAATAATAAACCGTAAAAAGATATCTATTCTATAATAAAATAACCCATTTAGATTGAAAAATACTCCTAAAGGGTTGCTAAGAATTGTGTAAGTAAAGATGCACTGCAGTTCTGCTCAGTTTCAATCAGTCTTTACAAATCACACTTAAAAGAATAAAACGGTTATGTCAAATTGAACAAATCCATTTATAGCATCTTAGGTGCAGTAAGTGATTTTTGAGAAACGCTGTTGAAAGTGGATCGGACTGAGCGCCACAACACACTTATAGCCAATCAGCAGTAAGGGGCGTGTCCACTCGTGATGGGGAGGGGAGAGCGAGCAAGAGGGAGATTGGAAGATAGACTGTAGAAAGAGAGAAGGCTGAGAGACATTACAAAAGAGAAAAGCTCAGAGGAATATCACTGGAAAAAGAAGGGTTATTATTATGAGGCAAGAGCTTTAAGACCCGCTTTAATTAGAAAAGCTTTCCAGCGTTTCTGCTCCATGCGTGAGTAAAACTGGTTTGCTGTTTCACAGGACCAAGATATGCTGTTGTTGTAATGTTAGCTATAGTAACAGTACAGTTTTGAGTGTCACTAAAGCATTATTTTGATTCGTCACAGCTATGATAGAGAGACAGCCACTCTAGTATTGCGTGTGTGTGCATTTTGGGGGCGGAGGGGTATGTTTGTTTGGGCTGATTTCAAATATCAAGTGCTTCTCAGAAATCGCTTACAGCACCTTTAAATTATTAAGGTGTTAAATTATTTAATTTAATCACAGGCGTTAACACATTAACTTTTGACACCCCTAGTTTTCACACATTCACTTAAGGGTGTTAGTTGAGCATCCATACCGGATCCCCCTGAGCTTGGCTCTGTTGTCATGGCGATCGATGATGTTGTGCAGAATCTCCAAGACGAGTTGCCGGAGTTCGCCGTCTTCCATCAGAGAGATGGAGCACAACGGCTCCAGAAATGCTGCAGGCAGGCCAGCACAGATCGTTTTACACTTAAACCCCGACGTAACCTACACAAACAAAGAATCCATCAGATATGACCAGCACCACCAGAACTAGAACCTATACACACCAGTAACTAGTAACAAATTGTCACACTTCTGGAAATGGCCAGCAGTGGGAGATGGAGAGCAAAAGCTGTTGACATCCAAAATAACAATGGTACGCCTCAACCTGCGGCCCATTTTACTGCCTGTTGCCGGGCAACGGTGCCTGAAAAGTTGCCCTGTCTAAAGCCAGCCATAAACCAGACTAAAGACAAAATTGGACATTACAAAAAAAGAAGAAAAAGGACACAAAGCACCAGAGGCAGCTGTAATCTGATGTTATGATCTGTGCAGTCTGCTGTCTAGGAACCTTCAGAAACTCCCTTAAGGAGAGTGTGGATGTTTTTTTTACTAATAAACTCAGAGACAGAATGTAAGTCTAATATCTTCATTCTGATGTCATGCCTGATACAAGCCTGAGGATTTGCTAACATTAGCGAAATAAAATTTTGGGGAAATCTTTCATTCTAATGCAAAATTCATAATAGCATGGATTCCTATTAAAATGACTGGATTTCACAGAGCAACGATAAAGCAACTGCAATTTTAGTTTCCCTATATCGTTACCGCCTTACAGTACACACATGTTGAGATTCCATGTTTTAAGGGGACTTTTTCATAGACTCCATGATTTCCATTATTTTTATACTGTACAAACGGTATAATCTATCCTCGAACCCTAAACACAACTTCCTGCATTTTCGAAACATAATTTAATATGATTTACAAGCGCTTTACTCATGGGGACCAAAAAATGTCCCCACAATGTCAAAGATTTCTGGTATTACTATACTTGTGAAGACATTTTGTCCCCATAATGTAGGATTTACAAGAACCACACACACACACACACACACACACACACACACACACACACACACACACACACACACACACACACACACACACACGATTAGAGATTTACCATAATGAGAGAACTTAACAGCATCATCTGGATTCTCTTAGTGCCCTGATGCCTGAGAAAGGAAGAGGAGAGAATTCAAAATCTTCAACATGAATGCTTCACTTTGATTTTTTTACATACACAATGCATACTAGACTGGGATTAGTCTGTCTCAAATCACAGTACACTGGAAAAAAGGTGTCCAGTGCCCGGATGGAAAGCTATATCCAGTGGAATGCTGAAATTAGCATCTGTGCATGTTTTTCATTTAAAAAAAAATGACATGCATACCAGAGTATTGGTTTGAAATAATTTTCTTAGATGGTATCAAAATAAAATTTGGTGATGTTGTAGTATGTCAAAAAACTTCCACAACTGCCTATTTCATATTCTACAACTCATAATTTTGGGGTCGGTAAGATGTTTTTTGGAATTATTTGGAATTATTAACATTTAATATACTTTAAAAATGTAAAACTAAAAGCTGAAATTTATTACAGTCTTCAATGTAATATGATCCTTCAGAAATCATTCTAATATGCTGATCTGGTGCTTAAGAAACATTTCTTTTGTCCATGTTGACATTTCAGTGGTTGGTAGCAACATCAATAAAATTGAAATTCGATGAAACTCAATATCAATTTCAAGACCACAGCACCATTGAACATACTCATTAAAACAACAACAACAAAAAAATCTTATCAAACAATATTAACAGATATTATTAAATTAGATAAATAAACTATGGCATATACCCTTCAAAACCATTTCTACATTTTTTTAACATTACCAAAGTCCCTTTTAAGCTGTTCACCAAGCTTAAGAATAAATTCCAAAATTTTAAACACCAATGAAATCTTACAACAACGGTCTCATAAATTTAGTTTCTAAATGCTCAAATCATGACAAAAAAAACTTCAAATGGCAGCTGCAGTGACGCAATGACTTTACCAGTTTTTATTAAGAAGGCGGGACTTATTCTGCCATATTGGGCTTTGCACTTTCTCCCATTTATAGTAATATGAGTGCATCTATCTAAAGCCTTTGACATTACTTGAAGTCATTCAAGACAAGTAAACTGTAATGCTGTACAATAAAGAACAAAAAAGGAATAATACAAATAAAAGCAACTAAACAAGGACAAAAATGAAATAAACAGTGCTTGAAGTTCTTCAGATCTGTAACAGATCTGAAAACTTTATCCTGCCTTTTTATACTCACTGAAGACAAACTTTGCATGTTGCAAATGTGCATGTGTCAGTTTAGCAATCTGCAATTATCATGGATTTAAGACACTTTCTCCAAACACTACAACTGCCGATAATGACAAATGTAGAATCACACTGTCCTACCCGATCTTGACGGTGTCCAGCGTGTGGCACGGCGTGCCGTAAACAGGCACTTTCCCCATAATGAACATCATCACTTCTGCTCTCTGATAATCAGGAAGATTTCCTCCAAAGAAACCTAGACACACACATGAATCCATTTTATTGAATTTGTTCAGTGTTTTGGCATCACAAAAGGTCAGATCTTAATGAGCACACGAAGTGGTCACCGATTGTTTGGATGATGGCGTTCTGGACGATCCGCTCCTCGCTCTCTTTGGTGCGGGTGGAGGAAAGGCTGCTCGCGGAGTTCCTGCGGGAACCGTCGCCCAGCTCAAAATCCACACTCATACGCAGATGCTTCAGCAGGGTGTTAAACACCTCCAGGACCGTTGGACCTGAGAATACACACACAGCACAAAAGTAATTATGCAGAATTATGCTGATTTTGCTTCAAAGCAAGCACAGAGGATGTCACACTCAAAATGTCACAGATGTCTGTGCCAACTTAAGCACTACATGATATAAAAAAACAAAAAAACATCACGGCATGTGACTCAGACTAGACACAGAAACTACAGAGCACTGCTAGGGGGAGCTGCAGTTACTCTACACAGCAAACCCAGAAAACCTTCAGCCACTCATCAAATACACATCCTTAAAGGGAAAACCCAAAAATAAAAATTCTGTCAATAATTACTCACCTCCATGACGTTCCAAACCTGAAAGACTTTCGTTCATCTTTGGAACACAAATGAAGATCTTTTTGATGAAATCTTAGAGATTTCTGTCCCTCCATTGACAGCTACGCAACTGAAACTTTGATGCTTCAAGAGATCGTAAACCTAATCTAAATGAATTGAGCGGTTTGGTCCAAATTGTCTGAACAGACTCTATAGCTTTATATGATGAACAGATTGAATTTAGGCTTTTATTCACATCTAAACATTCATCAACGCACACATCAGTTGTGGTAAACGGAAGCTAAAGCATGATCGCTTGACGTGTGAGAACCAATGAGGTTCATTCTTGTTACGCAGCATGTTTGAGTTTCTGCAAGAGGTTTGTTCTTGAGTATCAAGCAGCTTCTGATTTATGTTCGCTGATCAATGTTTATATGTGAATAAAAGCCTAAATTCAATCGGTTCATCATTTAAAGTGATCGAGTCTCTTCAGAAAATTTGGACTATGGATTAGTTTTACAAGGAAGCTTCAAAGTGGTAGTTGCGTAGCTATCAATGGAAAGCTCTCAGATTTTATTTCAAAGATCTTCATTTGTGTTCTGAAGATGAACGAAAGTCTTACAGGTTTGAACTATCCCTTTAAATAATCAATTCACCATCAATACCACATGACGGGACCCTAAACAGTTCACTAGTTCACCATTTACGCGCCCAATTTAGTGACTGCCTGAAGGTTTTGATTGGGTGAGAGCTGTGCTTGTTAACATACCCAACCACATATTGGATGGTGAAGAGACGGGACTGAGAAACGTGTAAGCATTGTGTTGATTAGGAGCAATATGACCTGTGAGAGAAAACAGATTTCAGGAAGGAGAGATGGAATAGACAAAAGACAATGAGGAATGAGCACCAGGAGAGATTAAGAGAGGAAAAGAGGAAATGTGAGTGGTCGTTTGGTATTTTTTGGCATCTGTTTGTAGTTGTAGTGACTGACACATAAGAAAAAGAACAAACAGAATCACAAAATAATCATCTGAATAATGATAATAATCAGAGTAAATCAACGACAGGTAGAGTTTTACATTGAAAAGTTTGCCGTTAGTAAGTTTTTTTTAATGAATACTATTTATTCAGCAAAGACATTTTTAATACTAAAAAAGTATTCAAACAAAATGCTGTTTTTATGAAATTTCATTGAGAAAATTGTATCATGGTTTCCACAAAAATATAAAGCAGCACAACTGTTTTTTTTTTAACATTGAGAATAATAAAATTTATTTCTTAAGCAACAAATCAGCATATTAGACGAATTATGTGACACTGAAGACAAAAATTCAGCTTTGCATCACAGGAATAACTTACATTTTAAAAATATAGTTTAGTTATATCATAATATTTTACAATATTACTGTTATATTACAATATTTTTGATCAAATAAAGATAGCCTTGGTGAGCATAAGAGACTTCTTTTAAAAATGTAACCAACTCTAAACCTTTGAATATTAGAGTAAATATAACAAATGTAAAAGTAGATTTTTACATTTTTGGAATAAAACATCAAGATCCAAGATGCTAGGATGATTCTTACTAAGTCAAAACATGCAAATCTCCATGATATGCAAGTCCTCAGTTTGTGTATTTTTAAGTCTTATCGCTCATACTAATTCATCTCTCCTCAAAAAGCCCCACAATTTGAGTTACTACCAATGTCCGTAACACAAACGACGCAAGATGGAAAGCTGAATTCTTATGGTTAATGGTTTGTAAACCACACACGCAAAGTACGAGCAATAACAATCAAAATGCTCATCTTAGGGTACGTTTACCCTAAGATCCCCATTCACATGGATCCACGAAAACGACTAAAAACGTTGTGTTATGCTGTCAGGCCAGTAGTTGGCGATGTCACTTTTTAAAGAAACACTATGCACTCTATAGGCCCTCAAAACGCCATTGTCAGGTAAATGAACAGCCAAAACGCATAAAAAGTTTTACGTTACTTGAAAACAGTGTTGTGTAAACGGCCCCTTAGATGGTCAGTACTCAGTCTTACCGATGGAGCCCTTGGCTGCTATGGCAACCGTCTCCAGCAGCACCTGAACGATACCTGCCCTCACACGTGGGGTGTTCTTACTGTGGGTGTCAAGGTGAGACAAGACTTGCTGGATCACGTGGTGAGAATGCTGGGCCTGAAACACACGCAAACACTTCATAAAACATGCTGTAGAAGTGAATTTAATTTACTCTCCATTATCATTAAATGCTTCAACGGCCACACAGGATTAACACAAAGAGATGGGAGTGAGAATATGTTCACTTTACCTGTATTGAGTACATGATTATCCTGAAACAGGAAACAGCAAAATCGTTCGGGTCCCACAGACGATGGTTGTCTAAATGCCTGTAGGAAAACAATGCTGTGAATTACAGTATGTCCTCTTATAAGACAGCATATTTACCTAAATATTCATTCGTTCAAATTTTTGACATGAATCCCTTTTCCCTGTGTTTAACGCTTTCAGCTACCAATACTGGTGAAGTGGGCTCAGTTCAAATTTGCCACATTTAAATCAGCAGAATTGAGCCTTTCCTAAATTAGCACTCGTTGCAATACACAAATAATGCTTTTGCTCTTTCATAAAGTAAGTCTATGGAGGATCTGTGTGATGTTTTTTTATTTGACATTATGGGAATTATCCAAAGAAATGTTAAAATGTTGTCTTTTATAATTGAAACACAAGGTACTCTGAGATAAAAACAAGTGGTATTTTTTGCCTCCTTTTCCAAAACTTTTAATGAATCTCCCAAAAGGGGACCAAAAATACAGCTTTTTTCCTCTACTGCAATTAGATTAAACATTGCCACCCCTGAATTTAGATTCAGTCGCCGCTGTTTTTAATCATGCTACTGTGTAATTGGACAATTTCTTGAAAAGAAAAGCAGTAGATAAAAAGCTCTGCAATGTCCCAATTTATTCCAGTCCATTTAAGAATAATGTCGAAACAACTTTTAGCACTTTTTCACAACGTTTTCATTCTTATGGGCATGTTCTGTAAAGCTTGCCAGAGTTTAATACTTAATACAAAAGAGAAAAAAAAAGCATCAACTCTAACTCTAACTATCCCTAAGTAAAGGGATAGTTCACCCAAAAATTTAAATTCTGTTATTATTTACTCATTATCATGTCATTCTAAACCTGTATGATTTTATTTCACCTGTGGAACACACAAAAATATTTATTTGTCCATACATTGGAAATCAATGGTCACCAAAACGGTTTGGTCACCAGCATTCTTCAAAATATCTTTTTTTTATTTTGCCGAAGAAAAGTCATAGGTTTAAGTCACCCTGAAATCAAAATGGACAACTCCTATATTTATTGCAGTGTTTATTATAATTGTTTCATCTGTGCATATCATTTTTGTTTTAATTCATTCTCTTATCTGATGACGTCTGCGTCCGAAATATTTTGAACAAGCACCTACTTTGTAAGAATGTGTGTAGTATGAATGTAATCTGGACGTACTACATTCGTCATGTTGTCATGATCACGTGACCTATATAGTAGGGAAGTATGTGATTTTGGTTGGAGCCAACATATAGGAATAGCAAACCACAACGATCCAATCAATTACCGATGGACAAAATCAAGTCCTGCTCTACATTTTTTCTTATTCGATTGTCCGTTTCCCTAAGATATATGTCACAATAGAGAAGAAATGGCAATCGCAACTTCTGTTTCATGCCAACTTTAAAGGCTCAAGTGCAACTGTGCGTAATCCAGGTATTTGGAGTTGGTTCTGTCACTGGTGTCTGTCATATCGAGCACGGTGGTTCCACTCAACAGAAGCTGTGATGCGGAAAACTTGAGCATTCCTGCGCCGCAACACAAATCATGTTCCCACACCTTTATCTCTCCTCTTTTCCGCAGTCTGATCTAACTCTAAAACCTCTATGCCACCATCCTCTCCCTTCCTGCTGTCGCCATGGTAACGTCAATCTGATCTCACCCCCCATCCGATGAGAGCTATTTTTGGAACGCCTGAAATCCCCTTCCACCCCCAAAAAAAAAGCTCTCGCTGTCTGTCTCCGCGAACACCAGCCGTACGTGTTATCAGAGGTACAGATATCTACCCTGGAGCTCAAAGTTCCCTCAAAACCTCACACAAGTTCAATAAATACAGAGCACACAGCGAACAGTATAATAAGAAGAGAGAGAGTTAGAGAACGAGAGAGACACGATAGATGACGGAGAAGGTGAGGGAGTGCGATAGAGAAAGAGACGTGCTCGAGAGCCCCTCGGCGCTTTGATATTCTCTCTTTACAGACATTTCACTCAGCGCTAATTGGCCAATGACTGAGATGAGCCAAAACGGTCTCATTAATGAGCCCTGAGAGCGTCTGCACACACACTGCATACGGCTGCATGTGTCTGAATTGTGTGCTAATAAGCTACAGATGGAGACCAGGTCAGGGCAGTCAAACCGAGAGCTGCTCATTTACACACGACGCCAAAGTCAAAGCAGCTCATCTTCAGATCTGAATCTAAAGTTTCACCTTCAGCCTCCGTCAAACTCACCGCAGACATACACATTTACAGACCTATAGTAGAGCATTTAGTCTTTAACTTAATAAAATGGAATGTGGCTTTTTTCCATTTCATCATCGATTTAGAATGTACACTACTGTTCAAAATATTGGAATCATTTATTTATTTTAAGATTTTATTATGTTTTTGAAATAAGCTTTGCTCACCAAAGCTGCATTTATTTGATTAAAAATGCTGTAAAAACAGTAATATTGTTGTGAAATATTATTACAATTTAAAAGAACTGTTTTCTTTTTTAAATATTTTAAAATGTAATTTATTCCTGTGATGCAAAGCTGAATATTCAGCATCTTTACTCCAGTCTTCAGTGTCACATGATACATCAGAAATCCTTCTAATATGCTGATTTGCTGGTCTATTATTATCAATTTTTACTGGTGTTCAAATATTAATAATGGTTATTATTATTAGCAATGTTGAAAATAGTTTTTGCTGCTTAACATTTTTGTGGAAACCATGATACATTCACCATTTATTTGAAACATATTTTTTTTAATGTCACTTGAATCAATTTAAAAAAATAATATTTATTTTCTTTTTTTAAAAATCGTACTTACCCCAAACTTTTTAATGGTAGGGTATCACGGTTAATGTTAAAATATTAAGGAGGCCAACGGTTTTCCACATTGAAAATAATAATAAATGTTTCTTGAGCAGCAAATCAGCATATTAAAATGATTTCTGAAGGATCATGTGACACTGAAGACTGGAGTAAATTAATTTCTCCATCAGAAAAATTAATTCAATTTGAAAATGTTAAAATAGAAAACAGTTTAAATATTACTTTATACGGTTAAAATATAAACAGTTTATTTCAATACTTAAATCACATTTCAGTGCATTATAAAACCTTTTTTTTTTATGTGGTTTTATTGCATCAAGTTCTGCGTCATAATGTAATAGTTATCATTAGACCATTCCCTCGCTTATAAAATGACCTGGAAATGACTTCAATGTTCCTCTAGACTTGCCTGGATGTGCGCTGCATGAAACAGGGGAAAATTTGTGCTAATGGAGGAAAAAAACCCAGCTTGAATATGATACAGTATTTGAGATATTCAAGTAATAAGCCACAAGAGGACCAGCTACAGATATTACTATAGTTAAGAGGTGTTAAGCATGATACAAAACGAGTAATGAATTTAACAGAAATTTCAGCTGCAGGTTTCTTTTGATAACGAGATCTATTCATTTATTATATGTAGTACTGTGTTGTACTTCAATATTTAATACTGCTAAACTAATTCTAGCTGCATTAGAATAATCAATCCTGCATTCATTGTGTACTGTCTACTTATGTAATACAGACGTTTTTTGTTGCTTGTCCAATTTAATTAAAATGAGCAGATACAATTGTTGCACATTTTATCATGCATGCAATTAATTTACATTTATAAAATGAAAGTTTGCTTAATCCATTTGCAATGAGATGAACAATTTTCACTGCCATAAGGGGATGTACAGAAATCTAGATCGACTGACCGACACTGGAAAATGATGCATGGTTTTTAATCTAACATCATCCGTCCATGTAGCTCATTTAATTTAGTACTCTGCTAGATTAAAATATGGTTATTTCCTTAATTATTTTTGTATGGCAGGAAAAAAAATCAATAGCTAATATTTGCCTATTTATAAAAATCCAAAAATGTATTAAAATATGTGTATGCAGTAATAATAAATATAATAAAGCTAAATAATAAAGTAACTGAATACAAAAATCAAGCTTAATCCTTTTAACTTATTGAATCTTGAAATTAAGGTCAGTTAGAAACACAAACTCATTTAGATAAATATATGCACTATATTACATATTACAGTTCTTTAATATCTGATGTTTGTTTGAATAAATCTTCCATGAAAAAAAGTTATGACAGCCAACCATTTAAATGTTTATATTAAAAAAAAAAAAAAAAAGTTAGTATTATAACGTTATTATTATAAAACTTCCTTGTGTGTAATTTAAGTGTTTGTAGACAAATCAGTTCATTTTATTTCATTTTATCATGATTCAACAGTCTCAAAGAAATTATAAAATACTTAAAATGTTACACTAATTTTGTGGATGTGAAATCAGGGAAAGCCCATATGAAGGGCAATATCAAGTGTTGATATGACAGGAAAGTCCCTAGGCTGCAGAGTCAGTGTGCAAACAGAGACACATATTTGCATCTGTAACCCATTTAACACCTAAATCAAGCTTAGAACAGCTGGATTCAGATCACAACAGTTCCTTTAACACAAAACAGAGGCACCTGGGCGCTGCTTGCATTTTCTGCATGGTGTTTGTGTTGAGACTGGAATGAATGAATCCCATCATGCCCACAGGGTGAGAGGAAGCAGACGAGCAGCTGACAGCAGCATCAGCGTCTGGACACCTGAGCTCACAGGCTAACGCCGCGCCGCGTGCTTGTCTGAAAACATCTGCGCGTCTCTGTGTGTCTCAAAGTGCTCTGGCACCCTTTGCATACGGGTATGCGCTGCATATTTGAGACTAGGGTTCGCTTGGCTCATAAAACATCTGATCATTTTGAAAATGTTATCATTGTATTGTACGCTTTCAATTTTCTCTTGCGATCACTGCTCACGGTCAACCCTGAAAAACGATTAATGGAAACTGACATGCTTGAAAAGCTGAAACAGCCACACATATTTTAGCCTGTGACCTTGTGTGTGTTAAAGGGACTATCACAGATTTAAAATGGTACAATACCAATATTTTGGGAATTAATGTGAAGCATAAAAGCTTTCATGTATTGGGTGACTAATGCATCAATGCATGATTTTAGAAAAAAATTCAAAGCATTGATAATGGAATTTAATATTCAGTTATCAGAACTTCAATAAAACCTTGTTAGGACATGTAAAAGCTTTGGTGTTTAGTGCGTGACACCATTGTGGAGGAGATGACGTGATCCTAAATGTGTTTCCAAAGCACAAAAATAAGCATAAACTAAATTTACTGAAACACCAAAACCAGAATTTGTTTTCATTAAGCTGAAAACCGAAACAAAAAATTAAGTTTATTACATTTATTTAATATGCAACACTCAAAGAGCTGTATATAAACATGTAAATTGCACATAAGGCAGTTTTTATATCAGCTTTTTAATGACGTAATTATGTTTCTACTCCAATTTGTCATTGAAATATAGACATTTAAATGATGGTTGTAATAAAAACTTATTCAGGTTTCAACGTTTTCATGACAGATGTATTCAAAAATACATTAAATCATGACAACAGTAAGTAAAACTATACTGAATATGTAATATTGTGCTTATATAAATATATATATTAAAAGTTTGTTTTTAGCTTACTAACAAGATATGAACACTGATAGCTTTCATGAGGTAAATATATTTTTATGTGACAAGCTGTTTTATTGTTGAAACACTGATATAGTAATTACATGAGACATGACACATTTTAGTAAGTAATAATAAGTTCAGTAAGTAGTAATGAAATAATCAGTTCACATGTCAAATTTTTGGTGCAGCGCTAAAATCTAAACGAAATCAAAGTCTATTAAAGTGAATCCCATGATACATTGGATTCCCATATCAACAAAAAAGAAAGTTAAAATGATCTTTCAACTGCACTAGCAATGTCAAAATAGCTCCTGGTCTAGATGTGCATTTCAAAAAATTAGGGCAAATTTTATAGTCATGGTATAGTAATGTGATGTTTCCATAGCAACAAGCCCAGTAATAAAACAACAGCCTCAACTTAAAGTCAAGGCTTGAGTTAATCATTTTTCTGTAATGAGTGAAAAGTGAGTGAACCACTGCTGCCAGAGAGACTATTAAAAAAATAGCACTGGATAATGTATACCTACAGCACAGTGTAACCATTGCAATGGTACTTACACCAGTACAGGGCGCACTGCATTGTTCATGTTGCCGTAAGCAGCTCGACCCAGCAACTCTCGAAAGCAACTCTCCGCCAATGAAGCCGGATTTTCCTCTCCAGCCCTGAAAAAGAGACGCATACATATAAGAGCACATGTACTAAACTCGGTCATTTACAGCGTGTGGTTTTACGCTCTCATTCTGATGTCAAATACACAAGTGTATTAAATGATGCATTAAAGACCTGTGAGGAAAAAACCCCAGCCACCTCTCTCTCTCTCTCTCTCTCTCTCTCTCTCTCTCTCTCTCTCTCTCTCTCACACACAAACACACGCATTCTTTGTCCCTTCAGCTCACCGACAGCCCATGGAAAGCAATTAACAGAATCTGACGACCTTGAAAAGCTGAAATAACCACACAACTCTGCAGGCACACACACATCAGTTGTGACTATGTGTTTTCTGGAGCCAATAATAGTCACATATTCAACCTAATCAGAGTGCCGTATATTAAAGCCCGTTTATTAAAGTGCCGTATATTAAAGCCTGTTTATAAAACAGGGGTGGTGTGGCGCAATGGATAAGACACATGCCTTTGGTGTGAGAGACCCGGGTTCAAATCCACTGTGAGACACCAATGTGTCCTTGAGCAAGACACTTAACCCCTAGTTGCTCCAGAGGCGTGTGACCTCTGACATATATAGCAATTGTAAGTCGCTTTGGATAAAAGCGTCAGCTAAATGAATAAATGTAAATGTAATGTAAATGTAAAGCCCTGCAACAGCAAACAGTGGCTAGTATACTGTTTACTTCACAGTATATACTGTATATTTCCTGCTATTTTTGTCAATAGTTTATAAAATAGCATGCAATGTTTTAAACTGTGTTGTACTGCAAAATAAAATAATCATATTATTTTCCTGAAATAGCTTTTCTTTATTTTGCAATGAAATATTACATTAGTAAAAGGTATTATTATCATTATTATTATTTTATAGTCATAATGTCACAAAATTTTAGGCCAAATTGTGCAGCCCTACAAACTAATGTAGTAGGTCTGGTTATCCTATGCACCCAGAAATGATGCATACTACAGCAAAAGTAGTATGAATAGTATAGCAGATTATGACATTTCTGAACATACTCTTTACAATTGTATGCATCTAGATTAGAAAGTAATTGCAGTAAATAATGAATTGAATGAAACATTTCTAAGGCGGTTTTAATTTATTCTGAGAGATAAGCTTTCAGATGAGAAGAGTCCTCTGTGACATCAACAGGTCAGGTGTCATTGCAGCCCAGTTTACACACGTCAATCAAACACAGCCCTGTTTTGTGTTTGCAACCTTTATCACCGATCGATACACTAGATCGGATTTCAGCTCCTGATTATAGGGTAGAGGGGAACGATTGATGTCTCCGTACGCATAAACACAAACAGGCAATTAAACTTAAATATTCTGTGCACAAAGGAGCCATTATCTGAGACAAACTCACATTTATTCTCACACAAACACACACACACACATCTTTAAAGGAATCAGATATCCTTGATTGCCCTCTACATGTGGACCTCCAAAGATCTCTTATCAAGAAAATCTCTCTTCCTCCCTGCCTCTCTGTGTTTGGTGGTGTTATGGTGGTGTTATTCAGTGTGTTGTACAGAACAAAAAACATCAAGCACAATTTGAAAAGCAATTTGTTTATGAAAAATAGTGAGTATTAAAAATTAAATGATTTCTACTGCTCAAGTGTGTGTGTGTGTGTGTTTCAGGTATACCAGAATCTTTGAATCTTTGTGATTTAACAGCTTTTAAATTACATTAAATTATGTTTTTTGAAAATGTAAAAATGCAGAAAGTTTTCTGTGAGGTTTGTGCTTAGGGGTAGTGATAGGGGATAGAATATACAGATTTATACATCTTTAATATATAATTATATATAATGAATATACAGTTTGTAGAGTATAAAAATTATTATGTCTATGGAAAGTCGCCATAAAACATGGAAACCAAACGTGTGTGTGTGTGTGTGTGTGTGTGTGTGTGTGTGTGTGTGTGCCTACCTCTCGGAGTCGTCATTATCTTGCATGTTGAACAGCATGGAGGGGATGAGTTTATCCATGTGTTGAGGTTCCCAAATAATTGCCTGGAGTTCATCATTCACAGTCTTTCTGACGACACCCTGAAGACCCTTAATGCCTGCTACACGGATCCTACAGCAGGAACACGTTAAACACAGTAAATAACGCATTCATTTGATCACACCTGCCAAAGTCAACTTTTGAATCTGACTGCATTAGTTAACACAATCTCAAAAAGCAATTGGCATTTGGAAACAAATTATGCTAGACCTTTTCTCAATACCATCTTCAGAAGTCACCTATGGGCTATTTTGGGCTTGTGGTTGAAAACTGTTACATATCTACTGTTTTTCTTTTTTTAAAATATTATAATAATATTAAAAATAGTATATATATAGGGTTTGAAATTAACTTTTCCACTCAAACCGGCCAATTTGGCTACTAAATTTTTATGTTACTGGCCATTCAGAACTTCTACTAGCCAAAAAAAAAAAGAAAAGAAAAGAAATTAACCAGATTAACATCAAATTAACTACATCACAGCTTATATATATACTATATATAGTATACATATATAGTACTGTGCAAAAGTCTTAGGCATGTTAATATCCCCCCCCCCCCCCTCCTTAAAAAAATTGTTAAGTCAGTTATTTATATCTTTTGCTTTTCCAAACATTCTTTTTGCCATTAATTGTAATAATCCAGTGAGATTTGTGTATGCACAAGGAATCTGACAATAGCCAGGATGATCTGATCTCACCATCATTGAGTCTGTGATTACATGAAGAAAGAAAAAACTGAGACAGACTAAATCCAGAAGAACAGCGGGAATGTCTCCAAGATGCTTGAAGAAACCAGGGTGTTCATTTCAAACCCTGTATGTATGTATGTATGCATGTATGTGTGTATGTGTATGTGTATGTGTATGTATATGTATAAATGCGTATATATATATGCATTTCAAAAGTTTGTGGTTGGTAAAAGTTTGTGGTTGGTAAGATTGCTAGATGTTTATTTTTGGCAAAGCTGAATTTTCATTCTTTAGAAATCATTCTTCTTAATATGCTGATTTGCTGCTCAAAGAAACAATTCTTATTATTTTCAATGTTTAAAGGATATTTTGATGACAGTTCAGCATATTATGTATATTATATTTTATTATAATGTATTATTATATTGTCATATTATAGTTTTTTTCTTTTCTTTTCTTTAAATTATTTCATTTATTGACAGCCCAACATAAAACACCCATAGACGGACACAAATGCACACACCTGCTGCGAGTTTCGGGGTCCTCATGTGTGGAATGACACATGGCACTGAACTGCGAGACGAAAAAGTCGTATCTACGATGGTAAGAGGGTGTATCCTCCTCGATGTTCGCGAACTTCACAAACTACAAGGAATCAGACATACACTCAGAATTTGTCAGAAACGCACACAACCACACCCCAATCTTTTCCGCTCTCACACAATGACAGAATCAAAAACACCCCCAAACAAAGGTGTGATGGCGATATTCCCTTTCCATGATGTGCGGAGGAAGTTACTGCTATCAGCCAGACAAGTGTGACATCTCGTTAGATGAACTAACGTGTGTTCATGTGCATATGTGTGAATC
This sequence comes from Squalius cephalus, assembly GCF_949319135.1. Taxonomy (NCBI): domain Eukaryota; kingdom Metazoa; phylum Chordata; class Actinopteri; order Cypriniformes; family Leuciscidae; genus Squalius; species Squalius cephalus. Next base: position 37,439,772 of record NC_137128.1, on the reverse strand, counting down.
ATTGTCTGTTTGAAATAAACCGGGGGTCCATATTTGACATTTGTAGTGCTGGTTTCATAGACAAGGCTTACATTAAGCCAGGATTAGGCCTTAGTCCAATTAGGACATTTAAGTAGCTTTTATAAACGTGCCTTAGAAAAAACATTACTGGTGTGCATCTTGAGACAAAACAATGGCACTGCCATTTTAAGATACGTCATTGCAAGTTGCTTTCAGTTAAAACAGCTCAAACATGCATTTTGGTCTGGGACTAGATTAAGCCTTGTCTGTTAAACCGAGCAATAGCATTTTATTTCACAGAAGTTCACTAAAGCAGCGATAAAATGAACATTTCCCACCCATTCCTTGACTCTCAGTATTAAACAACCTCTGTATTGACTGGCTTCTGTTTTCCAAATTTCCTATATAAATGATGCGAGTCGTCATATGTTAATGCACTCATACAGTCAATACCGTGAATTCCTTCTGAATGACCTGCTTTTGCGAGGACATTAAATAATATCTCATGTTACTGAGAAATGTAGTTTCAGGCTTCAATAGATGATGCAATGTTCAAAACACACAAACAATCCAATGCAGTAGAATCTTTGCAATGAAATGCTTCAGATCCTCTGTGAGCAGATATGAGAAACCCAGATGAGGAATAATTCAGCAGAAAATTGAATGAGCAGAGAGAGCGAGAGGAAAAGCAAGAGACTGAAAGAGAGAGAAAAAAGAAAAAAGCACCATAACAAATGGCAGAATAACAGTCAAAGCCATTTCTCATCTTCCACCCGAATCTCTCACGTCTCCTGCTGAGATCTGGGACTGCATCACTCAGGCTCATTCAGTCACACACACAAACTTACCGAGTTGGTGCCCAGCACTTGTAAATCTGGTTCTCTGGATTCCAGCAGTTTGGCTACCATGTGTAAGAAGCTCTCCACAAATGGCTTGATACTCTGGGAATGACAGGCCATTAACAACTGATCCAACGCCTCCATCGCTATCACAACGTACCTGTGCGTGCACACACACACACACACACACACACACAGAGAGAGAGAGAGAGAGAGAGAAGAAGAAACAGGGTCCAAAATTAACCCTTTCCAAGCTCCAAATAGTATAAATAATACAATTGTAAGAAATAAAATAAACAATACAATTTTAAGAATGATAGTCTGAGCATCTTTGATGTGATATTCAAAGCATATACACTGTTAAAAATAAAGGTTTCAAAAGGGGGTTTTCACAGTGCTGCCAAAGTTCTTTTGGGTTCTCCAAAGAACCTTTCAATGAACAGTTCTTAAAATATATATATATTTTTATGCAAAAGAACCTTTTCCCACTATTAACAACCTTTTATGCAGTGGAAAGTTTCCATGGATGTTAAAGGTTCTTAACAAAACCAATAGGAGGAACATTTTAATGGTTCCCATAACTGTTGGTGGAAGAAGTACCCACTTTCAGCTTGGTTTTGCGCTCCTGGACCCAGTCAGCACAAAACCGAGCTGAATGGAGGGAAAGGCTCAAGACCATGCCAACAACCTCCAGAAGCTAAAAAGAAGTTGCCTGGAATCCAACCAACAAACATGAAATATGTAAGCCAATATATGTCTATGGTCTATTGTCATCTTCATTTTTGCTTGCGACAGAAGCATGCCAAACATAAACGTTTTCATAGTTCCTATAACTATTGGTGGAAGTTACCACTTTTTGGCATGGTCGCACCAAAAGAACTGGGAATGATTTTAGTTGTAGGACTGCCTTTTGGGTAGGGTACCGAACTTGCTTCTTTTGAGGGCACTGACCGAATTACATCGGTACTACCAAGCATTAAATCAATCGGTGCAAAATTTCGGTATCTGAGAACCATCTGGGCGTGAGAGTAAGGTACGTTATATATATTACTCCACAAAAGCGGTGTGGGAAATAACTGTGTGTGTATTTGTGTGTGTCTTACCCATAGCGATGTCGTACCACATCTCTGCTAAGACGTTCAGCCAGGTATGCTCCGATGCGGTCCAGCTTCTCTGGTGCTGACACCGCATAAAACGTCAACTTCTCCATATCAGATTTCACCAGTCCATCCTGAGGAACAACACAAAGAACAATGAACATTTGTTAAAAATGTTTTTATTAAAACACACACACACACACACACACACACCTAAACCTTGACTGGAATTTTACGAATAAAATCAAAGCCAAACCGCCACTTTTTGCACTCTTCAAAAACATTGCTAATTGTTGACACACTAAAAAATATATAGATTGAAAAGTATTTAATATATATTTAAATGAAGTGACCACGTAACCACGTTAGTTCATTTGTGATGCTGTTTGCGAATGTACGTTTGAACTATGGATTTTGGGAAACATCGAATCGTTGAACTACTGTATGTTGGTAACAATGGAACTTGCGACCATAGTTAGCTAACAACGCTTTTAGGAAACTCACCCTATATAGGTGGTGCCTAGCGATGTCTTAGTAAACTGACTGTGTAGAATATTTGAAGTGAATAATTTTTGGAAAAAGTGTTTACAATCTAACAAAAGGCATCAGAAACAGAAACTCACTTTTACCCAAAATCCATTTTGAGAAATCAACTCCTGAAGCTCTCAAAGTGCTAATTAACTTAACGCGATTTTAACATACGGTACATAACATGACTGTGGGGAATCGGTCTGTGTGTGTGTGTGTGTGTGTCAGTGGAAACAGTCACACCCTCTCATGACAAAATTACTCACACTTAGCTTCAGAGAAAACAATTGTGTGTGTGTGTGTGTGTGTGTGTGTGTGTGTTTGTGTGTGTCATTCTAATCAACAGAGCTGAAAGTAAATGATGAATATAACAGCAAGGTTAAAAAGCTTCCCAGTGTGTATGTTGTTGTATATCAAACTGTTGAGAAGGTCAAAGGTCAAAATTAAAGCATTAATACATTTTCATAATAACAGTGCCATAACATTTCTCTCCAACAATATGAATAACAAGCAACAGCTGCCAGTCAACTGCGCTTTAAATTTAGATTGATAGTCCAAGCAGCTTCTTTCTTATTATGCCTTGGCATTTACTTTACCGGGTCTCTGAGGACAGGAAGAGCCAATGAGAATATATTTTGATCACAGCACTTGAACCTGAATGCATCTGAAGCGCAGTGCATGAACTCTGATATAACTATGGTATTTAAAGATTTTATTTAAAGTCTCTGTCAAAAACCTGAGTTTATTATGTAAATGAGCAAGACTTGTTGACTGCTGAATTCTACTGTGTCTCCTTTAAGACCTCCTGTGGTGAAAATCAAGATTTTAAAGGAGTCATAACCTGCAAATTTCACTTTTCCACGAGAATCAATGTATGTTATGATTGCATAATGATTATACACTGGCCGGGAAGCCGATATTTAAAAGTGAAGCGTTTGTTTACCTCAGGGTTTGTAAAATAGCCCACGTGCACGCGCACTAAAAAACGAGATTTTGATTTCAGCCCCGTCTTGACATCAAGACGGGGCAGGATATACCATATATGGACACCGCAGCAGGAAGCCCGCCCTTCCCCTCTCCCCCTCATATTCAGTTCAGTCGCGAAAGATGGAGAAACCGAGTGCACACGTGAGTTGCTCTGTGGTTGACTGCCAGAAACAACATGCGAATGTGTTTTCTATACCAAAAACGGACCAAACTATCAGGGACCAGTGGATAAAATTCATTTTTAATGACGCTGTCCCAGCAACACTTTCAACTGGCTTATTGTTCGGTGTCTGCGCTAAACATTTTACGCCGGAATCATTCACAAATTTGGGCCAATATCAGGCGAAGTTGGCCACGAAGCTCCGTTTGAAAAAAGGTGCCATTCCAACCATCCGGGACTTGCCTGAAATTGAAACGGTAAGACTGTTTTTATTGCTCTACTGTGTGTAACAAACAGCAGCTAACTACTAATGCGGCTATTGTATGTAACGTTAGCTTCAAGGTAAACACGGGGAATGGACTCTACGTCCACGACAGCCAAAACATCGCATCAGATCTCGCGAGACAATAATGCCTTCAGAAATAAAGGTTTTAGGAGCTCTGTTTTTATTTTTTTTCCCACTTTTCTTTTTTAGAAGGGCATGAAAGACTATAATACAGCAGTAGGTATCCAAATTAAGACTAGGTTATGACTCCTTTAAATGTTGTATATACAGTATGTCTATGTGGTGTTTTTAATATGCTTTAAAAGGGATAGTTCACCCAAAAATGAAAATAATGTCATGATTTAATCACCCTCAAGCCATCCTAGGTGTATATGACTTTCTTCTTTCAGATGAACACAATCAGAGATATATTTAAAAATATCCTGGCTCTTCCAAGCTTTATAAAGGTAGTGAATGGGGGCAGACATTTTGAAACCCCCAAAAAATGCATCCATCCATCATAATAAGTAATAAAGGCCTACTGAAGCGAAGCGATGGGTTTTTGTAAGAAACATATATATGACACATTTGTATATTGCAAGCAATATGTTATAATTTTTATATTATAAATCTTACAAAAATTGTGTTTAAAAAAAATGTAATAAATTCAAGAGTTTCAGAATCAGGATATCTAACAAACTAAAAATAGCCTATGTGTACAGTAATGCACTTAAAATGGAGGCCTAGCAGACAAGCAGGCAACCTGGTATATTCAATTTATTCCAATATCCCAGAATTGAATTTCCATCTATTCCAGTGATATGTTACCTTGGGGTCCTCTGGGAATATATTGTCCACTAGTCGCTTGTAGCGTGGTCGCAAAGGACCACAACATCCACACACACCTGTTAAAAAAAAAAGAATAAATAGAAAAAAAGTGTAAGTGTTACACATACAATAGAAACACAATATTGACTTTTTAAAATCAACTTTGTATGTTTTCTGTTCGAACTGCAGAAACACAAATGATTCTAGTGAGTTCAACTGTGACTGGTAACTGGTGTGCATTGAAAGAAATAGATCCAAGGTGGCGTTCTTGCATCCATCTGCACTGTTTTCTAAATGTTTTTCTATTTTAATATGCGCTAGACTGATGTCTATGTTGTGCTGCATGATTGCATCTAGCAAGTTTTTTTTATGCGTCTCCTGCCATAGCACCACGTTTAGATAGTTTGTCAAGGTAAAGAAGTTCAGCTTTTAAAATCGTGCCTTGTGACACTAGCTTTCGGTTCCACTCCGCTGCGCTGTGTCTGGCAGTTTCTGAACGTAAGAATGGCCCTAATGAGCTAGGACAGATATACAACATAAGCAGTCCTACACCATACATTCAGACTTCACCCACTCGAGCCAATAATAACTTCGGAATCTACATACGCATGATATTAAAATGAGCTGTCAGGATGAAATGTGTATGTGCACTGGTGAAATGCACAATGCAAACTGCAGTGTGGGTGTGTGTGATGCCACACAGTTTGAAGCACTAATGAATTATTAAAAAAAGTCAAAGAAGAAATCTGAGAGCAGCAGAGCAACACACACACACACTTCTCATATTCAACACACACAAGCTGCTCTGACAGTCCTTCACCAGCTAGAGCTGAAATTGCTCATTCATCCAGTTCAACATGGATAATAAATCTGGATTGCATGTGCATGCATGTGTATATGCCAACAGAACGTGTTTGTGTGAGCAAGTGTGTGTGTGTGCAGGGATTGTAAAGTGAGATGTGGAAAAGGAGCCGCCATTATCAGCTCAAACACCTGATCCAACTTCTGAAAGACGGAAAAAGCGAGAGATGCTGCGAGGGGGGGGGGAAGGGAAAGCGAAAGAGAGCGGGCTTGCGAGCTCTACTGCAAAGTGACAAATGCATCAACATTCTTATTACCAAAGCATGTGCAACACCCTTGTATTAATCATCAGGATCTCACACAAACAAACACACACATATATACCAAGTCTGCTGAGGATAGATCTCCTCTCCCAGGTGTGTCTAAATCGGAATGTTCCGTCAGCTTCCGAGAGCGGCACCTGTCTGTACCTCCTCATCATGACCTCTGTCCTTTGATGACTCCTTTAGACCCCCCCCCAAACCTCAAAACTGGTCCAAACAGTGACCTTTCTGGCTCCTGCCACAACCCTGGTCTGAGACTCACACACACCTGAACGGAATACCTGCACGAGGACTCGCCCTCTACTGGGACTGACAGCAGAGCTAGCCAATTACAGATTACAGGAAGTTACGTCTACTGTAGTCTGTCTGTGAGGTGACATTTACTGTGCGCTTTAACAAACAGGATTATTTTATTTTAAATAATAAAAAAAAAAAAAAAAAAAAAAAGATGTCATGCATTTACAAGAAAACAAAAAAAATATTCAGCAGTGAATAATAAAAGGTGAGACTGGAGTTGATTGGAAAAAGTGGGGTGCATCTATGGATACATCTCATTCAGCTCCCTAGTTCCATAGTCAGGGCACTGATCAAGGAGTCGGCCATTTTAAGGGCTGTCTCAATCGCAAAATCTTACAAAGTGCACTGAAACGTTCGCTCCCTTAAAAGTCCCACAATACACTGTGAAAACCAGTGAACATCGGATGTTCCCTTAACAGAAGTTCTGAAGTACGAAACATAAATCACCTGAGCCAACTCACTACATATGACTAGCAATGTTTTTTTTTCATAAATACAAACCATTATTTAATTATATTACAGCATAAACATACAACGCTAGACAGGAAATTAACAATCTAACTAACATTTATAATTTATTTACGGCTGAAATGTTGCATGTATATGTAACAAGCAGAGTATTTATCACTTTAAATAACATTAAAAAAAGAATGTCAGAAAGATATCAGTTCTGCTGTTGTTCATAAATACCAGTAGTGATGTTGTACAACGAAGATGTTGTTATGTCGCAGGAAATAGAGTAATCAGTGTCCCAATGTGTGGTGAGCCAGGGTCCTTACAGTGCCGAGAGTTCATATATACTGACTCATTACCTATAGGAAGCTAGAGAGCTGATTGAAGCACCCTATAACTTTTGGCCCTCTAGCGATTAAAAAACAAAACTGCATGCATTTTAAGGAAGAACATTGTTTTGGTTGTGCTTTGGCAAAGATATAAACAGTTTAGCTTAGATAAGATCTCAAGCTGACTAGCTGATGACGTTACTGTAGCTACACCTATTAAAGGGTTAGTTCACCCAAAAATGAAAATTCTGTCATTAATTACTCACCCTCATGTCATTCCAAACCTGTAAGAGCTTCGTTCATCTACGGATTAAGATATTTGTGATGAAATCCGAGAGCTGTCAGAACCATCCACAATCTGCAACGTAATTACCACAGTCAAGCCCCAGAAAGGCAGTAAAGACATCGTTAAAATAGTCCATGTAACTCCAGTGGTTCAACCTTAATGTTATGAAGCAATGAGAATACTTTTTGTGCGCAAAAACAAACAAAAATAACAACTTAATTCAACAATCTATTCTCCTCCATGCCAGGCAGCTACGCGATTCACGCAAGCACCATAACGCATGCATATAGTCATGTGATCGTGCTCAGCCAATAGTGAACCAGCGTTCTGCAGTAAAACACGGAAGAGCTGTACTTTGTGAATAGCCCAACAAAGTGAATAGTGTAAGAGAGTGGCAGGGAAGAGAGGAGAGTTTGTTGAAAAAAGTCATTATTTTTGTTTTTTTGCACACAAAAAGTATTCTCGTCACTTGATAAACTTAAGGTTGAGCCACGGTAGTCACTCGGACTATTTTAACAATGTCTTTACTAACTTTTCTGGGCTGGAAAATGCAATTACCTTGTAGCCTATGAAGGAGCTTTCAGATTTCATCAAAAATATCTTAATTTGTGTTCCGAAGATGAATGAAAGTCTTACTGGGTTGGAAGAACAACATGAGAATTTTCATTTTTGGGTGAACTAACCCTTTAATAGACACGGTACTTCCTTGAAAATAAATTGCAGCACAGTGCTACATATCCAAAAAGCCAAGTCAATGTTGATTCTCGTTTTATTACGAGCTGTGGCAACTAACCTATGATATATATGCACTATTTAAATTAAGACTATAATGTCCCTCTATGACAGCTATAAATTAATAAACACAACTCTGGAAAATGAAGTAATACCATTAACAACTTTACTTGATTTGTTTATAATACTCAACCCCTTTCCAAATGAAATATCAAAAGACATTCACAATTTCTACAAAATCTCATGTCAGCTGGCTAGATTATGAGCCATGTTCAATACATCATAGAGAACCATATATTTAAGTAGGAAAGGCATAAATGGCACATGAACATGATCAGCAGAACATAAGGGCCTAATAAGGGCAAGTGACAATTCTGGACAGCAATTCCAAATGGGGGTCAATTTTGATTTCACATTTTTAAGTTTTAAACAAACCAAAAAAAGTTAGCAAGCCCAGGCTAAAACTATCAAATACAAAGTAAGAGACAATATAAATAAATAATACTAATGCCAAGTTCATTCTGAAAACAAAATAATTGAGTTTTTGTTTTCTCCATCTACATTAGCAGAAAGAAAGGTCCATTTGATAGCAGCCACTGCCACCAGGGGGCGCTCACCCTGTGCGTGCCACCCCAGGGCTGGGTGCAAATCCTGCTTCCAACCGGTGCCTGTTGAATCCCCATTACTGCCAAAACAAGATCGTCTGGGGAAATGAAGAGATTGATTCAGCGCCTGCAGAGAAAATCCTCTTAACCTTATGAGGACCTGAAATAGCTTAAGAGTTTGAAGAGCGAGAGCAGAGCCCGAGAGAAAGCTGCCATAACAGAATTACCATCTATCTTAAAAGAGAGACCATGATGTATAATAATGAAGGCAGAACTTTAAGACCTTTGTGTGCACATGAAATAAAATAAGCATTGCAGTTCTAAATATTTGCTTGAGTAAAGCTCACTTGAATTTATTCTATCTTTGGAAGTCAATTTTCGAACGAGGAAACTTCATAAAAAAACATCACAGATTAGGCAGATGTGTTTGGTTTCAGACACAGCCAATGTAAAACCTCATCTGTCCAAGATTACAATTGCCGTACTGTTCTTTTGAAACACACAGTGAATGTTCTACCTTAGAAGGTTCCACTTGAGATTTTAATGACCACAGATGTGTGTGTGTGTGTGTGTGTGTGTGTGTGTGTGTGTTTTAGTGTGTATACCCAGCTTTCTGTTCTAATTTCAAACTGAAGACTATGATGTAAAATCCCATAATCCTTTACCATCCGACAGAGTACAGGTAGTGTCTTCACAAATACACTCTCCCAAACTCGCCGATACACACACTGTACTAAATTTACCGGCATGGGTCGATGGAGTGGAGGGTAGATAACAAAATATGCACAAGCTAGTCAATACGGAGAGAAAAAAGGGAGAGAGGAGAGAGCGAGAGAAACGGAAACCCTCTTATTTCTTGCTCCAATCCGACTGGTTTCTCATTTGAGAGAAATTCAACCATTTACACACTATACATGCGTAGTCTGCACATTTGCAGTGCACTTATGAGATCATTAGCCCAGTTACTATTTCCCATAACACAATGCAACTGTTTCTAAACTTATAGCTTTTAAAAATATGACTGACATCTGGGAACACTGCAGGCAGCGACAATTTAGTTTACTACAAACAATATCATGCGTGCCATACTGTGTATTGGTTATGTAAACAACATGAAGCGTGACATTTACTAAGGCAGTATGAAAATATGCTGTTTCAAACTAATTATCCCTTTTTTCTCTTTTTCATGGTTCTAATTAGTGTTCGACCAATTTTATTTATTTTTTTGAATTGCTGAAGCTGATATTTAAAGATTAATGTTGAAGGGTAGGAGACAAATAACTTTGATACATTTCAATGGTCAAAAAATGCTTGTTTTGCCGAAATATGAACGAATATTGTTCATCTAAAAAATAAATCTGATCAAAAATAAAAAAAGACTGATGAGAAAGAGAGACACTAACATAACATAAACTAGAAGGCTTTTTAAACTGCTCATTACCACCCTTAAAGTAATTTATCACATTTTATTGTAGTAACATGTTGTAGTTCCTTTACAGTAGTTTCTAGGCAACTATTTATCATAGAAAGATGTAGATTGTTTTTTATTAAAAAAAAGATATACACTGGCCTATAAGCATAATAATGAGGAGCCATCAATGGTCTAACCTTTATTTATGCTTTAACAAATGCCACAATTACAAGAACTATGGTACATTTTTATAAGGGCAAGTACAACGTAGAATCAAGAGCTTTAAAGTCTGGACCTTCAAATAGACCAAGGTATGTGTAAAATGTGTTCTGTTCTGATGATGAAGGATATTAGGAAAAACCTGGCTTTCTGATATCCAAAAAGATTACATACATCATTTTCATAAAAACCCGATGAAATGAAAACAGCATCTGTTACGAGTAGGAAATAAGCATTTTCTATAGAAGAAAATGTGGAGATGTGAATATACACAAGTCAAATTTGACTTCCCATGGCGGTTTGAAATACAAAAACTGATAGAATACACAGGTATGATCATCTGGAGCCTTAGATGATCATACCGGTGTATTCTATGCAAACAAGGAATTACTGTGTGTTAATTATTAATTAGCTGCAGTAACTTCGCATGTGCGTGTTATAAGTAAGCTACCATAAAAAAATAAAATAAAAATCTCAGGACTATGCTAAATGAAATAATAGTAGTAGTAGTAGAAGAGGATGAGTAGAAAAATATTGACAGAATTTAAATTTTTGGAAGAACTATCCCTGTAATTGAATCTAAATACAGTAGATGGGATAAAACATCTGGTTTTTAATCATGTTATTCTTAATAATACCACAAACACTGAAAAAAAGAGAGAATTTTAACTTTCGGCTGAAAATAGTTTTACAACCCTGAATTTTTACCCTGGTAGAGTAGACAATTTCAGAAAGGCTAGCAATAGCAAGGTAGCTTTAAAAGCATAAAATCCCACCCTCTCTTCAGAGCGTCTCCAAAGCCGGAACGTGCTGATGATGCGTGATGTCCAGCGAGCAGGGTGCGGGGAGGTATGGACATACATATGTTGACAAGCATGTAGGACAGTGCATCATTGCATTTGGACCGAATGCAATGATTGTACGAAATTTTTTTGGTCCTGAGATTTTCACAGTAGATATACATGTTTTAATATTTAGACTTTTTTTATTACTGATTGGTATCAGGATGTGAAGAGAGTTTCAACCAATATCCACCTTATTCCTACGCCCCATGACGCTTTGCGCGAATTATGGGTGTAACTTCCGTTAAGCTGTAAACAATCTGTAGCCGCGTTTCCATTAAAGATTTGCGCAAAACTTTTGCGATTTTTTCTATATATCATATATACATATTTCTATGTAGTCATCTACGTCAGGTGACCTGTAAATGCGCAAAAACTCTTTCCATTGCAGTTTTGCGAAATATTTCTTTTTCGAATTGCCTGAAAAACCACCTCATGCGAGCGTAAAAACTTTTTTGCGATAAATGGGAGTTTTTGCGAAATTGACGTGTTTCCATTGAGCGTATTTTCAATTCGCAATTTCAATTTGCGCAAATTTGAAGGGTAATGGAAACGCGGTTAGTGAAACGCTCGCTCTATGAACACATTTTTAATACATTAAAAAAGTGTCACATTGAGATGACATTAATCTACTCACCCTTCAACCATCGAACATTAAAAGGAAATTTAAAAGTGTAATACATCAACAAGATACTTTCAACAGACCAAATAACCCTAAAAGCGCGTAATATGTAGTAATATATCTGTATTATGTAACTTATGTTGCCTTAATCAAAAATGTTCATTAACTTCAGCATTACGTGATACTATTTCAAAGTGATTTCCGTCATTTTGACAGATTATAAATTGGATTTACCTGTGAAAACAAACCTGGAAAGAGACGTGAGGATCTGAGGAGAATAACGAGAGATTCTTCATGCATTCCAGTGAATTATTAATGGAATATATCATAAATTAAATTCGGAAGAACAAACCACAAATGTGCAGTATATGTTGTCCTTTTTCATATTTTTACAGCGGATTGCAAAGGGAAAAAAGAAAATAATCACGAGGAAAAGAAAGCAGCGATTGAAAAGGGCTCTTGCCATAGATATTCTTGTTATAACATGTCACGTTAAAATACCAAGTATAACGTTATTTTCATGATGTGTGAAAATAAATCATGAAGGAAAATTGACAGCTCATCCAGTTAAACTGACAGATCAGCTTTATTTGTAGGGCAACCTTATGATTTGAAATGATTCGTTTCAGCCTTTTTGAATGGAAGTTCCCCAAACCGGAAGAGCCACCCATAATTCAAAACGCAGTACGGTCGTCAGGAATAAGGTGGATAACAAAAAGTGTTTATAAAAAAAATAAAAAATTGCCTACCCTACCTTTAATTAGCGCTCCTTCAATGACACATTTTTGCAAAAGGTAAAACTCTTGTTGCCAAATAACATCACTACAAAATTATCACCGCAACAATCATACACATTCAGATGGACATTTTTTGTACATGGGTAACTACCACCTCTGTGAATAGGCCAAGAAGGCTGTTATCAGCCAATGACTTCAAAGTGGCCAAATATCGGCCTTGTCGATTGTTAATTCTAAACAAGGCTTTCCCCCCTAAAATTGTGCCATTTAAGACATTCTCAACAAACTGTTTAGCTGTATATTTCAATATTTATATAGATCATACATGCTTTCAAATGATCTGAAAGGAAGCAATCAAGGGCACACAGACAAAAAAACAAGCACACAAACACACCGATCGGACCTACCAGCATCAGCGTTCTCTGAGTCCATGTCTGTGTCTCTGTCTGCTCACAGGAACTGGGAGACAAAGGCTCTCTTTCTGTCTTACTATCGTTCTCTCTCTAGGTGCAGTACAGTGCAGTAAGTCTAACAATCTTCTATAACACACTCACATACACACGCACACACACGAGCATCTGCATGAGGACAGAGGGGTAAGCTGTATTTAATTCTGATGATGCTGATGTTTTGGCACACTGAATATTTCACTGCAGTGTCGACACAAGCATCTGTCCGAATAACGCCACCATGCACGCGCACACTCTTGACCAACACAAAACACACACGCCGCCGCTTTCCCTTGATGTTTTCCCTCACACAGAATCTTCACTAGCACGTCGTCCACTGCGCATATGAATGAGACACTGCTGAAAGGAAAGCGAGAAACACCCATACAAAACACATGACAGATCAAACACACACATCAAACTCTCTCACGCACTCAAAACGGCCAACGGAAGATCAAACTTTGCTTTGCGAATGGGCACATTATCATCTCAAAGAGAGAGAGAGAGAGAGAGAGAGAGAGAGTGTATTAAGATAAAGACCTTTGCTTTACAGGAATTATGTGTGAGAGAGAGGCTGGTCATTGTCCCATGCACACAGACACTTAAACTGTCAACCTAATGGCAAAAACACCCGAGTAAGTCTGTACGATTTGATCAATATTACAAAAAAACTTGACATCACAATTTTAACTGCAATATGAGAAACATTTAACATCTCATATTGCTGCTTAGATGTGTTATCTGAAAGAACAAAAAGGCATAAAATCACACTGAAACAGCAGTTCTCATGTTCAGCAGGGTGTGCAAACTGCAAACTAGCAAACAATGACTCCAAAGTCCGGTTTTGCCAGCGCTTTGCTGCCAACAGGAATTGTTAAGGGTGTGTAAACTCAAGTTGAAAAAATAATAATAATAATAATTCTCCTTTGTTTTAGCGATGAACAGTGTAGTTGACAAAAGTCAACTAGATTCCAGATTCCAAAAACTGCGCCTGAGTAAAGTCTCATTCACACCAAGAATAACGATAACTATAATGTCCACACCAGGGTCTGTTGTCAATCCGGGTTCACGACTCCACAGTTACGCTGCTGACGTGTTATTCTACATTGTTCCTCTGTGTCGAAATCCTTAGACATGTTTGCGAAGATTGTTTTGTTTACAGCGTGCGTCTGTAAACGAAGACTGTAAACGAAGCTCGGGCGCACCAGATAACACGTCAGCAGCGTCTTACGTCAGCAGCTCCTCTAACTGTGGAGTCGTGAACCTGGATTGACAACAGACCCAGAAGAGAATACAATGCTGAATAAAGTCGTAGTTTTTGTTATTTTTGGACCAAAATGTATTTTCGATGCTTCAAAACATTCTAACTAACCCACTGATGGCACATGGACTACTTTGATGATGTTTTTATTAGCTTTCTGGACATGGACAGTATACCGTACATACATTTTCAATGGAAGGACAGAAAGCTCTCGGACTAAATCTAAAATATCTTATACTGTGTTCCGAAGATGAACGGAGGTCTTACGGGCTTGGAACGACATGAGGGTGAGTCATTAATGACATCATTTTCATTTTTGGGTGAACTAACCCTTTAAGTGAACATCAACAGTTGAGAAAGAAATCACATGTGAATCAGTATAGTGCATTCGGTCTTAAAGTGAAAGCAGCCTAATAAACCGGGCGTCATCTGCATCATTAATGTTAATCAAATAACAAAAAAGAGAAAATCTCTCAGCTCTTGACTGAATCAATTTTGTGTCACTTTAATAAGAATAAATGTACATTTAATTTACACTGTGAAGTTATGCAGTTTTTTTATACATTTGATTATTTTATACAATTTATGTAGGCTAGTATTTCTTATTTCTAGTTTCTTGAAGTTTTTCAGGTAAGTCTATTTCTTTATTCTATTGTAGTTTGTTGTCCTATTGCTTGTAGTTAGTTTTTTTTTTTGTTCTTATTTTATCACTGACAGTTTACTTGTCTTCAGTAAGCTTGAATTTTTGTTGTGAGAAGTATTAGTTTTTTTGTGATATTAAAATTGGTCACAAGAATTATGAAATTTCAATGTATCAAAATGTTTGGTCATATCATCCACCCCTAGCCTGTGTGAAAGCAGCCTCATAGAACATTTACAGAATCTCTTTTCTCTCCATTTTCCTCTCTCATCCCATGTCAAGGATAAAGGGCTCGTCTTACAGGGTCCTGACTGCCCAGAAATAGACTGTGTGTGTGTGTGTGTGTGTGTGTGTGTGTGTGTGTGTGTGTGTGTCAGAGAAGAGAGGTTATCATAGTCCCTCTGAGGGGTGTGGGAGTTGTTTGTACTTCAGTGGAGAGGTCATCCTACTCTCAGATTGTGTGTGTGTCTGTGTGTGTGTGTGTGTGTGTGTGTGTGTGTGTGTGTGTGTGGTACTTCTCTGTGCAGAGCGTCAGCAGCAATAACCCTTAGGGGTGTCTGGTCTACTGCGTCAAACTACACATTACGCAATCTGAAGAAACAATGCAACACTAAACTATATCACAAATGGCAAACTAAATGGTACATAAAACTATATTTTACGCTAAATTAAATGTTGCAGACTACAATGTCATAATCACCAGGAAAAAATATGGCTAATTAGACAATGCCTAAAAACAGCCAAAATGAACCAACACCACCATTTCCAACTAAACAATACCAAAGGAATCTTGCAAGCTAACAACAAAACAAAACCACAAATGTTGGTAACACTGTACTAAGGCCTTATTTGTTAACATTAGTTAATGTATTAAATAACATGAACTAACTATGAACAAACTAATAAAAATGTTCATGAATTAGTTCACAGTGCATTAACTAATTAACATTTTTATCTTAAAAATGTATCATTAAAGACTTAGCCTGGTTTACACCAGACCGTTCTCAGTCGTAACTGAGAGTGGGTCTGGGGAAGCTTCATTCACATCCCATTTCAAAACGGGCATCACCAACGGACGTCGCTCAAATGCCTCTAGGTGCATTTGGATAGACCTAAAACCAATCAGAGCGATCGTCATCGTGTAAAGCCCGCCTCAACGTTTGTGATTGGTGCCAAGATTTGGAAAGATTGGAAATGGGCTTGAATAGGCTCTTGGCGTGACTGACTTGCAGAGCAAATCTAAATTTGCCGGAAGTTCCCAGGCTATTAAAGACTTAAAATGCTGTAGAAATATTGTTCATTGTTAGTTAACAAATTTAGGTAATTAATGTTAACAAATAAAACCTTATCGTCGTAACATGTTACCCAAATGTTAAAACCAACAACAGCAACCCCAATCAAACAACCCCCATCCAAACATGCAAATCGAAGCCAAAAATACGTCTTGCAAACTAATTAACACCAAAGCGTCGACCAATGGCAATCTAAATGGCACACAAAACTATACACTATGCTAAAACTAAACATCACAAACACCAAACAAAAAGCAGTCAATAAGGTAAACAACACCAAAACATTGAAACACAACAGTATGGCAACTTACTGTGTGCAATGGCTGTATTGTCTCAAATAAACATACGTTAGATTTAGCTTATACTGGTTACAAAACGTCAGATACATTTACAGTGGGAAGGACTACTTTATGTTATTTAAAGGAGTGGCTGTGACATTAAACATTAATGTATGTATTAGGGCTGTCAAACGATTAATCGCGATTAATCGCATCGAAAATAAAAGTTTGCTTTTACATAATACATGTGTGTGTACGGTGTATAATTATTTTCTATATATAAATACAGACACATGCATGTATATACTGTGTATATATATTTATATTATATATAATTTATATTATATATAAATATTTTATATATAAATAACACATTTTCTTAAATATATATATGCATGTGTGTGTATTTATATATAGAAAATAATTATACTCCGTACACAGACATAAATTATGTAAACACAAACTTTTATTTTGGATGCGATTAATCGTGATTAATCGTTTGACAGCCCTAGTATGTATATGAAAATACAGAAAGAAGTTGGTGTTGTAGCAACTTGCCAAGTTATTATAGAATTTAACTTGCGTGGTCACATCACATGTGAACATATATATTAGCTATTCAAACTGTACACATAATGTTTTCATCATTTGTGCATTTGACACAGAAAAAAACAAATATTGTAAACAACAACTATCTCATAAATGGCAACAACAACATTTGCCAAACAAAACACAAAATCTGCTGGAAACAGCAAACTAAACAACATCAAAGTCTCACACACACCAGAAAAAAAAAAAACACATACAGTATGGCAAATTAAACAATGATAAAAAAAAACATGCCAAACTAAACTTCTCATATACAACCATAAACTAAATAATACCGAAGCAATTTTGCAAGCTAATTTACAACAATATCAGCAGCACAATGGGTTGCAAAGTTTACAGAAACTTTCCAGGATTTTTGAAAATCTTCGGAAAGTTTTCCGGAAATTTACCGGAAATGTTCAGCCCCTTTGCAACCCTAGCCACAACACTGAAGTTAAGTCGGTTGCAACTTCCTGTTCACGGGGACTTGAACATTCTTATTTTTTTTAATGGAATATTGTAGTGTTTATGTTAAACACTATGTTTCACTAGTGTTTATTATAAATGATTGATCCATGTACATTGCACATCATTACTGTTTAAACACTGTTTCACTAGTGTTTATAAATGATTTATTCATGCACATCATTACTTTTTAAAAGCATGTGTCCTCTTTAATCATAACTTAACTTCCCTTCACTCTTATATCTCTTCTCTTTTCTGATGACATGTTTACTGGCGTGAGGGTGGGACGGCCTGTCACTCACATGACATCACAGCAATAGCAAACCATAACCATCCAATCAATTCCCAATGGACAAAATCAAGTCCCGCCCAACATTCTTTTCTCATTCGAGTAGCCGTTTCACTCAAAATACGTCACAATAAGGTAAGAAAGGAATATTATAACTTCTGTTTCCTGACAACTTTTATAAAAACTATAATAGGGTCTCCTCTGATACTAAAATAACACTGAAGAATGAAGCACAACAATGTCTCTTGGCTGCAGGAGATTTTCATTAGCTTTTCAGAAACACTACAATCACAGACATCCAAATACATTATGTAAGATACATTATGTTGAACCCGCTGAGTAGGAATTTTGTGCTGACACTAAATCACATGCCAGTGCCACCTGCTGTCAAGGTATATGGCATCAATGCCAACACCTCAACTGACTCTGACAGGAGTCACTGTCCTGCACGGGATCATGGGTAAAATAAACTGCAATGCCAATGACCGTGGGAACTCTGGGAAAACCATGGTACTGAATGATTAGCATATTCATGTACCTTGGTAAGAGAACCAAAACCATAGCAATTTTTTTGTGCTTTTCTGTTAATACAAAAGTAGCAGGGAAGAGCTGAGATCAGCAGAACCCCAGTAATGACACTGATTTATTCTCACATACACACTGCAGCAAAACATTTGCAGCATAAACCGTTTTAAGTGAATGACAGAGGACAGAGGACAGAGGGTCGAGGCTGTGACCGGCGAGGGTTCGGCTTCTTACCGGCAGGCATTCCTCCAGTCGGTTCCGTCCAACCCGCGTCCGAAGCACTGCGTCTGGATCAGATCAGCTTGGAAGGGGGGTTGGCTTCGACATATGGATAGGAGCACGGCTGGATCACACACATACAAACACACACAAGCACAGATATACGGATTAAACGAATCCGATCAGAACCCCTCAACAATACCTACCTTAAACTGACGGCTACGAGCACACATTATCAAACATGGCGGAACTGTGTCTGTGTTGTCAAGAATTAAAGAAGTAAAGAAAGGGAGTTGTGTGTGAATACCTGTAGATGCAGATTAAGCGCAACACATCCGCGTTTCCTGCTTCACATTCCGCGTGACGTCGGGGCACGCCAACACGGAAGTGACAGTCGAGAGCGGAGAGGAGCTATGAGAGCGCGCGCAGCGCACGCGTCGAGGTTGAGAAAAAAAAAAACACAGCCACGCTTCAGGGAATCACAAAGTGGAACAGGTGGGTAAAATAGAAAACTTGTTTATTTTATTTTATTTCATTATAAAAACAAGTCTCTGGACGGTTGTGTGAATTTTATCTGCTCCCTCATCCAGCTTCTAAAATTAATAAACACGACAATCTCAGTTGCGTTTGATTTAGGTTAATGGACTGCTAAAATGTGTGTGTGTGTGTGTGTGTGTGTGTGTGTGTGTGTGTGTGTGTGTGTGTGTGTCTCATTAAAAGATATATTAACTCTCAGAGTTTTGCATGGCATGTGAGCAGAATATCGCTTTCAATTTCTTAAAGGAATCGCTCAACCAAAAATGAAATTGCTAATATCATTTAGCCTACTCATTAATGAATAGGCTAATGACTTTGTTTGTTCTATGGCTCTTTACCAGAGAATTTTTTAAGGCTATTACTTATTTGTTTTTTTTCTTCCCCCATCTTCCCCCAATGTATATATACCATTCATGTATAAAGATAAATGTATAATTAATATTATAAATATGTGTTAAATATTATTTGGACATGTTACATTAATTGTTTATGTTACATAATTATTTTTCTTCTCACAATAGTACTGTACTGTTGAATGTATTATATATTTCTTTATTTTAATCAAGATATTTATTTATTCATTTAATTTTTTTAAATTATTTATTTACTTAATTTTTAAAGTTTGTTTTTCCTTTTTTTTCTAAATGTTTCCACTGTTCTGCTATACCTTGTGACCTATTTTTGCTGATATTCCAATTCCTCTGAGGATAAGAAAAAGATCGAAATTTAAATCATTATTCACAAAAGATCTTTACATAAGTACTTGAGCTTCTTTGGTCTGTTTATGTGAGTTCATGACAGAAGATTCGTTAACCAATCATTCTTTTGAGTCAGACATGCATACATAATTCAAGTCTTCATAATTTCTCCTTTTGTGTTCCACAGAAGAACAAATGCATAATATAGGTTTGAAATAACATGAGGTGTAAGTAAATAATGACAATTTTAATTATTGGGTGAACGATTTTTTTAATATAAAAACCTGTGGCCTGACCAATTAAAACTTCAGAGCACATGTACCCAGAAAAAAAATAACAACTTCATATTGGAAAACCCTTTGTAATAATTTAAGAGTATTACTGATGGATTTAAGGGGTTTGTTGCAACTGGTTGTTGATATATTTGTTGTTACAAAAGCCTACCGTTTCATTACGACAGAATCCAATCATTTACAGTGGTCATAATAAATAATAATACAAAGCTCAGTAATGTCTGCCTCTGTCAGACCTGCCATGTATAACCGGATTATTTTAGGATAAGCTGAAACCATCCAGTCAAACAGCCAAAGCTATGATGACCTGAGAGAGAGAGAGAGAGAGAGAGAGAGAGAGAGAGAGAGAGAGAGAGAGAGAGAGAGAGAGAGAGAGAGAGAGAGAGAGAGAGAGAGAGAGAGAGAGAGAGAGAGAGAGAGAGAGAGAGAGAGAGAGAGAGAGAGAGAGACAGGTATTTATGAGTGTATTAAGATAAAGACCTTTGCTTTACAGGAATTATGTGTGATTAAGCTCCATTTTATCTAAGCATCTGTTAAACACTATAAACACATACCAAAAGTTCAACACAATGTGCTAAAGTTGCACAAACTTGATGCATAGCTGAGATCCAAATGCAAACATTTGCATAATTATTACTGAAATGCTGGCCAAATAATCCTATTTCACCAATAATCTCCATCATGTGTGGTTATTTCTCTCTGTGGTCACACACACATGCACACATTTTCTGCCTCATTGATATTGGTGGTTTAATGAAGCTTGACAGTTTGGGCAGTTTGATTGATTGAGTAATGGAGTAGCTGTGTACAGCTTGTATTGCCAGTCAATCAGTAAAGTGCTGTAGTTATTAGATAAAACATTCTTCATTAATGGTGAGGCATTAATGGTGAGTTAATGGTGAGTCTTGGGGTCAAGTTCAGCATGGAAGAGGGGGTCTTGGTCTTAGTTTAGCTCCTGCATGGCACAAAGCAGCCCCAGTTCAAAGGAGGAAGCTGGTAGTCAATGAGGTGCAAAAGCAGGAGGAGAGGATGAGGTGTATGAAAGCCATTTCCCAGGCCAAGCAGGGAGAATGGATGAGATGGGAGAGTGTGGAACAACGCAAGATTGGCTGGCAAGACCTATGGTCAATGGAACAGAGTAGGATCAGTTTCCTCATCAGGTCAACATATGATGTTCTCCCATCACCACAGAACCTAAACCTCTGGGTAGGAGAGGATCCCTCATTTTGTGTTCATCACCTGCAACATTAAGGAACATTTTGACAGGATGTAAGGTGGCTCTTAGCCAAGGGCGGTTTACTTGGCGCCATGACCAGGTGCTGCAATGTTTGGCCTTAGCATTGGAAGACAAGCATAACATGACCAATAAGTTTCCACCTGTTCTATCAAAACATTACACACAAAAGACAACATTCCTCCGCCCAGGAGAGCAACCACCAAGAAAAGGTGTTAAAACCAATCCTCGCCCAGGACAACTGGAAGCTGCTTATTTTGATCAACGGCTTATTTTTCCACCTGAGATTGCCACCTCTAACCTTCGGCCAGATATTTTCTTGTGGGCTGGATCAGCACGCCTTGTTCACCTGATAGAGTTAACAGTGCCATGGGAGGATGCTGTAGATGAGGCGTATGAGAGGAAGAAACTGCGGTATGCTCAACTAGCCATTGAAGCGAAACAGCGACAATGGAGAGTCCGAGTTTACCCAGTGGAAGTGGGTTGTCGAGGATTTGTGGCACACTCTACAACCCGGTTTCTGAGAGACGTCGGATTCAGTGGCCAAGAGTTGCGTCGCACAGTGAAGAACTTATCTGAAGCAGCAGAGAGGAGCAGCAACTGGCTGTGGTTGAGACGGAAAGATTCTGGCTGGGGATCTCAAGCCCAATAGAAAGAAAGAAACACTGATGTACAGATAAGTAAGCTGGGCTGAGTTGAGTGGGGGGCGGAGGGGGGTGATGCTGGGACGCCAGAATCACCGTCGAGCCTTCTTGAGGTGTCGTGGGCTAGTCGACGAAACACTGAGGATGGAAGGTGCCCACTTGAAGACCCCAGAGATGTACTCTACTTACCTCAATCCAGACGGTTGTCATGCTGATGCACTGGGCAGGCCGCACTGTGGTCGATCCCCAGAGCCAGCATCACAGCCGCTGTGTGTGCTGATGTGCCAGGGAGGCAAAATAAGCTGATCCCTGGAGCCAGCATTACACTTCAGCCATTAACACCAGACAGAAGGATATCTACATCATTTGGAAGGAAACGTAAAAGGATGGAGACACATATGGATCACATTAGTTTACTGTAAAGCTACGTCTTAGTTGGTGCTTATCTTGGCGAGAGCCGAGTTCAAATTAGCATGAAGTTTTAACTACTCTCGTGTAATGGAAATCATGAATATTCAATGCACACACATGCATTGCAGTGATTGCTTCTTAAACACTTTCCTTTGCATATATGCATGGTAACCTAAAATATTGATGTTAAATAATTAAGTTAATGGATATATTATTTGCAGGCTACCCACATATTTACAGACAAACCCACACATACTCATTGTTCATCCTCATTATTCATCATTCTCTTAATCAATCTGAAGATAGTAATTTAATACACTTCAATTTGTGTTAATTTCAAACTTTTATATGGGGACTTCCAATGTGGAAATAAATATGGAAAATTTTCTTGATTTGATGAAATTGCAAATTGTTTCTTTGACTGGAAAGCTTGTTTGTAGCAACTAAACATAAGTAAACTTGGACACTCTAAACTCACTTGTATGATTTTCTATGAAGTAAATATTATGAAGAATGTTCAGGAATATTCAGTGTTTAACAACTTAAACATTGGTCTGTTTTATGGTATGGCTTCAGACATTTTGGAAATGTTTTGCACGAGTAATACTTGCACAGACTACTTTTTGGGGTTTCGTTTCTTTTATTGACAGTCTGTGGTGACCAGTCACGTTTATCGTATAGAGAGAAGAAGCATCCGTTTGTCTATGGAAGAAGTAAGGTTTGCAATGACTTGAGGATGTGTAAATGAAGACAGAATTTTAATTTTTGGACTAGCAATGTATATTTTATGTGACATGATATAGCCTATATTATATGCTGTTATTTCCCATCAACATTGATTTTATATATGCTTTGAAAACATGCAGATTTAATTTTTCAACCTATAAAGTGAGTCAATCTGTTTCACCCATTATTTACATACTTACACTACATGCCCACCTTTAAGGATTTCCACTTTTCCACCTTCAAGCTTCACACTGAGCTTCAGATCAATGTTGACCCATAGAACAACTGTTTTTGTGTGAAAGAAACAGACAGTTTGATTTTTTTCTCTCCAGAGGGGGTTTGACATTTTTCACAAACTCTAGCATTTGGACCCAATGTCTATTCAGTGGTCTTCGGACAGAATTGATTTATGGATTGCATAATAAACACACAAATGGTATTTGCAATTGAGAGTGACTTCAGAATATTCTCTCAAACTCCCGACAAGATAAAAAAATAATAAAAAAAATCGAACTCCTACGCGATGATTCAATTGATTTTATATAAAAATAAAGCTGAAAGACTGGGCATTTTATTTTTATAAAATGCCTAAGAAGCGCCCACAGATATTATTATGTTTCTGAGAGATCAGATCACTCTGTCAGAGCAGATTTCAAAGAATGAAGATCATGAAAGACATGTTGCTGGCTGGAACATTTTGTATTGATTGGGTATTTATGTAATATTTATAGTTAGCTGTGTGCAACATAAAATGTTGCTTATTGATATTTCTTTCATACTAACCATAAGATTTGTTTAGGAATATTTTCTTAGCAGATGCTTTCTCAGAAGGCTTTATAGAAAATGCATATAAGTGGCAACTACTAGGACAGGTAGCGAACAACGCAAGAAGACAACTAAACAGGTCAACTAAATTTAGACCAAATTTAGACCCCCCAATGCCCCCCCCCCCCCCCCCCCCGTGCTTGGAATAATAACAAGATCATGATGTAGGAAAGACAGAACCTGTCAGGAAACACTAGTAGTCATTAAGAATGAGTCAATGGGTCTTGTAATGTGACTGTAGAGCAGCTCTATGGGGGAGGACGAGCACTTTCGAGGTAGAGCTCTTATGATGAGGCAGTCAGATGCTTCAGAGCTGAATGCAGTTGAGCAGAAATAGAAATGTGAATTGTATAGCTGCGTGTTAGTTTAATGGACTGGAATGTGTGAAGATGCAGGATCAGTTTGAAATCAAGCAGGAATACAGCGAACTGAATTTCTGAGAGCTCAACTCGGCACTCTGAAATTGTCATTGGTCAATTGATGCCTGCGGTTGCTTTTTTTGACATCCTTGTTATGAATTATTGGCTAATGAGGTGTACACTAATGTGCTAAAACATTATGACCTCCTGCCTGTTTTTAACCCACTGAGGTATGGACTCTACAAGACCCCTGAAGGTGTCTTGTAGGATCTGTCACCAAGACGTTTCGAGAAATGATAGGTGAATAACACTGATGTTGAAGCACCTCACCCTGGTTCTAAGCCTAAACTTGACATAAACTGTAAACTTGTCCCTCAAATCTGAATCCAGGATCATGTGGTACTTTGTGAAATTACGTTCACCATTCCTGGTCTTTTTGTGCAGAATACTTTAGTGTATGCTCACAGAATGCTTGCCTTCGGAATATTTCATTAAAATGTCAAAACATTTTCAAGGTCTAATCTGGATAAAACAATGACCTATCCCTTGAATATCATCATATATCACCGTAGACAATGACGGGGACAAGTCGCCCCAAAACATTGAAATGGCCAAATTGTGCCCCCAATATTCAATATTTTTGATGCTGCTCTACTGTACTTAATTATGCACTACTTTGTTTGATGAAGGAGAAAAGGAAAAAAATTTAAGTTACAATTTTTGTCTGGTCTGCCTAAGTGGTCTAACAGCGCAATGTCAAAATGACTGAGATGAAATCATATCCAATCAAATCAAATCAAATCAAATCAAATCAAATCAAAGAAGGCGGGCCTTATTGTTCACAAAAGTTATTGTCCACCCTCAGTGTTCAAGAATGGTTACGGCCTTATTGTGGAAGATTATAAACAAGGTTTCATGTTCACTTTAAGAAAATGTATGTTTTGTTATTATTTATTAAATGTTTGAGATTGAGGTCTAAAATACTCCCATTCAATTTAATAGTTCTAGTATAATTCTTAATTTTTACTTAATATTTACTTTGACTCAGACACTTTAGATTTAAACAACACTGTTAGATTAATATTTTCTCGGGAAGTGGCGAGGTGTTGTGTGCAATATTAACAAACAACACAACTTGAAACTCCTTCTTTCAAACAATTAATTAAAAACCACAGGACAATTGAATCCCAAGTAAGCTTCAGTAAAAATAACTGATCTATGAATGATTAAAAACCATATGCAATTAACTTGAGCTGACAAAAAGGAATTATCGTCTGCCTGTGTGAAAAGTGGGGGATTTATCAGTCTGGCTCTGGGTTTACATTGTGCAAAATGTTTCAAAGCTATGAGAATGAGATGCAGTTTTCCTAAAGCATTATACATGTACTTGTGGAACTGTCAATCATATTTCGTGCCAATGGAAAAGATTTTGAACATTATTAAGAAGGGAACAACTGTATAGGTTTTGTGCAGCCATCAGCCTTTGAATAAAATAAGCTAAAAGTACTTGGATACTCTGAGCGAACAGGAACATTTCAGTAATAGACTGCAGCAGTGGAGAGAACAGATTGGTCACTTTACCTTTTAACCTTAAAGAAACAATTTGACAAAATTGTTCTATTCAGAAAAAGAAGATTTCTCTTCTGCAATAGGTCAGTTATGTCACATTAGACTTATTACGTCTCCATAAAGTCTCAGAGTAGTAGTAGTAGTAGTGGTAGTGAGGTAATGCATACATGAATATTAATGTGACACATTTGCCCCTCTGTTCTTTCATCCTTTTGTTTAAAACAGGGTGTAATTTCACCAAACCAAATTGCAAAAATAATGTTTCAAGTGTGTTTTTTTTTTTTTTATACAATAGGTGACCCTCTAACTGAAACTGAACCCAGGACATGGAAACTGAAGATACCCTCCAGAGCATTTCCTCATTTCCCAATGGTAACACTTCTTTTTCAGATCTATTGTTATTTGCTGTTATTACATACCTTTTATTATATTTGTGTCAAATTAGTGGTAACCACCATTAAAATGCTGCATTACCTATATTAATACTCTAAAACAATGTCCAAATAGCTATTTGACTTTTGATAACATTTTTCCCACTGTCATGGCCTAGATGGCGTCAGTCAAAAGAAAAAGTAATTGCAGAAGCAGAGCATGAGATAGATGATTTTAAACAGACTATTCTTTTCTTTGTTAAAAAGGGAAAAAAATACTGCGTGTGTGTGGATGTTAAAGAAAATACATTAGGGTCAGTTTCGATTTTTATGAAAGTTATACAGTAGCTTTAATATTTTATCGGATTACTGTAAAAAATGTAAGTACAATCAACTTGGATGTTTAAGTAATTTCAACTTAAATTACATTAAACTGACTTTAAAAAAAAATGAGGAGTTGGTATTTTTTCCCCCATATTATGGAAGTCAATGGGGTCCATCAACTTTTTGGTTACCCATATTCTTCAAAATATCTTCTTTTGTGTTCAGCATAAAAAATAAATTCATATATATTTGGAACAACTTGAGGGTGAGTAACTAATGACAGAATTTTTTTTTTCTTTTTTTGGGTGAACTATCCCTTTAAAATCATAAATGCTGTTATTTTGAACTTTCTATTCATCAAAGAATCCTGAAAAAAAGTTTCCACAAAAATATTAAGCAGCACAACTATTTTCAACATTGATAACGATAATAAATGTTTCTTGAATGATTTCTGAGGGATCTTTTGACACTGAAATAAGTAATGATGCTGAAAATTCAGATTTGCATTGCAGGAATAAATGTTTTTTATAGGAATAAAGTGTTTTACTGTATTTTGATCAAATAACTGCAGCCTTGCTGAGGATGAGAGACTTATTTCAAAAATCATTTAAAAAATCTTACCGACCACAAACATTTGAACACTAGTGCCTTCAAATTTAAATCTTATTATATTCTTTTTCATTTTTCAGTTTAGTATCTGCTACAGGGTTATGAACAGAACATATTTGATATGGAGGGTTTTCATTATTTATAGTAAGTGTACTCTCTTTCTTCCTGTGAAACACTGCCACTGTCTCTTTCTCTCTCACACACAGAATGTTGGCTTCCTCTGAAAGGGGAATTCAAAATAAGAGTGAAAAAGCCGAAATGAAAGAAAGATGTTCATGGAAATGGAGCTATAAAAAGAGAAAGAGAAACTATTAATTATGAAGCAGGTGAGAGAGACGCAGAAACTGGTAGATACTGTATGTGTATTTAATTACAGCTCTGTCTGTGTTTTTCTTGCTTGCTTTCCTACTTCTTCACGTCTCTCATAGTAACGGCAGAATGTGTGAACAGCGCTGGACTCTAGGGCTGAATTTAATGGATCACTCCCACAGTTCTGGAACCTAAAACATCAACAGCAGAATGAGCTGACAGGTGGCTGAATCCAACACACATACACACACAACACACATGCAAGCAGCACAAGACAGCATGGAAGCAGAAATGTGGGTGGGATTATGGGAATTTAAGTTTCTAACAACTATTTTGTTTCTTCCTCTCGGCTTCTTTTAGTTTCTTATTTATTAGGTGACCTTAAACCTTGTTAGAAATCAAAGAACATATCATGTTCAAATGTTGATTTACTTTCAAGATTGTATAACTTGCTGACTTATTCTCCTCAATGAAATTACTGACAATAATTCAATTATTTGAATTTAAAACATACTAATGGTGCATTATTAAATTCACTAAAAATGTTTCTTGAAGAAGAAAAATATAGGAGAAAATGATTGATTCAAATAATCCATCAGAAGTGACCAAAAGTTTTATACAAGTAGATTTGTAAAATTAGAGTCATATTGAGTAAAGTGATTATGATGATAATTTTTTTTTTTAAGCCTTTTTAGTTCGATGTTTATTACTGTTCAAAAGTTTGGTGTTGGTAAGATTTTTTTTTATATTAAGTCTCTTAAGCTGCATTTATTTGATCAAAAAATGCAGTAAAACAGTATTATTGTGCAATATTGTTACAGTATATAATAACTGTTTTCAATATGAATATATTTGAAAAATGTAATTTATTCGTGTTATGCAAACCTGTATTTTCAGCACAATTACTCCAGTCTTCAGTGTCACATGATCCTTCAGAAATCATTCTAATATTCTGATTTGCTGCTCAATAAACATTTCTGATTATTATCAATTTTGAAAACAGTTGTTCTGCTTAATATTTTTGTGAAAACAGTGAAAAAAGATTTTCTTCAGGATTCTTTGGTGAATAGAATGTTCAAAAGAACAGCATTTATTGTATTACACATTATAAGACATTATAAATGAAATTACTGTCACTTTTTTTGTGTGTGTGTGTGTGTGCTTCTCTCTACCGCCTCCTGCTGTCCTGTGTTGTTTGGGGTAGAGAGATGAAGGTGACCTGAAAGAGACCTGACAGCAAATTCATGAAGGTTTGTGGCAAAAGCTAAGCTGCTTTGTGGGGTTTTGCATTTGTGTGTATGTGACCAGAGAGACACAAAGACATTAAGGAGAGTGAATTAAACTATGACCAACCATTTAATTTTAAACACCCCAACCATGATAAACACAAATTAAGCCCAGACACCTGGTCTTTCCAGGCGGAGATTCTATAATTACGCAAATGTGTCTGCTGAATATAGAATGTCCTTCATGCCTATCTGAGCTGAAACACTCTAAGCAGAGACACTGTGTGTGTGTGTGTGTGGTAGGTAATGCTTTTCCTGCAGAAGTGCTAATGTATTTTCTGTGTCTTTTTTCCAATGGCTATTTTAGTGAAGGTTTCCTCTTTGCTATGTTTCAGTTGGCGTGGTGTGTCTGGATGTGTGTGTTCCGATTCATCGGGGCCTCCTTTTCTTTCTGCCTCCCTTTTCCTTGATCTCCTCAGTCACTTATTCACCAGACAGCTTGATGAAGGGAGAGAGAGCGACGGACAGAGAGATAATTGTGTGTCATGTCAGTGATGTCTTTTTTTAGCATTGAGCCATGATCTCAGCCAATAATTGGTGTAATCAAGTCGCTTTAACATGCACAGGTGAATCTGAGAATGAGTGGCTTGTTCCACTCCCTAATTCCCTATCCATCTTTTTCCTAAATGAGCCTACTGTGTTTTAGATTATGGGAGGCATTTCTGGTTTGGGGAAGTTCCACTCAAAAAGACTGAAACAAATCATTTCAAGTCATAAGGTTGCGCTACAAATAATCCTAATCTGTAATTTTGACTAAATCAGCTGTAAAATTTACTTCATGTTCTATTTTCAGATCTCAGGAGGATAACGAAATGCTTGGTATTTTATGGTATAAAGAATAACTATGGCAAGAGTTCTTTTCAGTCACTGCATTCTTTTCTAACTGATTATTTTCTTTTTCCCCATTTGTATTCTGCTGTAAACGTATGAAAAAAGACAACATATACACGTTTGTTGTCCGCTCTCCCGATTTATTTTACGATATATCTCATGAATGATTTACTGGAATGCACTAAGAATCTCTTGTTTTTCTCCACAAATCCTCACGTCTATTTCCAGGTTTGTTTTCAAACAGATGCTTATAAATGTAATCGTCTCCACTTTTGACTTCTAATCCCTATTAGCAGTGTTTGAATGTTTCTGTGGCAGGTAAATGCAATATTTCAAAATGATGGAAAATACTTTAGTTCCAGTTAATGAACATCTATGCTTAAGGCAACATATGTTACATAATACATAAATGCACTGACCTGCCAAAAAAAATAAGTTGCTGTTTGGATTTAAATAGGCAAATGCTTAAGAGTCTACGAATGGATCATTACTGTAGTGATTATTATGTTTCTAGCATGTTATATGTAAACAGTTCTTCTAACCCTAATTGATGGAGTGTGTAGCTTTTCATTTCTTAAACAGCCATGTAGGAAAACACATCATGGCCATAATCATCAGGCTGAAATTGTGAAAGAATGGTCCAGACCTTAAATTCATTGAAAGTCTTTGGAGTAAACTTTACAGAGTGCTCGACTTTTGCATTGTCAATACAAGATCTTGACCAAAAATTGATGCACCTCTTGATGTAAAAAAATGTTGTGATGTTATTTCCATCAAGAGGTGCATCAATCAGCAATTGATTGGATGGTTGCATGGTTGGGGTTTGCTTTTGCTGTGATGTCATGTCATGTGATTGACCGATTGTCTCGCCCTTACGCCAGTAAACACGTAATCAGAGAAGAGATGTCCCTGCAAGAGGGAGGGCAATTTATTTTGATTAAAGATTACAAGGGCTCATGAATTTTTTTAAAAAAGTGCACCGTTAAATCATTTATAATAAATACTGCAATAGATTTCATTGTGAATTTGAAATTATGCTGGTATTTATCATTTACACTATACAGTGCTCCATTCACTTCCATTAATCTTCAGTACCCAGATTTAAGTTTGCTGAATTCTAACATTTGACCAATCTACTGTAAACATAACAGATTAACCTCTGTATAAACTTAAAAGCTTCAGAGTTTTATGCAATTTATTTGCTCAAAGCCTAATGTGACAGCAGCTTAAAGAGATAGTTCAGCCATAAATGAAACTTACTGAACCTCATTTTATTCCAAACCTGTATGATTTTTTTCCCCCAACTATCTTCACAAAGAAGATATTTTGAAAATTGTCTGTTTTTGTTGTTGTTGTTTTTTTGTTTTTACAGTGAAAGTCAATGTTTTGGAACTAACAATCTCCTAAATATGTTTTATGTGTTCTGCAGAAGATGAAAAATCATACAAGTTTGGACATTATGTGTTTCATTTTTGGGTGAACATATATGTTGTTTACCACAGAGATGTTAGGAAATATGTGCTTCATCTGCAGTTTTTTTAATTTTTTTATTTAAAGTCTAAGAATACCGAAGGCTTACTTTTAGGGGTAGTGATAAGATTTGGGTTAGTCTGGAGTGGACTGATTCATATTTAACTAAACTGTGAAGCACAGTGTGAGAGAGATCTGACTTTTGCTCCTCAATGGGATCATTTCAAATGTCACACTTTAATTGGAAACACATGAACCGCCAAAATGGACAAATATGCAATCACGCATATTTTGGTCTATAATGGCACAGTAGCAGCATTCATAGACTTAACCATGAAAACATGAATTCACAGATATGCACACTGATTCCTCCTCAGACATGTGATGATTTTCTACAGCACTTGCACACACACTTGAATGACGTCTTCTCTTCATTCATGTCTTCATCAGTTCCGCCAATCACATCATCAGCAGTCTGCTTACATCACTCCTCCACCTCAGATTGCACAACACACAAACTGCATTCAAATGCATAGCGACGCTGTCATATACAGCAAGACATCCTCAGGCATGTGTACGTCGCCCTTCTTGCTTTGTATGAGTCATTTTATTTATTTTTTTTATACTAAGGCCTTAACAAATATTTTAAGCATATTTTCATGTGTCCTCATCTGACATCTTTTTTCAGCAAGGCTGCATTAAATTGATTAAAAGTGACAGTAAAGACTTTTCCATTGTTACAAATGGTTTCTATTTCAATTTTTGAAAAAATAATATTAAGCAGCACAACTTTAAAGCATTAAAGAGGTTAAAGCATAATTCTCAAACTTCTACATTTGTGTTTCACAGAAGAAAAAGGTTTGGAACAACATGAGGGTGAGTAAATAATGACAGTCATTAACTATCTCTTAACCAGTCACAGTTTTAGCTAGGGCTAATTATTTTTTCCTAATCATCTAATGTTAAAGGCGCAGTGTGTAATATTAACGACTATTGGTTGAAATGGGTACTGCAGTCCAAATACAAAATATTGGGAGAGGGCTGTTTCTCCCGCCCCCTCCTCCGTCTCAGACTTGACATTAACACGGGTTGCCAGATTGAGGACACAATAGGAATGAGCGCAATTTACATTGGAAGACGTCGAGCTTTACACTAAGTTGATGAGTTGATTTATCTGCGTTTTAATATGCGTTTGGTCGTAGAGCTTATTATGGAAGCCGAGGCTTTTTAGGTCGGGTAGAATCTGCGATCTTTGACCCAGTTTGTTTGCTGGCTTCCATGGCTGAAATACACTGTGTTTTATGGCAACTGGCAACCTGGGGTGTTGAAATACTATTTGGTAAATTGGCAGTGGACAGAATCACACAGACGAAAACAAAAATAGACATTCCGACATGGAACGCATATTCAAAGTAGAATTACTGGCTGTAGCATTGTTTTTCAGAGAAACAGGTGTGTAAACTTAGCATGTTTTCTATAAATATCTGAAACATACTGTATTTTTATACTTTATTGTCAAAAGAAATTACAGCACCTCTTAGATGCATTTTTTTGTATCCAAATCACCATTGTCACTAAGTAGGATAAGGGGTCTGGCAATATGGGCGATGGGACGTGGAGGGGGAATCGCAGGACCATGATCCAGCCCTGGTGTTAGGTAGTGTACTCTTTATACACTGTGTGCTTATATTAACTGAATGAGTGTAACAGTGGGGTGATGCGGAGGCCCAGAGCAGCCGGTGAGCGCGCACGCCGCTGCCTCAACAGTTTCCTGTGGCAGTTTATCATTCTTCTTTTTTTTTCAGAGCAAAAAAAAAAAAAAAAAATGAGGAAGTGAGCAACGCAGAGAGAAACTCCTGGAAAAGACAGTGTCTCGTATGGTACAAACCCACAGCCGTTAAAAAAAAAAAAAAAACAGCCGGCAGGCGCAAGCGGGGGACGTGATGAGTCACTCGCGAGGCGTCGTCGGCCCTCTTTGATCAGCCGCAGTTGGGGTCTCGCGCTGTAAAATATTTGAACAAGACGAATAGCCGGTGAGTCACGGTAACGTAAGTGTGTTGTGTTTCTAAAAATATCCTGATAAATTCAAATAAAAATGATAAAAGCGATTTGCAATATAACTTTTTATAATATTTGAGATTTGACCTCATTTTTGTTTTACAGTCATTTAAGTCGCACATACTGTAGAAAAGGACGATATTCGCCTGTGGAGATGTAGCCTAGGCCTAAATGTCCAATTCCACTGTTTTCTGTATTTCAATTGGGTGCACGCACCAAATCTGAAAGCAGAGCTGGAAAGTAAGTTTTGTTTTGGAAGCATTCAGAAGGATGCATAGTTTAAGTGACATTGAGATATTTGTCAAACAAGCTGAAGAACGCCCACCACACACCAGTTTAAGGGTGGAGAGGAGACAGAGTGATGAAGCCAATGAGTATATATGGGGATGATTAGGAGGAGGCCATGTTGGACAGGCGCCAATGGGCAAATTTGGCCAGGATGCCGGGTTAAACCCCTACTCTTTTTTTTAATGACCACAGAGAGTCAGGACCTCGGTTTAACGTCTAATCCGAAGGACGGAAAAACAATATAATGAATAGGCTAATAACAATCATTTTAGTATTGACTTTTGACTGCAGTTAAATTGATCTATTTTCTTTCGTTGAAAGCAGTCAAAAATGATGTTGTCAAATGTTCTGTGTCCCACTGTCCCATTCTTTCTTGCTCTCGCTCCTCTGCGGTGCTTAGGACCAAAACAAAAGCTGCGCGCGGGGAGGAAAAAGGCAAGGAGCTCGTGACGTCGGGAAGACTCAGTCACACACACACACCCCTCCTCCTCCCCTCTCTCTCTTTTTCTCAGTGTAAATATACCATCTCCACCAGATGAGCGGACGCACTGGATGTTTCACATCACAGGAGCCTTCAGTATCCTTACTGGCTGACATAGACCTTTTGTTGTTTTTGCTTGCATGTTTTTTCTTTTGTTTTAAGTGATATTATTCTTGAATTTCAGCACTCGGCTTTCTATCTTTCGCGACCCATTGTGAGAGCCTCAAGACTGAGGAAGGTCTTCTTCTCGACACCTCCAGTCCTAAACCATCACCGCTGGATATGACAAAGATTCCTGGAGACAGGGGGGAAATACCACAGAAGAGACACATACAGTAGACTAAAAGACTGTACCGCACGAGGGGCGGAATGGCGTTGTGGAAAGGACTCCTTAACATTCTTGAGTGTGCATCCTGGTTGCGATAGGAGAACAGAACCACACCAAGACCTGCTGCAGCAACACAGAGGGTAACACACGCAGACAACAGGGCACGTTTTCCTCGTCAGACCGCGTTAAGATGCGCTGTTTCTCAGCACGCGAGCGGGCGCATGCCATGCTGTAGCGCTGCGCAGCCAAATGGCACGAGCAAGCGAGACCGAATCGCTCTGACGTTCGCGGAGGACAAGACGCATGATGATGAGCGGCAGCTGCCGTGGGACCAGTCTGCTTGTCCCGATGCGTTCTCCACTCTCCATTCGGTTCGCCTTCACTCTTCCTCGCACACACCTGCTCGTATTCTCTCTCTCTGTTCTGGGAACGCGTGTGAGTAAATAGAACCGCGTCTGGCGTGGGAACAATGGAGTTGTCAGAGGTTCGCTGTTCCAGCGCGAGCGAGGAGCTGTACACCATCAACAAAACACCCAGTAACAACAACGGGAACCGACCGAAGCGCCTGCTGTGGCAAAATGCCGTGCGACACATCACCGAGCAGCGCTTCATTCACGAACACAGCCCAAAACCCGTCTCACCGGACGAGCATCACGCACAGGGCTCGCGCAAACACTCCGCCGGCAGGACGTCGGTGAGCGACCGGCACAACAACGGCGGCACTAAAGTCTTCCCCGAACGCTCGAGCAGTGACCTGGGTTTCTTGCAGATCGACTGCGCGCCCAGCAACTCAGACTTCTTCCTGAGCTGGGGCTACACGTACCGCGGGGTCATCTTCCCCACGCTGCGCTACGCTTTCAAGTCCAGGGACCTCGAGCGCCTGTACCAGCGCTACTTCCTCGGCCAGCGACGGAAGTCAGTGGTGGTCATGAACATTTTGGACGTGGTGACCAAGCTGACACTTCTCGTGCTGCACCTGACCCTGGCGTCCACGCCGATGGACCCGATCAAAGGAATGCTGCTTGGCTTCTTCACGGGCATCGAGGTGGTAATCTGCGCTCTGGTTGTGGTGCGCAAGGACACGAGCTCGCACGGTTACCTGCAGTACAGCGGCGCGGTGACCTGGATCGCCATGGCCACCCAGATCCTCGCGACAGGACTGGGCTACGGCTTGCTCGGGGATGGGATAGGGTACGTGCTCTTCACGCTCTTTGCCACCTACAGCATGCTTCCGCTGCCTCTCACCTGGGCCATTGTGGCAGGACTGCTGACCTCCGCGCTCCACATCGCGCTCCAGCTGCTGGTGCCCCCACGAGCACAGATCTCCACGAATCAGGTGAGACGAGAGTGCATCAGAGAAACA
Organism: Squalius cephalus; assembly: GCF_949319135.1. NCBI lineage: Eukaryota > Metazoa > Chordata > Actinopteri > Cypriniformes > Leuciscidae > Squalius > Squalius cephalus. Next base: position 37,404,391 of record NC_137128.1, on the reverse strand, counting down.
TGCAATATTACATCATGGCAAGTTTGTGTGCATTGGTGCGGGTGCAAATGGATGTTTTCAGTGCTTGAGGCATTTAACCGAGGCGCAATGGTCGCTGTCCACCCGACGTGGTGCTGAAAGTGACATTCTAAGGTTGTTCGTTGCGGACTGCCTTATGCTTTTCTGTCTGATATTGATGTCTTGTTTTTGCGGTCCAAATTTTGTAGAGGTCAATAAAGGTCAAGAAGAGCTCGTGAATGCGGCAAAGCAGTCATAATAGAGAACTGCAGTCAGTTACCCATTTCAGTAACATCTGATGAGAGCTTAAGCATTACAAGTGTTTTCAAATATATTTATAAAAGCATATGTTTTTGTATATATTTAAAAAAAAAATAGATTGGCCAAAAATGGAAATGCTACCAACATTTACTGGATGAATTCCTTTCTTGGAAAAAAAAAATGTTTTGTTTGTTTTTTGTTTTTGTGGGCCATATTGAAATTCAATGGGGTTCAAAGTTGTTTTCACACCAGTGTTCTTCAAAATATATTCTGTTGTGGTTTGGAACAATATGAGGATAAGTAAATGATTACCGTTTTTTTTATTTTAGGAGAATTGTCCCTTTATACGTTGCTTTAACTGCATGGACACGGTTGCATATGTGTGTGTATGCAGGTCAACAAAGCCTCTTTCTCTCGCTGTCAGATGCTAAAGAGATTCTGAATGACAAGATGACCTGAGGTCAGGCCAGTCCACTTCACACATGTAATCAGATCATATTACATCTAAATTAAATCATAGTGACACTACAGTTATTCTGTGACATTCACCTGCACACACATGCTGCACAAAAACAACATGCTCTATACACCAAAACAAGCGCACAGACGCACAAAACAAAGAAGAGACAGGAAGCTGTGTGAGTTAATTATAGGGGGTGCAAAGATTATTCACTGTCATTACAGCAGAGACAGACTGACAGACAGACAGACAGAGTTGTTTGGTGTCCTTTGACACACAGATTCGGGGCAGATCCAGATGTCTATATGCAGATTCAGGTCAAAATAGACAATCATCCCTAGCAGACCCAAAAATGTGTGTGTCCAAGCAGTGGTCGAAGATGCTGTGTGAGGTAGACTGTAAAAATAGCATGCGTGGGAGGGAGATATGGAGAAGGGCTCTCTGACTCACACACTTGTCTGCCAGCATCTCTTCGTTTCCCTCTCCTTCGCTCATACTGCAGGACGCGCTCTCAAACACACACACCCTCAGACCTGACCGCACACCTGTTTCGGGGTTTAGCGCTACGTAAGTAGAATGCCGTCAATGGCTGGGTAAGATGGACGTCAGTTGCTTTCTTGTGCTCTCTCTGGGTTTGTGGAAACTCCTGCAGGGTCTCCATCAATCATTTATAAGACACTTCACAAACTCCACCACATCAATGTGAGAGTGTAGCGTGCAGTGGGGTGGATTGTGGATAGACAAAGTGCAGGGAGATGAGGGAGATGTGGGCCAGAAAAGTATTTCCTGCATTAAGAGCGAGAGGTTTTGACTTCAAATCTTGCTTGTCTGACAATAAACACAGACATGCACACACACACACACACACACACACACACACACACACACACACACACACACACACACACACACACACACACACACACTCTTGAATATGTGGTTTTACGGGGACTCTCCATAGGCGTAATGGTTTTTATATTGTACAAATATTATATCCCCATACACTAACCCTACCCCTAAACATACCCCTCACAGAAAACTTTCTGCATTTTTACATCATCATTTAATATGATTTATAAGTTGTTTTCCTAATGGAGAACAAAAAATATCCTCAATGTTTAAGATTTAAGACATTTTCTTCCCATAACGTATGGATAACACACATATATAATTTTTTTTTAAATTGATTTAAAAGAAGTCCCTTATGCTCACTAAGGCTGCATTTATTTGATCAGAAGTAAAAACGGTAATATTAAAAGAAATTAATTCAAAGAGTTTTTATTCAGCAAGGACACATTAAGTTGATCAAAAATGATAGTACAGACATTTATAATTTTGCTTATAGATGTTTATAAGTTCTGTTGAACTTTCTGTATTTCTGTTTCGGTAACTCACAGGTTACCACAATACATTAACATTGAGCAAAGGCAATGCTTTCAACATGGATAACAATAAGAAATGTTTCTTGAGCAGCAAATCATCATACTAGAATGATTTCTGAAGGATCATGTGACACTGAAGACTGGAGGAACGATGCTGAAAATTCTGCTTTGCCATCACAGGAATAAATGACATTTATAGAGTTATTTGAATTGGAATAATATTTCACAATATTTGTACTGTATTTTTTAATCAAATAAATGCAGCCTTAGTGGAGCATAAGATACTTCTTTCAAAAACGTCTGTGTGTGTGTAATGACCCCAAAAGTATTTGCACACTAGCTTCATTAAAAATGTATACAAATATTGAAGCAAGTGTTCGAAATATAAATAGTAACAATTCAAAACAGAGACAGGAAGACACTTTCTGGTTGTCAAAAGTTGTGGATTATGGACAGTATTTTCTTATTATAATGAATAAGATTTTGTGTGATTTTGATTTTGAAAATTATGTTTCAGAAAAAGGGAAGTTAGTTCAGAGAAAAGCTCTATAGCATCATTTGTTTGCAGATACAAGTGTCCAAAATATAAGTCCAAATACAGTACCTTTTTTGGTGTCACTATATGAGTAAAAAGGTAGCGTATTTTGTTGCATTTCATTTTGTGGAATAGAGAGTGAAAGAGAAGTGGAGCATTGTTAGTGGGGGTGGCGCTCCATGCCCAAAATTGCTGCCCTATATATGCCATTGACTTGAGGGAAAGATGATACTTAATATAACAAAGTTTCGTTTGAGGGGAGGAATCAGAGTGAAATCACTTCAGACAGTTTGCTGCAGTGGCTGTTTTCAGCAAACATGAACTGAGACCACAAAAAGCACAGATTAAAGGGATCGTTCACCCAAAAAAGTACCATCCCTTTAAGGAGGCTAAATTCATTGCAGGCTTTTTAAGGGGGCTAAGATGAAATAAATGGGGTCTATCAAAGCTTATGATACACAGCAAACAACATATTTTGCTCATGTAGATTTTCACACATGTACAGTACAAAAATCAATCGCAGCGGGCTGCCCGGTCAATTAAATGTTTTTATGTCTGAGTGATTAATAATGTATTTTTCAATTTAGCATTTAAACTCTGACACCGTAGACTGTCCTGCCGTGTAATCGAAACCTTGAGAACAATCAGCTGCTGCTAACAATGATAGTGTAAAATATGTACTGAGCAAGGTCAGTATTACACTGTAGAAAGCAACATGGACAGGATTACTAGGTAACGGTCCAATGCATCAGGTTTGATTAGGGAAAATGTCTCCATAGCTTGCAGTGAGAAAGCTAGATTGTCCTGTTTTTAAATTCAACAGATGGCAGAAAGCCAGAATGGAAATGCAGTGGTGAGTTTTTTGGCATTATAATAGACCTCAGAAGAGGAGATGACATATTTAATTTGACACGACAATGAGGCTGTTATGGATAGAATGCTGTTCAATATGAATCTAAATGCTGTCGTGTATATATAATAATAATAATAATATTAAAAAAGATCAAAATGCTGTTGTGTACAGTGAATAACCTTATAAAAAGACAATAAATTGCCAGTGAATAAAAACTCCAACATATTGGCCAGACTGTTTCACATCAAATTAAATATGGCATCTACTCTTAACAAAAATGAACAGGGCACAAGAATAGTAGACCATTGCAACCGTTTAAAATAGATTGAGATTAACTCTGACCGCATCAGTGAAAAGTGCTATGAATGAAATATGTAAAACTACTGTAGGTAAGCAGTTATAGGTGCTGCTGTATAGCACTTAAAGGTCTGGGCTGTCAGAAGTAAAGGTTGTGGAGTTTAATCTCAGAGCTGCCAAAAGGTCACAGTGAGTGGAATACAACTATTCCCATAATGCTTTGCTCATCTGCCTTAAGATGCTCCATGGAGACTGGCTGCTGTACGTCACTTAAAAATACCCTAAATGTCAAATTTCAATTTCAAAGTTTATCATATGGGCATTGTACTGTTTCCGCTCGATGGTTGAATTATCAGTGGACAGCAGCCCGTCTACTGGAAATCTCAGAGGCAGCATTTTACAACCGTAATCAACCCCAGTAATTAAATGGAGTGTTAATTAAATCTCAGTTCGGCTCCTCTGCGTGGCGAAGACTCTCTGGCTGGAGTACAATGTTGATATTAACAGTTTCATTAGATCTGTTGGTCTAGGGGCTGCTTTGCAGTTGTTGTTTTTTTTTTTCCTTCTCTCTTTAATTTGCTGCAGTCAATGAGAGTCAGTCACTCTTAACGATTTCTGCTGCATGCTGACGGATATCACTGTACTTTGCTGAGATAATTATGGTGTCAAAGGCTATAGTTAAAGTGCACTGTGTTTGTGTGCGCGTTTGAAGTATTCATTCAGAAGTCAGTGATTTAACAGATTTGTTCTGCAAATTATTTTGCTGTATTTACACGTGGTAGGAAATGTACAGTGACCCCAAAGTGTGTTTTGATATTTAAGCCACAATGCATGAATAACATTTCATAGATAAATCCCTCTATTTTCTATAGAAGCCAGTTTTCATGTTTCCGCTTTTATATCTCACAACTGGGACTGTTTCTGGCGATTGTAACTTTATATCTTATGATTGTGACTTTATATCTAACAATTAGCCCATTTGTTCTCAGTTGCAATTATATTTCTCATATTATGAGACTAGTTGAGACTAGTCCTTATAACTGACCCATATGTCTCACAATTGCAAACTGTGACGTGCCTCTGGGCCCATATTATTATAACTAGTGTTGTGGGGGGTCTAATTCGCTTTTGTTCTCGTTGCCTCCCTCATTTGTGAATATGAGTGGGAGTGAGTGGGGGGGGAGCTTTGATGTTTGGGGGGAGGTGATGGATCTCTGACTTCAGCCTTTTTTGGTTACCCCTTTTGGCGTCTGTTATTTTGGGTTGCTGCTTTATTTATTTATTAATTATTCGTTTGCTCCATGTATTAGTTTAAGTTTGGATAGTTTGCAGGCCTGTATTTTGGAGCGTATATCTTGTGTTTATTATGTAGCTTATTCTTTATTTATGTTGATTTTCTGAACGGAATGTTTTCCGTAGTGGTGTTTATTTTGTTATGTTGGATCAAATAAATATTTTTAATTCGCTTTTGTTCTCGTTGCCTCCCTCATTTGTCGCGGCTCAGAGCCGGCCGTGACAAATATGGGGGCTCGTCCGGGATCTGAACCCGGGACCTCTTGCACCCCAAGCGAGAATCATACCCCTAGACCATATATCTCGCAATTTTGACTTTATTTCTCATAATTGCAGCTTTAGACCTCACAAAAGAAGGATAAGTTTAAAATACACTTTTTTTCACTCTGAGGCAGAAACGTGTTTCTACGTTCCCCTGAGAACATTTGCATACGCTTGCAAAACCTTTGCATTCCCTTGTAAAACTTTCAAAAAAAGAACTCAAAAGTATTGTGAGTGAATTTGAACGTTTCTCGGAGGAACCCAAACATTTTGCGAGCGAACGCAACGTTTCTCGGAGGATCGCAAAACATCTCGGATTTTTTTCCATCGCCATGTCCCTTTAGGGGCTCCATACTTTTCAAAACATCTCATAAATAGACATTTCTCATGTTTTAACTAGATTTATTGTTCAAAATTAAGATGTTATTATTGTGACTCTTTCTGTTTGTCAAATGTTAATGGATCATGTCCATAATTAATATGAACTACACCTGTGGTTCAAGTACGAGTATGAACTGACTTTAAAGTGACATTGGGAAATTTACCTGTAGATAAATGTAAACCTAGAAAGCGTCACTTAACCATCTATTCATGTTTTCTACAGCTAAGAGCAATATTCTAAAAAAAAAACATGCACACAAAGACTCATATTCATTAGTCTGTCTGCTGTTCATGTTCCCGTATGTGGAGAGGCATTTGTACAATGTGAGATAATGTATTTTAAGGTCAGTGATTTGAATGGGGAAAGTCTGAAATAATGAGCATTCCTATTAAAACTGTCCACATCACTGATCTGTGTGTGTGTGTGTGTGTGTGTGTGTGTGTGTGTGTGTGTGTGTGTGTGTGTGTGCTCGTTATTTTATCTTATGAAGCACACACAATACTTAAGTGCGTGTTGGTTTTGTTTATGTTTGTAAATATCATTTACAATTACAAACAACAACAATTAAAATTATTAGAAGTTATATTTACGTCAATTTGCATGCTATCTTGATACTTGAATGTTGATAATGTTTACTGCATTGGTTCTGTGGTGTGTTTTTGTGCATGTGTGCGCGCGTGTGTGTCTGTGTGTGTGTGCGCGCGCGTGTGTGTGTGTGTACTGGAGGGGTTGTATTAATTAGGGTCCCTTTGCTTCGCTCTATCTGAAATGGCAGTCCTTTAATGCCCCCACGGGACAAAAATAAAAACCCAGAGTAATTGAAACTGTAAAGGATGGGGGGCTCGTTAATCAGTCATCAAATTTAGATTGCCAGGAGGGATGTGTCTAACTGAAGCAGACACACACACACACACACACACACACACAAACAAATGCCTATGAGGCTTTTGTAGTAATAGGTGCAGAGGCATGCTTAAACATGTTTTGCAGTGATTGTTTTAGAGTGTTAATGATTGCAGGTGGTTACATCATACTCTCTGGAGATTTCACGACATGTTTGGTAAAGCGTGTGTATTTTTGGATTCCTCTGAGAGGCATGACAGTATATGTTCCAAATGCGGTAAACTAACAGTGTTTGTTCTTGTGTCTAAAAATAAATATAAATGTACCTTTGTGTGTGTAACTTTTTAACTTTTTGGGCTACTTTACTCCGGACAGACAAAGAGAGCGTGTCTCTTATGGTGTTGGTGTCTGTTTTGTTGTATCTAGTCTCAATATGAAGTCGAAACTGCTTGATTAGACACTGATTACACCTTGTAAATACACTAGTTTCACTCTGAGCCCTGGAAATGTCATAGCAGCCAGCCAGTCACATTGGACATTACAATTTTGATTTCATGTTTTATTTGGTGGCCCAACTGAGGTAGCTTTCATACATCTGACAAATTTACAAACTTATCGCTGGTAGAAATGAGATGCATTTGTTCTGATTGTAAAAATATATTTATATTTATTAGAAAGTCAGTATATTTTATTTCTTATTGATTTCAGAGGGCTAACTGGTTCAATCCAGACTGAATATTTTAAGCAGTTTTTTTGAGTGGATTTGGCATCTATCCTCAGTTTTCTCTCACCTCTGCGGCTCCCCCTGGTGGATGGGCTGCATGAGTCCATTGTTTTGTTTGTTTTCTTTGAAGATGTGGTAAGCCAATCAGAAAATGGAAACCAATTGGAAATGCATAGTAGGAGAACAGCTTAGTTCAGGGATGGGCAACTTCGGTCCTGAAGGGCCACTGTCCTACAGAGTTTAGCTCCAACCCTGAAAAAATCACCTGCCTGTAACTTTCTAGTAATCCTGAGGACCTCAATTAGCTTGTTCAGGTGTGTTTGATTTGGGTTGGAGCTAAACTGGCCCTCCAGGACCGAAGTTGCCCATCCCTGGCTTAGCTGATGCCTAAATGCTAGTTCATGTTATTCTCAAGCTAAAATATGTAAATCATTGGCAGTAAGTGACTCCATGTTTGTAAATGTGTTTCTGTTTGTTCTAATGTACTTGTGCAAAAGATATTTAAGGAAGACAAAAAATCAGCTATGGAAAATCTGCATGGTTTTGACACATTTGTCATAAGAAAATCACAACGTGTCTGAATTTTAACAGTCATTAAATAAGTGGACCTGAAAAGCAAACACAAAAGGTTTTTAAAAACCACTTTGCTTTAGCTTTTAAATGAGTACATTTGAAATAATAGCATGCTTATTAACTGTAAAAAATATTGTGCCTCCAGTATATGACTGACATTTATTAATTGCACATTAATCTGCATGTGTGTGTTTGTGTGTGAAATAAAGAGAAAGATGACATTTAGCTTCTGTCTCATAGGGAATAGGATTACATTTAAATTAAAATAAGCAAGAATTTTTTCTCCTGAATGCTTATGCTCAAGGTCTACAATTTACACTTGCCAAATGCCAAATGTGAGGAAAAAATGGCTTTGCCAAATAAATAAAATTTACTTGGCAGTGGCTGGCATCTGTAAAATGAGGAAATATTCTTCACATTTAATGAAATGAATCTTAATCTAAATGAATCATCTTGCATATGCTGCAAGTGACACAGTTATCTACCTAAAATTACCTAGTACATCACTAAAATGCACAGCAGAATAATCCCAATTCTTTATGGCAAAAAAATAAACATGCACAATATTGTTTCATGGTTTCCTTTTTAATGGCTGGAAAATGGTCTCATTCACTCATCATTGGCACATATACAAAAATCTTAATTTTTGACCTTGTTTATGCTGTATTTTTGTTTGAGTTTCAGATGTAAAATTCCACATACTGTCATACAGCAGCTGATGAATGGATGTAGTTAAGTTGTATCTATGTGTAGTTTGACCTGCAGTTAATTTCTTAAGGTCAGTAAAATTCTCTGTTTTTGTCTTCTCTCTCTCTCTCTCTCTCTCTCTCTCTCCAGCTGTTAGCTCAGGTGCTGCTGTTCTTATGCATAAACACTGCAGGGATGTTTATCAGCTACCTGTCAGACCGCGCCCAGCGACAGGCCTTTCTGGAGACACGCAGGTGCATCGAGGCACGTCTCCGCCTAGAGACGGAGAACCAGCGACAGGTTAGTCTTCAGAAGTTTCCTTCACACACCCCATGACACATGCAAACGTGTTTGTGGCCAGAGTGTTTATTAGTGTTAATTTATTCCTGTGATTCAAAGCGGATTTTTTTTTTTTTTTTTTTTGCATCATTACTCCAGTCTTCAGTGTCACATGATCCTTCAGAAATCATTCGAAAATGCTGATTTTGGTGCTCAAGAAACATTTAATCAATGTTTGAAAAAAAACAACAACGATTGTGCTGCGTAATATTTTTGTGGAAATCGTGATACATGTTTTCCAGGATTTTTTGATGAATAGATAGTTCAAAAGGACAGCTTTTTTTTTTATATAGAAATCTTTTGTGACATATTATAAATGTTTTATTGTCTTTTTAACATGTCCTTGCTGAATAGAAGTATTCATTTCTTTCTTTCTTTTTTTTCTTAAACGGACCTCAAACTTTTAAAAGCATACATGCAAGTGCACACACACTCACGTGCATACGTAATGTTGCTGCTGTATATCACAGTCCTTTTCCAGCAATGAGCCCCAGTGGGTGAGAGTAATTGATTTGAAGATGAGAACAGCATCTCATGGGGACAGAAGGCTAGTGTAGAAAGGTTCCAAGTCTCACTCCATCTCCTCCCCCCATCCCTTGCTCTGAGAGCTCTCCGGCTGTTTGCTGAAGTGGGTTTTATTTGCCAGTTAAGTGGAGCCCATACTGGTACTAGTGTGTGTGTGTGTGTGTGTGTGTGCTTACTCTTCGTTTGTACGTCCATCTCTCCATATTTCCCCTGCTTTTAGCCCAGCCAGTGGTGAGCACAAACCTCTGGCTTGTTTATTTCATATTTGCAGTACAAGCTCTTTATCCATGCAGCGACACAAAGGACAATTAAAGCTGAGATGTGTCATTGTTTTCTATTTGAAAATACTTTATCCTACCTCAGCTTAGTATGGCAAGGCAGATGCAAGTTAAATTTCCCCTGAAAAGTGTAAACGCTCTCATTCTGTTTGTTTAAGCATCTGACCAGCCCACGATTGGCAATATTGGCTCAACCAATTGCTTTTGGTGATGCAGAAATAACGCACTTTGGCTTTAATATACTGTATATGGCAGATATATGTCCCTTGCAGTGTTTTGCTAAAGCATTCAGACTCTTTATACTCACGTTGTACTAAATAATAAATGTATTTCTGTTTTTTGGGGAAATAATGTTAGAGAATAAACTGTTACGCATTTATATTTAGCCCTGTGTGCTGGACGCTTGGGGATATTTGATTGACTGGTGAACCATTAAGGAAACTAGAACTGGATAAAAATGACTTGAAGCTGTAATTGCAGTAAAAGGAAACTGTATCATATAATAATGTTTGGGATTAAATAATACTTTAAAACAGTCATAATGAAATTCTACCGTATCGTTTGTAATGTAATGTAAAGGTTAGACTGGTGAGCTAGTTAAACTGGTTGAAACTCTTTTTATGTATAAGTGTGCATTCAGTGGCTAACTGATTTAAGTCCGTGTTTAATAAAGTGCTTTACCCACACTGCACCTGTTAGGAACGTCTGGTGTTGTCGGTGCTGCCACGCTTTGTAGTGCTGGAGATGATTAACGACATGACCAACGTGGAGGACGAGAACCTACAGCACCAGTTTCACCGTATCTACATTCACCGCTATGAGAACGTGAGGTAATTTCTTCCATTTTGGTACAGTCGTTGTGAAAAGAATAGAAGAGAATCAAATGGAATTGAATCAGTCATCTGCCATTAAGGCTCAGTCTCCCGCCATTACGGCTCAGTCACCCACCGTTATGGCTCAGTCATCCTTGATTTATAGCTGAGTCACTCTCTTTTATAACCCAAACAAGTAGCCTGTTGCAGCACAGTCAGTCACAGTATGAGCACCAAATTGGCTCTGACTGGTCCCAAAAAATGGCCAAATCGAGCCAAACTGAAGCCATTTGACCATTTTCACTTGTTTTCAAATGTTAAATATTCCCTTAATAAAAAAGCTGTATTTTTAACAGCTGTTACTTCTGTCTTCAGTGTCACATTTTGATTCGATATGGTGCTCAAGAAACATTTCTTATTTTTATCAAAGTTGATCACTTTTGATCAATTTGATGCATCCTTGCTGAATAAAAGTATGAATTTATTTAAGAAAATACATGCAAATCTTACTGACCCCAAACTTTTAAATGGCAGTGTTGCTTGCATAGCCAGTATTTTTAAACTTATTAGTACAATTCTCTTGTATATTTGTGAAGTTTTGCCTGTTTTCTCACATTAAAATATTGCAATCAGCCTGTTTACTGATTGATTGTAATATTTCAGTCTGGGAAAGATGTTGTGATTTTTCAGCTGATCTGTTTGCGTGTGTGTTTTATGCAGTATTCTCTTTGCTGATGTGAAGGGCTTCACCAATCTTTCCACCACACTCTCCGCTCAGGAACTTGTTCGGATGCTCAACGAACTCTTTGCACGCTTTGACCGACTGGCACACGTAAGTAACCTAACACACGTACACGACACACAGATGTAAGCCATATCACAGCACCATTCAGGGTATATAGCAACATGTAATAGTCCTTGAAATAGCAGTTGGCAATGAATTAAGGCATGTTGTTACTTGCCTTATATCTCCCGATATCATAATTATCCTCTTGCTTATGTGTATTTTGATATTGTTTGTTCGATATCCAAGTGTTTGCATGACATGCTGGTGGTTCTGGAAGCACTTGACCTTGACATTGAAGTCAATTAGTACATCAAGGTTGAGGAGGTATTCTGTTTAGGTGTGTTACACGGATCTCATGTTTGCAGTGTATTCATTTCAGAGCTCATATTAACAGGTGCTGAGCATGTTTTGTGCATCATAATTTGAATGGAAAATATAGTGAAAATGTACTGTAACCCTATTAAAAGACCAAAAGGTTAGAGAGACCAAATCCTTTATCGAGCCATTTCAGACACTGTGAGAAAAGAGGTGATTTGCAATGAATATTATGAGAAAATTAAACCGTTTTTTGACCTTGGGTGTATGTAAACCCAACACAATCTCATAGTAATTTGTAACTATTTTACGGTATGCTTAATTGGTGGCTAATTCGTACGAATCTGTACGATCTAACGTCTGTTTAAAGCCCAGTGACGGGTAAGTTTATGGGCGGATTATGGGTGGTCCTTCATAATGACTTTCCTTTAAAAATCTTACATTTTGTACGATTCAAATCATACGGATTTATACGAAATCGCCACCTCATAAAATAGTTATGTTTTCCCATGAGATCAAGTTGGTAAACCTGTTGAAGGTAATCTCCACAACAAAATTAGGAACCTTTAAAAGTATAATAGGAGCAGTTTAATCAACACAGTCTTTTGTAATAATATAATTGTTTAAAGCATAGAAATGGAGTGAAATACTCAACACTGTTGGAAGTCAAACAGCATTTTCTATTCTGTTCTGTTGACTGAATTCAGATGATTTGAACATTTAATAGCTATTTCTTGAGGTTTGGGTTCTGTGTATAATAATTATCATTTGGATGTAAATGTGTCTTCTTATGTGTATTAGATTTCATGACAATCAAGATTGTTATAATTATCAATGACCCTCTACTGAAAGCCATTTTAATTGATAGCATTGTTAAATTAAATACTCAAAGTCAAATTCACTGGTTGAAAAACTTGTTCAGAAACTTGCATCTTATTATGACTTAAACTCATACCGGTTTTGAACGACATGAGGGTGAGTAACGGATTATTATCCTTTTAAGTCATTGTCATTCACTACCTTTCTTTGTAAATTATGATTATTTAGTGCTTTATTTACACAAGTCAGTGCTGTTTACCTCGAAAATTGCAGTTAGACTGCTGCTTTGCTTGAACATATCAGATGCAGGATGTATGTGAAACTAAGAGAGTGTTATGTTTGTGTGCCAAGGGCAGTGGCAGAGTATCTTGGCATGGCGTTTATAGTGGCACCAGATAAGCTGAGTTCAGTCAGAGTTAAGAGGAGGCTGAAATGTGTGACGGCTCACCCTCCTTCATGTCCTGCAGTGCACTGATGTGCTAAATTGCTGTTGCAAACGTCAAATAAATAAAAACATTGTCACCCTGTCCCCACCATTAATAACACTGATGTATGAGTGTGTGCGTGCGTGTGTGTGTGTGTGTGTGTGTTTGCACAAGGGTACAACTGTTGACGGCTAGTGCAAATCTTGATAGCTGCCCTTGGAAGAAAGAACAACATTACTTGCAGACGTATACATGTGCAGATTGATTTTGTATTTTTAACAAATGTGTTTTTTGTTCTGTTGTTCAGGGGGAGGGAGTAAGTGCATTATGAAGAATATTAAACTCCATCCTCAGATGCTGCAACTCTCCAATAATCTTATTCATGAGTCAGTACAATAATCATTGAAGATCAACCAACCATAAAGTGGCTTGCTGATGCATAATGCAGATATTAAAATGTGGCATATGTGTGCTTGCAGATGGTTGTATCAGTATGTCATATTTAAATATCCTTGTGTCCTTGTGCGTTTGTGTGAATTTGCAGTCACACTCATGCGAGCAGGCCTGGTGTTGTATTAAATTCTGCAGCAGTGTTTATCTTGATGAGCAGTATTCATTTTCTCTCCCGATGGCAATGCTTACTCAGAAATGGCACATGTGCGTGGTTAGTGCTGTACTGGTTAACTAGGCGGTTGTGCTGTCTGTCACAACATTTTCAGACATAATGTTTTTGATTGCTTGCGTCGTGTCACATCCTGAAAACACTTTGAAGATCCTGTCTTACAGTAGTTTTATCTTCCACAAATCTGTCTCACTCTCTTTCTGTCTGTCTCTCCCTGGCTCTCTCTTTCTCCTACGCCCTCACGCTGCCTGATGGGAAATGTGCATTAACCCGTCTCATTACTTGAAGTACTGAATTATCTAAGCGTGTAATATATGCAGAAACATGGAATTACTTGGTAATCCCTTAACAAAAGTTGGCATATTTTTTAGACGTACAGTTTAAATAAAATATACCAGTGGGGATTTCTTTAAGACTGCAAGGGAAGCTTGTTCAGTGCTTCGAAACTAGACGGTCATTGGGTAAATGCTGCGATTATGTCCCGCCCACGGACGCTCAGCGTCTCTGGGGGTGAATGAGGAGTGGGCTGGCCTGGACTCCGGGCTTCTGCGTGATGATTGGAGGGTCTGTTGAAAGACTGCATCTCCTTTTGATTGACAGCGATTTCATACAATAAAAAGTCGCTGATGCCGAAGCTATTCGAGCTCAGTCCCATCGTGAATTTTTCAAGTGTAGTCGAAAGACAAACTGCTGCAACCTATTTCTTGGTATTTGCTTGTCGAAATTGCTAGCCAATTTTCATAATACATTTCACACAATTATATATTTATACCTTTATTATATTATTACTTATTATATTTTTTATATTATTATTAGTAATATATTATTAAAAAATATATATTATTAATAGTAGTATTATTCTACTTTATTATATTATTGTTTATACCTTTATTATGTTATTATATTTATACAATTATATTTAACTCTGCTGGCCATTGAGAGGACACTGGTCAAGTCACTGGAAAAGACGCCTAGTTGGTACGACAGGGTCACAGAGCATTTTCTTGAAAAGGAACGTAGAATTTACGTATAAATAAATGGACAATTTTTATGATGTAGGCCGAAAATGAGCTTCCCCTTTTTGAAAGACCAGCAGCCGCCACTGACATATACCCTGGTAATACCATGATATTCATGGAAGTACATTGGAGTACCATATCATGTTATCAGTATTCCATAGGAAACAAATCCATGACTTGCCGTTGCTTACACAGGAACCTATTAATATGACTACGGTAATCATTGACTACTATGGTACACTACTGTTCAAAAGTTTGGGGTCAGTGAGATTTTTTTTACAGAAATTAATAAATTCATTTAGCAAGGATGTATTAAATTGGTCAAAAGTGACAGTCAAGTCATTTATAATGTTTTAAATATTTTATTTCAAATAAATGCTGTTCTTTTGATCCTGAAAAAAATAAATAAAAAAATATAAATATTTAACTATTATATATAAATATAAACTGTTTTTAACATTAATAATAAGATATGTTTCTTTAGCAAATAGAAAAATTATTTTAAATTGTAATATTTCACAATATTTCTGTTTTTACTGTATTTTTGATCAAATAAATTCATCCTTGGTGAACATAAGAGACTTCTTTTAAAAACATAAAAAAATCTTAGGCTACTGACCCTAACATTTTTAACAGTTGTGTACAGTATATATAAAAATACCATGGTATTACCATCTTATTGTACACCTTTACTGTACCACGACTTTTTTGAAAGGCTCAATGCAACTAAGAGCACGTTTTTCCACTGTAATTCTGCAGGAAGTTTAATTTAATGGTTTATTTATTGGCATCATGCTGTTATGTTGATGTTTAGAGTATGGAGCGTATTGTTACATTATGTAAGGGATAATGTATAGCGAGGCGGTTGTTATAGCGAATAACAACCCCGACGGGTTGAACGGGTCATGAATCAGCCTGAAGGGGTTGTTATTCGCTATAACAACCGCCTCGCTATACATGATCCCGCTTATTACATGGCTACAAAATAAATCAATAAACACAAAGTATTGATTTAAAAAGGAGTTTATTGATTTAAAAACGATTGTATTGCTTCTGCTAAAGAAAATAGTCCATTCCGTGTCCATAGCAACGCTATGTTTTTCATGGCAACGGTGTGTTATACTTCGCAGTGTGTTATACTTATTTCTTGATAACAGACCGCATTCTACATTGGAATTCAACCAAGCCATGTAATAAGCTATTTTAAAGTATCCTAATGTTGTTGTGGAGTCTCCTACAACATGTTAACATGCATCAAAGGTAAACAAAACTGTTTAATTGATTTAAATGGCCCATTTGGCCCATTGCCATAACAACATCAGCTGTCCTGAGGCTTCCTACACTGTAAACTAAACACAGTAACGAACAATGATGTCGATTTGACCATATCAATGCGAGCGTTAGTCCGATGATGAAACATTGGAAGAACTAGTTATTCAACCTGAACCTCCATCGCAAGGACGTCTAGAGCAGGACTCAGTGTTTATCAGTGTTTCTCAGTGATACATTATGAGATGTTGCAACTGTAAATCCTCACCATCAGCATTAACAAGTGCATGTCCAACAACAAACCGATTATTTTACTTGTACTAATTTATTTACCGAGTTTTTTTCTAATATATTGCGGTAAATACGTGGGAAACTGTATCAATAACAGTGCATGTATGCAATGTATACATTAGCCGAGCTCTAGAGTGAATGATCTAATGTAACATAAACGTAAAAAAAAATATTTCCTCAAAGTAGTGAGAATGACAGACAATCTGCATTAATAGACACAGTTATAGGTAATAGTGGTCCACAACTGATCAGCAGAAGTATTTTAGTAAGACAGTGATAACATGAGTTAGCCAGTTACTAGCAGGAGACCTACACAATATAAAACTCAAAACTAAGTTTTTTGAACACCATCTTTCAAGAGTAAAATAGGTTTGCGAATCCTGCATTGAACTCCGAGATTTGAGAAGCAGTCGTCAGTAAAATAAAGGGAACACAGCAAAAGTTTAGGATTATACTGCTGTGATATTGTGGTAGAGATGAATTTTAACACTGATTCTTCACACTTGTCCTTGGGCAGTGAAAAAAAAAAACTGGCTTTACCTTCACATTATAGAGCACAGCGTCTTCTCGACATGATGCTATCCAGTATCCACAGGAATCAGCTGTTGGTTTTAGATTTAAGTTTTCCCTGGTGTCTGCGCGCGCAATAAGTGGGCGGGCAATATGCTAACGTTTCGTCTTGACGTCACAACGAAACGGCTGATGACTTGTTTGAAAAACGATTCATTTCATTGACTCAAGAGTTGACTCTTACTTTTGGAAGACAATAACTTTATATACGGTGCACTTTCAGATTTAAAACTTTGCAGGATGTTTTCATTCACTTAGAGCTATGTTACACACTACATGAAAGGTCATTTTCAAAAATCCATAATAGGGGCCCTTTAATATCCATTAAATTGGCCCACGGTTCGGTATTGATTATATAAAAGGCATTCGCTTAGCCTGCAGATTAGCACTAGTGCTTCAAACCTGTTATCATGAGTCAGTCCAGAGCTAATCAAGCTGTAGGTGTTGTTTTTAGCGATTGACAAATGACAGTTAAGGGCGTAACGGCTCTTTGTTTCCATACAGCCGTTTACTGAGCAGTGAAAAAAATGTTAATACAGCAGTAGACATGAGTAATGGATCTCAGAGAGACCGAATGAATGAATGTGCGGTTATAATTACCACCCTCTCTGAGTTCTACACAAAAACCTGTTAGGGTGAGAGATAACTAAAACAGATAGAGACTGCAGTGGAAATTACAGGGTGATTGCAGTTATAATTGCTTGAACCCTCATACATCCCTCTCATATGCACACAATGTAAGGGAAACTGTGGCATTGTTACCTTAAGCAGCTATTTCTACCTGACCTGACCCTTAAAAATTACTTTTATTGGGATAACCTAATGTAGTCTGATTGATTCAGTCATATTACATTAAAAAAATTCTGTCAACAGTTTGACATCATTAAATGTGCAAATGTCTTTTTCTTTTCCCCTCAGGAGCATCATTGTCTGAGGATCAAGATACTGGGGGATTGTTATTATTGTGTTTCTGGCCTTCCCGAGCCTCGACCGGATCATGCTCATTGCTGTGTTGAGATGGGCCTCAGCATGATCAAAACCATCAGGTAACTGTAAAACATTTCATGTTTTAAACTGCCATCCAACACAAAATTAATGATTCAGCATTGCAGGATTGCAAGGTTTTATTGCTCAGGTTATTGCCTAAATAGACACAAATGAGACAAGTATTGACATAAAAGAAGAATATAGGCAAGAATATATCTAGCCCAGTACTAGGAAGACAATTCACACAAAACTAAATTTTGACATCATTTACTAACCATCTTGTTGTTCTAAACATTTTTTTTTTCTTTACATAGAACACAAAACATTTTTGAAGAATTTCCATGCCATTCTTTTAATTTAATATAAATGAGTAAGGAATGGGTTACAGCTCATAAAACCCACGAAAACAGGATTATTGAACCAGGTTTTGGTTATTTTGGAAGTGTGGGAAGGTGCAAATCCTGCTGGAAAATGAAGTCAGCATCTCCATAAAGCTTGTCTGCTGAAGGAAGCATAAAGTGCTCTGAAAATGTCCTGGTAGACGGCTGCGTTGACTCTGGATTTAATAAAGCACAGTGGACCAAAGCAAATTTTGCATCTCATTTGGAAACCAAGGTCCCAGAGTCTGGAGGAAGAATGGAGAGGCACACAATCCAAGATGCTTGAAGTCCAGTGTGAAGTTTCCACAGTCTGTGTTGGTTTGGGGAGCCATGTTATCGGCTGGTGTTGGTCCACTGTGCTGTCCACTCAACACAGCCGTCTACCAGGACATTTCCAGAGCACTTCATGCTTCCTTCAGCAGACAAGCTTTATGGAGATGCTTCCTTCATTTTCCAGCAGGATTTGCACCTGCCCACACTGCCAAAATAACCAAAACCTGGTTCAATGACCATGGTATCACTGTGTAATTACTGTGTGATTTCATTTAATATTCTAATTTTTTGAAATCCCTTTTTCGTGGGTTTTATGAGCTAGAAGCCCAAATTATGTACAAATAAACAACTAAATACTTGAAATCGTTTAAGTTGTGGGCCCTGAATCTATAATCTATGGAAGTTTAACGTTTTGAATGGAATTATGGAAATAAATAAACTTTTCCATGATATTCTAATTTTTTGGAAAGGGTCTGTATTTCACAGCCAACTTTTTGTGGTGAAATTATAGAAATTTAAGTCAATATTCACTGATTTTCATCCAACTTGACATCCACAATATTGAAGCTGTCCTTATTAACAAGAAAAGTAATGATGCCCACTTTGTAAATAAATCATTCTATTGAGTCTGATCTTGTCAATGAATCAATTGATCCAGTTCACAAAGCTTGTCTGAATGATTCCAATCACTGACTGTATAATCACAGTGGTAAACAGCCCACTGGAGCAGAAGATTGTCAGTGAATAATGACTTTAACTTCTGTTTCTGTTTGTCATACACAAAGCTTTTATATTGCTTCAGAAGCTGTCAAATTCACATTGTTATTATGAGTTGACCTTTTAAAGATATGTTTATGGATCTGTAATTTTTGAAGCTTGACAACTCCAGTCCCCTACTATTCATAACAACCAACTATTTACTTCATTTTATTTCAATTCTCCTTTTTGTGTTCCACTGAGGAAAGTTATAGAGATTGGTGACGACAAGGGTGCAAGTAAATAATGACAGAATTTTCATTTTTAAAGTATTCCTTTGAAAAGGATCTTATTTTCTATGTTTCTTTGCCAATTTACGCAAAGGAACTGTTAATATATACTCACAGGTTGCATTTGGTTTAGTCTGTATTACGTATAATTAGGTTTATTTGAAAGCACTGGAAGTCTATGACATGTCCGTAGCAAGGAAAAGTGAGTGAGTGAATGACAGAGAGAAAGAGGCCACTAGGCCAGTCCTTTTGACCCTTAATAGAGGCTAGATAGCAGATGAGAGGCCCTTGTTCAGCAGGTGTGTATTTGTGTGCTGCACTAACAGTCAGATATCACAGCACTCACACTACCACTCAACACACACACAGCAGTGACAGTGTGACCTCGATTCCACTTTTTATAAACAGCCACTTACTTCTGCCTGTTACCCCATTCAGGAGTAATAGTATGATGTGTATTTTAAAATATACTATAAACCCTATAAAACCCAGTGTTCTTGTCCCGGCGAGTTCTCTCGCTCAACAGTTGTTTAGTGTCACCATTACAGAACTGCCTATATAACAGAACCTATCCATCCTAACCTTTTCTATTTGGATGTTTAGGTATGTGCGCTCACGTACGAAGCATGACATAGACATGCGCATTGGCATCCACTCTGGCTCGGTTTTGTGTGGAGTTCTCGGTTTGCGGAAATGGCAGTTTGACGTCTGGTCTTGGGATGTCGACATAGCCAACAAACTGGAGTCAGGGGGAATACCTGGGTAAGATACACACACGTGCACACAGAACCTCTCTTTGGTGATTAAATGTAAGGGAAGTACAGTAGGATTATCAATTTGCCCTCAAACACGTTCGACCATGATGGAAAAAAGAGATTTTTTCTACATCTCCCCCTCTTGTGTAATGGTGTGGGAGGAAATTAATTGAGTTTGTTTATTCTCATTTTAAAAAAGGTGTCGTGCTTTGGATGTGTGAGATGAATCTGTAGTTAATTTCGACCCCTTCAGGAGGATCCACATCTCTAAAGCGGCTCTAGACTGCCTGAACGGTGATTACGAGGTGGAGGAGGGTCACGGTAAGGACCGTAATGACTTCCTGCGCAGGCATAACATCGAGACATTCCTGATCAAGCAGCCAGAGGAGAGCTTGCTCACACTGCCTGAGGACATCATGAGAGATTCCACCAACCAATCAGATCACAGAACCTCTAACACTTCCTTCACGGAGGGAACATGGAGCCCTGAACTTCCCTTCCATAACATAGTGGGCAAACAGAATGTGAGTGCAATACACACACAAGCAAACAATCACACATTAACTGGCATAGTTTAGAAAACGCATATGCGATTCTGAACCTCAAACGCAGCTGGCAAATGGTGCTTAAATACAGGCTCTGTATCTGTTCACTGCACCTGTCTTTGAGTTCAGTGTCAGTTCCTGATTTATTTCCACATCTCTCCTTTTTCTTTCTTGTTCCTATTGCATGTATATATATTTTTTTTTTTTGGTTTGTTTTGGATGGTTGTGTGTAGATGCTTTGTAGTTTATATAGTAATCTGAACTGTAAGGGCATATGTAAGGGGCCATACACAAATAATGTTTTTTTGCATTCCATTGTGCTGCTTTTCCATAGGTTTTCTACGTAAACTATCTAGACGGACGTATTTGACCATTGCACTTGTATCTCTAGCAGTAACTAAAAATATATTTTTTAGTTTAGGAACATCATTCTAAAAATGCTGCACTTAAGTTAAAAGACATTAAAAAAAAACATGTCTTGTGTCCCTGCAAAAATGTGTTCTGTGTGAACGGCCCTTAACTGTTCTTCAAACAGTAGACAAGTAGAAAATGTCACTTGTGAACCCTTTAGAACATTTTTCCTGCCTCTATTTAAATGTAATATGCGATAAACTTACAAAGTACAAGATCTCTGTTGTAGAATGGCTCATGAAGTAAATAATTTTAAAGGTTCTTAGTGCTGTCTGTATAATGGATAATGGATAGTGTTCTAGAAGTTTCTCAAGCTACAAGACTAGTAGGTTTCCAAGGCTGTAAGAAAGGTATACTATTCTAGAGCGCTAGAAGACTCTCAGAACTGTTTGGCTTTAAACTGTTGGGGTGTTCCATAGAGTGCTCAGACACTAGTTAGACCCTGTTCTGTATGTTTTTTCAGGGCTGTAGACCATTGTTTGTTGAATGTTTTAAGGGCTGTAGGACCACATTGTTCTAGGAGTTTCCAAAAGTTTTAATGTAGGAGAAATTTTCTAGAGTCTACTCAAAGCTGTAGGTAGTGTCAGTATTCTATGGGGTTCTCAAAGTTGTAGACTAGGGATAATGTTTTTGAGTGTTCTCAAGAGTATAGGACAGGTATCTTGTTCTTTTGGATTATCAAGACTTTATTCAGGAACAGAGATCTGGAGGGTTCTCAAGGCTGTGAGAGGGAGATAATTCCAGCTGGTTTTCAAACTTGTCGTCTAGCTGATTCACAAAGATGCAGGGAAGGGACATTTTTTTTAGTGTTCTCAGGGCTCTAGGGTAAGGACAGTGTTTCAAAGAGGTTATCAAGGTTGAAGGTTGAAACAGTGTTCTAGTGGGTTCTCAAGGTTATAAGATGGGGAAAGTGTTTTGAAGGTGAGAACAGTGTTCTAGTAGGTTCTAAAGGTTGTAAGACAGGGACAGTGTTCTAAAGGTCGGGACGGTGTTCTAAAAGGGTCTCAAGGTTGAAGATTGAAACAGTTCTAGTGGGTTCTCAAGGTTGTAGGATGGGGAAAGTGTTTTGAAAGTAGGAACAGTGTTCTAGTAGGTTCTCAAGGTTGTAATACAGGGAGCGTGTTCTAAAGGTGGGGACGGTGTTCTGAAGGGTTCTCAAGGTTAAAGGTTGAAACAGTGTTCTAGTGGGTTCTCAAGGTTGCAAGACAGGAAAGGTGTTTTAAAGGTGGGAACAGTGTTCTAGTAGGTTATCAAGGTTGTAAGACAGTGACAGTGTTGCAAAGGTGGGGACAGTGTTCTGAATGGTTCTCAAAGTTGTAAGATGGGGAAAGTGTTTTGGAGTTGGGAACGGTTTTCTATTAGGTTTAAAAGATTATAAGATGGGAGAAGTGTTTTGAAGGAGGGCACAGTGTTCTGGTAGGTTTTCAAAGCTGTAAGACAGGAAACGTGTTCTAAAGGTGGGGATGGTGTTCTAGTGGGTTCTCAAGGTTGTAAGATGGGGAAAGTGTTTTGGAGTTGGGAACAGTGTTCTAGTAGGTTCTCAGGGTTCTAAGATGGGGAACGTGTTTTGAAAATGCAAACAGTGTTCTAGTTGGTTCTCAAGGTTGTAAGACAGGGACAGTGTTCTTAAGGTGGGGACAGTGTTCTGAAGGGTTCCCAAGGTTGAAGGTTGAAACCGTGTTCTAGTGGGTTCTCAAGGTTGTAAGATGGGGAAAGTGTTCTGAAGGAGGGAACAGTGTTCTACTAGGTTCTCAGGGTTCTAAGATGGGGGAAAGTGTTTTGAAGGTGGGAACAGTGTTCCAGTAGGTTTTCAAAGCTGTAAGACAGGAAACGTGTTCTAAAGGTGGGGATGGTGTTCTAGTGGGTTTTAAAGGTTGTAAGATGGGGAAAGTGTTTTGGAGTTGGGAACAGTGTTCTAGTAGGTTCTCAGGTTTCTAAGATGGGGAACGTGTTTTGAAAATGGAAACAGTGTTCTAGTTGGTTCTCAAGGTTGTAAGACAGGGACAGTGTTCTAAAGGTGGGGACAGTGTTCTGAAGGGTTCCCAAGGTTGAAGGTTGAAACCGTGTTCTAGTGGGTTCTCAAGGTTGTAAGATGGGGAAAGTGTTTTGAAATTGGGAACAGTGTTCTAGTTGGTTCTTAAGGTTGTAAGACAGGGCCATTTTTCTAAAAGTGAGTACAGTGTTCTGAAGGGTTCTCAAAGTTGAAGGTTGGAAGTTGGAACAGTGTTCTAGTGGGTTCGCAAGGTTAAGACGGGTAAAGTGTTTTGAAGTTGGGAACAGTGTTCTAGTAGGTTCTCGATGTTGTAAGACAGGGAAAGTGTTCTAAAGTTGGAGACAGAGTTCTGAAGTATTTATATGGTAAAGGTTCTAGTGTTTATGTCTAGTTATACGGTACAGTGTTCTAATCTAGTGGATTCTCAGGGCTCAAAGTGGAAACAGTGTTCCAATGAGTTCTCAAGACTGTAGGTCGGGAATAGTGTTCTAGTGAGTTTTCAAGGCTCTAAGGCGGGCTGGGCTCTGTGTATTCTGGAGGGTTCTCAGTGCTTAATGGCTCATAACAATGTTCTAGAAGGTTTTTGTGGCATGTGCAGCTGATTATGATGCAGAACTCTCTCTTGGTGTGGGCCGAGTTGCCAGGCTGTTGCTATGGTGACATGGTTAACATAAGGGAATGTTGTCTTTGATTAATGCGGTGCTTTTGTTGCCTTTGTCATGCAGTCATCTTAACACATCAAAGAGCTCTCACTGTATGACTGGCAGGGCGACCAGCCAATTACAGATCAGCTGAGAGCACAAGCTTTCACGTTGATTAGACGTGTGTGAGTGTGTGTGTGTATGTCTGAGCTATTCAAGATCTGTTCAAACAGAAGTATGCTGACATGTTCATGTGTATATGTAAGATTTTAGGGCTGGTATCCATGACAACAGGAATGTCTGTAAGGCATTTGCAGGATTCCTTTTCTCCTTCACGCTCCGTTTATCCTTCCCTCTCTCTTTCTCCTCTTCTCTTTCGTCTGCTGTTCTTTTCTTCTCCTTTATCTCACATCCTCTCCCTCTCTCTTCTCTGTCTCTCTGTTTAGGCTTTGTCCTCAGTGACGCATTGCAGCCACAGTGTGTATGTGAGTGAGTGAGTGAATGTGTGTTTTAGTGGCTGTTTGGGTGTGTGTGTGTTCTGCCGAAGGGTGGTTCTGATAATGGATTTAGTGTCTCACTCCTTGTGTTTTTATGTGCAATCCAAAACTATATTGAGAATCAAAAACATGCACACACGCAAATAAACACTGCAACCTGAGAGTATTTCTTCTAGAGTTTCTAGAGAAACCATTTACTATTGATTTGCCAAAAAAAAAAAAAACCTGTGTCTGCAATGTCTGTGTTCCAAAATAAATAAATAAATAAATAAGTCCAGTTCAAAACATAGATCTAAATTTTGAATTAGAGATCAGGAAGTCATTTTTTGTGCTGTCCAGATGTAAAGCTGTATATTTGTGAAAATGTGACTGCAGGTCAAACCAGCCCTTTGTTTATGAGCCCCTACACAGAGGAAGAAATTAAATGCACCTCTTTTAGTATTCTTGACCCATTTTTTACACTAAAAAAAAAAACTATTTAAGCTCCAGCCCATAAGGATTTACTAGATATGAAAAGCTTCAGAGCTCTCAAATTTCTCCACCTTTTATAGGGATTATAGAGATCATCTCAAATTGGTTCTCTGATATATCCACCCAGAAGTTCTTCTTTCTCTCCTACTCCATCCAGATTTTGTCAGTTTTATTCAGTTCATAATCTCATTAATAGCTCAACCAGAATGAAAAACCTTGATGTAAACACCTCAGTCAGAAAAAAAATTACTGATCCCAAACTTTTGAAAGGTAGTTTATATCGCTTTTATTTGTATATTAGTGTTTTGCTATCGCTGTACAATACTGTGAAGGTCATGTTGAGTGTCAGTGTTATGTCCAAGGCAAAACTCTTCTCTATAACTGCTAGAGAGTATAGAATAACTCCATAAGAGAATAGTCAAAAGTCCCTCAAGAGTCTTCAAGGCCATAAAATATTGTTTTACACATAACACATAACACAAAAGAGACACACACACACACACACACACACACACAGTCAGCTTTTAAAAACTAATTTTGTTCTATGAAAATCCCAGTGCTAACAGTAGATTAACAGATTTAATAAAATTCTGATTACACACATGAGCAAACATTACACACTGTTCTAACAGAACTAACATCTGATGAATGAGAAGTCCATACAGTGCCCCAATAAATACTGTATTTGGACACTTAAGCCAGACTTAAAAATGTATGAACCTTTGCGATATTTAAATTTGTATTATTATTATTTTTAGTGGTTGTAAATTGTATGTTGTTGCAGATTAATCACACGTGTGGTTCAGCATATTAACTATGAACATACTATATTTGAACACTTTCTGGTGGTTAGAAACAGAATGTTTTATATCTATAGTTTTATGATTTGAAACCTTACATGCATACTTTTATGAAATTTTTTTGCTCGAAAAACATGTTTTAGTATGCTGTCTTGCTTTAAAACAAATGCCATTAATTTCCGATTTTTTATTTTTTTGTCATTTAATGCAATAATATTCATACATTTTGTAGTGTGGCTTAAAGGGATAAAAGGTCTGTCATCAATTACTCACCCCATGTGCCATTCAAAACCCATATGACTGACTTTCTTCTAGACCACAAAATGAGACAAGAATTGCGAATATTCCTGTGTATGCAGAGTGAGTTTTGTAATTCTAGTGTTAGATGACTCACGGCTCACAGTGACTACAGCTCCAGCTCACGGCACAGATGATAGCCCTCTTTAAAGATACTTTCAACGGTCAAAACAAAATCAAATGTCTGTGTCAGATCCTGTTTATGCAAAATCCTCTGTTAGTCAGCCTTCCATTTGACCTCTACCCCGTGCTGACATTTCCGCTGATAAATACGCTCTAATATAATACAACACATGCCTACACCGTGATGGAAGGAAAAAAGCTTTCATTTTACTTTCAGTTCACATATCCGTGATATATATGGCAGTTACTTGGTTTGCTGCAAAGAAATGTTTAGTGAACCACACACATGGAGGTCTTCTCTCATTCTTCCATGTAATCGCCTTTGACAGCATGATCCTCTGAACAGCCGTCTTGACACAATTTGGTTTGAGCATCTTTTTTATTTGGGTTTTATGAATTAATAAGAGCCACCATTCAAGAGACATGTAGATTAAAAAAATACACATTTTATTTGGTTCTACAGTAAAAAAAAAAAAAAAAAAAGATGTATAATTTCACAATATTTGACTGTTTTTTGTGCTTATTAAAGTATCGAGTCATTAGCTTAGCCACATGCTAATAGTTTACTCTGTTTTTCTAACATTTTGCCCTCTTCTGTTTAGAAGTCTGTCACATTCACACAAAGGTAACAGACGGTTGAATTAGCTAGTTAGACACTTGCATTAGTCAAGTCTTGCTTTACGTGTTGAGCTGTGTTTGTATGGCTGTGAGTTTGTTTGTATGGGCCCTGCTGCCTATTTAGAGCATTCCCAGCCACTAAAGTTGTCTCATGTAAACAGTAAAAATCTCTACACTGCCAAGAATTATTTTCTTACTTGGTATTGTTGCAACCCTGCAGTCTTATTTTTATTTTCCAATACAAATACTTGAGAAGCAAAATACTAAATATATTTTTTAGTCTTAGTAGTCTTGTTTTCTGAAAAAGTTTACGCTTAAAACAAGAAAAAATGTCTTACGTTAAAAATAATTCAAAGAGAAGACAAGTTTTCCCACCCCATTGGGAGATTTTTGTCTTGTTTTCAGCAAAAACCCACTTTATTTTTTATCATTTTTTGGTAAAAGACGACTTAATATCTTAGGTCATTTAGCATTTTATGTAAATGTATCTTAATTTAATAATGTTTAGATATTTGTACTGGAAAATAAGACAAAAATACTGAATAAGAAAATATTTTTTTTGCAATGTAGGGTTTGGAAGAGATCCATGGAGTTGCCAGTGTGAGGTAACATTTTGCTGCGGTTGCCTCCCTTTTCTTGTACAGTCATCAGGTTTAGTTGAATGGCCTGAACTTAGCCAGGTCCCCTTCATGCCATTTTTCATTTATGTCATGATGTTTGTATGGTGTGTTTAATATCTTTGTTTAACCCCTTTCCTCATAAGAACCTCAGGTATTTGTTGTTGAAATCTTGTGTCAGTCTGTATTATCCTTTTTATACTAATGCGTGGGCTGGATGTCCAAAATCCTTTATCATGGAATGAGAAAGTTTATATCATCATATAGTCATTTTTGCTGGAAACTAAACCTCCAAATGTTACATAATTTAAATGCAGTAAAAATTTAAAGGCACCTTTAACCAAGTCAATCAAGCTGTCTACAGTCGAAGCATCTATGTGACACAGTTTTCAAAATAGACTATAGTTTTGGAAAAAAAAGACACATTTTTTTTCATTGTGCTGTTGATGCAGAATATAGTACAATCTCTGCCTGTTGACATTTTGTTCCATTGCGTGATATATAAAACCTTAACATGCATGATACAATTCACGTATAACAGCTGCTATGGGGAAAAATAGCTTAAATTGGTTATACCAGCCAAATGTGGTGTTTTCGAGAAATGATAAAGGGTTCGTTTCTGAACCAAAGTGGTCTACCACCATGAATCAACTATCTAGACCAGGTTGGACCAGATAAAAACCATGTAAAAACAGCAATCCTTCTGGTTTTAGGAGAACTAACTGAAACAGCCTCATATTCTGAATCTTAAAATATCTGATATAAAAGGTCTGATGGCTTTCTGGCATTAAGGCAATGGAAATATTAGACATTGCAATGATGTTTTGATTTTTTTTTTAGATCCACTCTAAAAGATGGGCTTAGCTGTAGGCAGTTAGAAAAGCCTATTACTTACAGTCCAGAGCATTCGCTTTCCAAAAAAAATAATCATGTTATGTGCTAGTGTTATATGTGTGTGTGTGTGTGTGTGCATAGCTGTCAGTTTGGGACAAAATCGTCATGAGAAGTGAACTATATCTGGCAAAACCACCATTTAGGACATTTGGGTATGTTGTACAGTATGCAGGAAAAAGTTCATAAATGTATTAAATAATGCAAAAGTTTTCTTTTAGGGGTAGAGTTTGGGCTAGTGTATATTTACTTATGTCCTCATTTTAAGTAAATGTGCATATGTTCGTGCAGTCATTTTCTAATGTTTATTTGGTTTTCATACATTCATGTTGTGCAGAGCTCTTGGATGAACAGATACACACAACACACACACACACATGCACAAACACACACCCTCTCTTAGACTCATGGGCGCTGCATGTGCTTTTCCTCTGTAGACTCTGGCTGCGCTCACACGTCACTCCATTAACCTGCTCCCCAACCACCTGGCTCAAGCCCTGCATGTGCGCGCCGGCTCACAGGAAATTAACGCTCGCATGCAGAGCGCCATCGCCCTGCGCAGCGGGGACAAGCTCCGCCAAGAACATATCTCCCCCTTCTCTCTCACCTTTAGAGAAGCACTGCTGGAGCACAAGGTAGCCTGCTCCCATCTTCCAGCCATCCTGTCCTCCTTCTCTGCTCTCTCACTTCCTCTTTTTTGGTTTATTTTTGTTGTGGAGGTGCAAGAGAAGGAGGCGAGAGAGTGTCATGAGTAAACTAAAGGACGTTAAGTGCCATCAATACCAGTCAATACTTTCTAGAACACTCACAGCGGTTTAAAATGTTCTCAATTACTATATCCCATCCGAAAAACCAAGTTAAGGTTGTCCTGCTGTACTTTGGAGCTTGGTTCTTGACAGTCAAAGATGGTCAACCAGATGGTACACCTCAAAAAAGGTCTTGCTTTCCTCTACAAATATCTAAACTTAAAGTTTATTCTTAAAGTAAAATGTTGTTTAAAGTCAAAAATCAAAATGGACAATTCTTTTTATGGAAAATTGCAGTGTTTATTATAAATAATTTATCCATGCACATTATTAATCAAATTATTAATCAAAAAATTGATCTGCCCTCGTAATCGTTAATCAAAATAACTTCCCCTGCCTCTACATCTCTTCTCTGATGATGTGTTTACTGGCGCGAGGGCGGGACAGTAACCTGTCACTCACATGACATCACAGCAGTAGCAAACCACAACCATCCAACGAGCGAATCAAGTCCCGCTGGACAAAATCAAGTCCTGTCCTACATATTTTTTTTCTCATTCGAGAAGCTGTTTCACTCGGATACGTCACAATAGGGAAGAAAAGACTATTGCAACCTCCGTTTCATGCTGACTTGAAAATACAAAATACATTTACTTGAGAAGCAAAATTATTTAAGTTATTAAGAAAAATGTATCAAAATTAAGTCACAAAGTAAGAAAAGTAAACTTAATTTAAATTTTATTTTTCTTACCCCATTAGCAGACATCTTGTTTTAAGTATAAAGTCACTTAATTTGTATACATTAGAAAACAACCCTTTTTTTTGTTATCTTAGTTATGTCATTTTGCTTCACCCAAGGGATAGTTCACCCAAAAATTTAAATTCTGTCATCATTTACTCACCCTCATGTTGTTCCAAACCTGTATGAGTTTCTTTTTTCTGTTGAACATATTTATAAAGAATGTTCTTTAATTCTTTACAAATATTTTAAAGAATGTCGGCAATCGAACAGTTGACGGTAGTAGGGGAAAAAATTATAATATGGCTACTGTCAACTGTTTGATTACCAACTTTCTTCAACAGAAAATAGAAGCTCATACAGGTTTGGAATAACATGAGGGTGAGTAAATTATGACAGAATTTTTGGGTGAACTATCCCTTTAGGTAATTAATTATACCTTGATTTAAGGATATTTCGATATTTGTGCTGTAAAACAAGACAAAAATACTGAGGAAGAAAATCATTTTTTACAGTGTTTGATCCATATAAAACCATTTGTCACCAATTTTAGATGGATTTTACCAACTGAGTGGAAAATGCCTGACAAAATGTGTTTCCTGATCCGATCTGACAAAGAAAAAGAGTCTTAATTCAAATCAACACTTAGGAATGATGACCCTTTGAATCCAGCCGATTGGATTGGTCTCCAAATTGATTTGTTTAATCACCATCACTGATGAACCCTGACGAACGCTAATTCATCCTGAGCAACTGGGATTTGCCCACACCCGGGATTTCAGATTACTCATGATCCACCACCATGCATGTTGTCATCTTAGTTAAAAAACGCTTTTTATTCAGTTTATATGTCCCTCACCTCATTTCTGCTCGTTTGAGTTGACCTTCGCCCCTTGCTTGGCCTTTGACTCTGTGCCACTCTGTGCTTGAGTTTTTTGGTTTGCACCGCCTCCAGCTCTGACATCACACGTCCTCTCACTAACCCAGAAAGCACAGGAGTTGTGTGTATGTGTGTGTATGAGCGCCTACCCTGCTCTCTCCTATGTGGTTAGCATTGCTTTCATGGTGTGGTCAGTGTGGTCGTCATGTGAAGAGAAATCTATGTCCTTACTTTTCTCTGTGTGTGTGTGTATGTGTATTTCCTCTACAGTATTCCCAGATGAGAGACGAGGTGTTTAAGTCTAATCTAGTGTGTGCCTTCATTGTTCTCGTCTTCATCACTGGAATACAGAGCTTACTTCCCTCTGCAAGGTAAAACATACACATGTGCATACATATACTGGCCATAGCCACCACAGACATTGAGGATGACACATGATCTATTTGGGTTTATGTATAGAAGTCATGCATGGGTTCATATTTGCAGTAGTGTTCGATGTGGGTTTTTCACTGAAGTTTGGTCTTGAATATTTGATTACATCCACAAATGTATCATATAATATGTGATCTCTCATGTTTGTAGGATGGTCACTATGGTGATACAGTTCTCTGTCCTCATCTTTCTGCACTGTTGCCTTGTTGTTGTTACAACGGCGGAGGACTACAAGTGTTTGCCACTGGTTTTGCGAAAAGCGTGTTGCTGGGTGAACGAAACGTACGCTGCACGGAACGTCGTCATCTTCCTTTCCATCCTCATCAACTTCCTGGCTGCCATGATCAACATAGTGAGAAAACATTTTATTCATTTGAATTTTAATATGATCATTATACTCTTGCACACTTCATCATGGATATATAAAGTTCTAGAGCCCCACTAAGCAATTTCTCATCTGAACCAATTTGAACTCAAGAATTATAGAACTACTGTGGGGTGTAAATGAATTCATTTTCTTTGTTTCTTGTGACAGACTTTACACACATTTGTACAAAATTCACCAGCCTAAAACCACCAAAATTAGCCTTGCACAATATAGCAATACCATATTGGTTATCAGCCGAAATTAGAAAATTAAAATTGAACAACTTCCCCCAGATTTTTATATTTGGCCTACTTTTGCCGTCATCTAACTCTTACTTAAAGTTGATCTTTAAAACCACTAATAATTTAATGACTGTTTAATGCGCCTTTAGCAAATGTCAGAATAAACATTTTAAACAAGCTTTTAAAACAGTTGATTTTATTTTTTTATTTTTCATTTATAAATAAAATATAGACTTTTAATACCTGCTACTTATTAGTTACTTGTCATAATACCTATATTTCGAAAGTTCTTGAAAATTTTAATCGTTTTGCTCTTTATACAGATATATTCTTAAATGCAATCTATTCTCTAACATTTGCACTCTCTCTTTTATCACAGCTTTGGTGTGATTTCGATAAATCCGTCTCATTCAGGAACCAGACGTTTAATGCATCGGCCTCAATCCCAGATATCTGCTTTTACCCAGAGGTCTTTTCACCCACTGACATGCAGTTTCAATCTGTTAAAAATGATTGATAGAATTCTAGCATTTGTGTAAACTGTTCAAAAATCAATTCATTCACTGTACATCGAGCGATGGGGTGTTAATGGTGAGGTTGTCTGGCTGTTTATTGACAGTATTTCGTGTTTACTGGAGTGTTGGCGATGGTGACCTGTGCAGTGTTCCTAAGACTCAACTCGGTTCTGAAGTTGGCCATCCTGCTGATCATGATCGCTATCTACGCAGTGCTGACCGAGGCCTTCTACACACCTCTGTTCATCCGCTATGACACACTTACACTCAATCAGAGGTATGTAGGCAAACTCCCACATCCATTAAAGAACCAGTTCTAAAGAGAGAAATTATACATCACACTTTAACAGTATAGACGTAATTGTGATGACTCAAGTAAGTGCGTAAGGTGACGCAGACCAACTATAAGAGCAACAAATGTCATGCTGTTTCTCAAATAGCAGTCTGCGTGCGTTTTAATAGATTTCTGCATGTTTTACTGTATGATTAACTTCACACAGTCATAAATTGTCTTCTAGATGTGGGTGGTGTGGCCTGGTGGTCAAAAGTTTAGGTTGATAAGTTTATAGGATTAAACCCAGCAAAAGGTGATAGTTGTGCTATCTAGTGATGTGTAAAGTAATGTTTGAAATGTTTCATTCTAAAATCTAAAGGTGCCCTTGTTTTTGCGTACCTTTCAAAAGTTTCAGGATTTTTACTTTTATTTAGCATTAAAGGAGAACTCCGGTCAATTTTAACATTGAGCTCATTTTTTTGTACATTTGGAGTGCTGTCAATACAGAGAACAACGACAAAAATCGGTGTTGCCTACACCGAGTTATTCTATTTTTAAAATTTGCACCCTGTTGACTTCAATGGGGCAAGTACTAAACCTGCTTTTAGCCTCTTAACATCCTTGATGTGTCATTACAAGTGCACAGAAAATGTGAGTGATTCCTTCTGAGTGAACACGAGTGAGTCTGACTGCAGTAGATGTGAAAGAAATGTATAAAAATGATGTTATTTAAGCCAGCGCAAATACCTTTGTTTACATCCTGTTTTTCGGTTGAAGTCCAAAGTAGTCGATTGCCGAGTTCACGCGCGTGATCATAGGTATTAAACCTATGCGTGTGAAAAACAGGATGTAAACAAAGGTATTTGCGCTGGCTTAAATAACATCATTTTTATACATTTCTTTCACATCTACTGCAGTCAGACTCACTCGTGTTCACTCAGAAGGAATCACTCACATTTTCTGTGCACTTGTAATGACACATCAAGGATGTTAAGAGGCTAAAAGCAGGTTTAGTACTTGCCCCATTGAAGTCAACAGGGTGCAAATTTTAAAAATAGAATAACTCGGTGTAGGCAACACCGATTTTTGTCGTTGTTCTCTGTATTGACAGCACTCCAAATGTACAAAAAAATGAGCTCAATGTTAAAATTGACCGGAGTTCTCCTTTAACTGCTGGATTAAATTGATCAAAAGTGGCAGTAAAGACATTTATAATGCTAGAAAAAGATTTCTATTTAAAAAAAAATGCTGTTCTTTTAAACATTCCATTTATCAAAGAATTCTGAATAAAGTGTATCACAGTTTCCACACAATTATTAAGCAGCACAGCTATTTTCAACATTGATAATAAAAATAAATGTTTTTCGAGCAGCAATAAACTGAAAAATTACCAATGATTGTATAATAGTAACAATAGTAAAAATCTCAATTATGAGATTGTCTTTTGTAACTGGGCAGAAATATATATCTTTTGCTGGTTAACAGCACTACAGCAGAACAGAATATTTTGTCAGTTTTTAATAATTTTTCAAGTGTTCATCATTTTTTACAAGATATTTCACTTCAAAGGCACTTCAAATAATATCATGGTTTTGCCATCCCAAAAAGTGAGGGAAAACAATAGAAAATTTTAAAAAGGGATAAATACTGTAAAAGCAAAACAAATTAGTTGCAAGTACTAGTTTTTGCAGTGTCTTTTTCTATCCGTTCGCCCTTGCTGAGGTCTGTGCATCATTGTGCACATCATTAAGCACTTAACTTCATGTTACTCTAGAGGCATTGTCCTTTTGATAAGACCACTGTAAATCACTTTAGGTAAAACCATCTGCCAAACTACAAATTACCCCTAAACAAGAGCTAAACCTCAAACTTTAATTCAGAACCAAGTCCTGAAAAAGGTTTGTACAACTTTAAACAGACTTTATATTTCACTTTATTAAAAATAAACAAATCTTTCTTTTTCATATCAGATATCTTAAGTGTTTAACAAACAGTGTACACTGTTATTGTATCATCAAGGCTCTTTATGACATTTATGACAGATGTTTGTCTTAACTAACTGCACTCTGATCATCATAAACATGCTGTGGAGCTCATGAGACTTTCTGTCTTGTTAACCTGGTTACAGCAAAAGCTTCCTGGGAACCAAGGAAACGTCTCTGCTTCTCATGGCGATGTTCCTTTTAGCTGTGTTCTACCATGGCCAACAGGTAACAGACACACACACACACACACACACACACACACACACACACACACACACACACACACACACGCTAACCTGGATCAGGGGCCATTCAGTTCCTATTTTATAATGTCACGTTTCTAAGAAACAGAGGCAAGTTATTGGCTGCTTCATAAGGTCTCACAGTCAATATATAAAAGCCCAGCTCTCTCTGACGCACAGTGTGTGCGAAGCTTTTTAAGTTCACTCTACTGATTATTGTCTTTGATGCCGTAGATCAGGGGAAAGAGTCGGTCTGAGTGGTGATGAGTGAAAGAGATAGAGAAATGAGCACTGTGTGTGTGTGTGTGTGTGTGTGTGTGTGTGTGGTGTCGACGCCGCTCTGATTAAGGCACACAGAGTCTCACATATGACCGAAATGCTTTGTGCTTGTGCCAGAAATGAGTGCTTGTGTCCAGCTATAAACTGCCTGTCCATATTTACCCCCTCCCCTCGTATCCATGGTAACGGTGTGTCATTTAGGCAGGTGGTGCCACTGGCATTGCTTGGCCTATGGATTGGGACTTGGTGTCTGTTTCTTGAACAGTGATTTGATCATTTCTTATTTATGCTCATCTTGATGTGTGTGTGTGTGTGTGTGTGTGTGTGTGTGTCGGATGAATGAACAAGCACTCTGTCACTGCGAGTCAGTGTCTATGAGAGATTACTTTTCATATGCAGTTCAGTCTGAGACCACAATGAAAATTTGGGATTCAAAATCTTTTAAACCTTGAAAGTTTGTTTAAAAAACTAAGAAATGTTATATTTTAAAAAACTAAGAAATGTTATATTCTAAAATGAGTAAGAAATGTATTATAAAATGAGTGAGAAACATTTGAAATATTTGGCTCTCTAGTGCTCTCAGACTTTAAAGGGATAGTTCACTTAAAAATGAAAATTCCGTCATCAATTTCTCACCCTCATGTCGTTCCAAACATGTAAGACTTTGTTCATCTTTGGAACACAAATGAAGATGTTTTTAATGAATGAATCTGAGCTTTCTGTCCCTCCATAGACAGCTACACAGCTACCACTTTGACGCTTCAAAAATTTCATAAAGAGATCGTAAAACTAATCCATATGAATTTTTGAAGAGACACAATCGCTTTATATGATGAACAGATTGAATTTAGGCTTTTATTCACATCTAAACATTCATCAACGCACACATCAGTTGTGGTAAACAAAAGCTCAAGCATTTTCGCTTGACGTGCGAGAACCAATGAGGTTCATTCTCGTGTTACGCAGCACGTTTGAGCCTCCACAAGAACCAATGAGGTTTGTTTAAATGTTAAATGTTTAAATGTGAATAAAAGACTAAATTCAATCTGTTCATCTAAAGTGATCGAGTCTCTTCAGAGAATTTGGAGTAAACCGCTCAATTCATATTCAATTCATATCAATTTTTTTATATATATATTAAAAACATTATTAAGAATAAAGAATTAACTAAGAATAATATCCCAAAATGTATAAAACAAGGTGAATTTACTTGAGAAGCAACACTGCATAAGATTTTCAAGATTCATTTTCATGTATTATATTATGAATATAAGTGTATTTTACCTTATTGTACTTGCAGATCTTTTTTCACTCGTTTCTTATTTATACTCACAACATGTACTGTAAAACAATTACGGAGCCCCTAAAAGGACATGGTGATGGGGGAATTTTTTTATATATATCTTAGAGTTTTTGCATTTGCTCGCAAAACTAAAAAGAAAAATATGTTTTAAAGATTTTGCAAGCAAGTGCAACGTTTCTCAACCCAAAAGCATTTTTCCTCCCGCCCCACAATTTCACCACGTACCCTTAGGGGCTCTGTAAAAAATCGACCGGTGAAGTTAGACAAAATAGACTTACTAAAGATACATTCTGTGAAAACAAGTACGCATTGTTGCTTCTCAAGAATGTTTTAAGGATTTTTAGATATTACAAAATGGATTAATAAAGTAGTCTAAAAATATACTATGTTATTTTTGCATTGTAGGCAGCTCTGAGATAGAACAAACAAATGGCTTTAGTTTTTTTGCTTCAGTATGTCTGTTTAGTCCTTCTAAGGGATTTTATGAGAAACGTCTAGGACAGAGTAAATACTTTCTATAAATTGAAAACTCCACTGAGTCTACAGGCTCAGAAAGGGCAATAAAATGATCCTCTGGGGCAAATTCAACACATGTTCCCCTTGATTAACCTGTGAATACAGGTACGTGCCTTACTCAAGGGAATAAGGCATAACTGTTGTATTATCTGCTGACTGAGTGAGAGTCTTGAGAACCAGCACGTCACCTCCACATAGCTTAGCACATCACTTTATCATGGATAAAACAATGCATTCATTTTGGTCTCCTTTGTAACAGCTGCCAGACTTCAGCTGTCTAAATTGCTTTTTGGACAGAGATAAAGTCCCGAACACCTCCAGACAGTGGTGAGATTCAAAACCGGGCCCTCCCAAGACACCTAAAACTTAGAAAACTCATTTGTGTTAAACCCTTTTCATACAGTTTGTCAAAAGTAATTTAGTTGATATGCACTGCTTTAATTGTCTGAGTGTGTGTGTCCGTCTCTACATCTTTGTGCATATGTTTTAGAGGTTAATGGAGGTTAGTCTTGTTGATGTGTTTTTAATAATCAATCGGACAGTCGTACATCCCCGTCTGCCCCACTTGCTTAATTACTCCTCATAAAATCATCTTTCGCTCCATGTTTAGTCTGAGAGCATAGATAAATAAATGCACGCACACACATGCAGTTAACACTCATACACAGGCACAAACACTTACATCATGCCCTGACTGTTAGTAAATTAATTTTTCAATCTGGACGCTTTTGTGAAACCGTTTCAATTAAAGCTGGATATTAATGAATGCAGATGAGCGTGTGTTACTGCTTAATTAAGGGGGACCTTGTTGGAGGTCTTCGTTTGGAAGAGAGCTGATGGAAGACAGGCAGAAACGCAGCACGGCTCACTGTATGATTTATTAATTTTTTCCTAGTGGAAGACAAAATATGTTTAGCTTTTCAGAATATCTATGCTGCTCTTTTTCATGCAATAGAAGTAGATGGCTGTAAGAAGTGTCTGTAAAGCTCCAAAAAAGTTTTTTAATGAAATTAATACTTTCATTCAGCAGGGATACATTGGATTGATCAAAAGTATCAGTAAATACTTTGGTCACACTTTAGGGTCCAATTCTCAATAACTAACTATTAACTATGACTTTTGCCTCAGTAAACTTCTAATGACTGCTTATCAATAATATTTAGTAAGATAGTTGTTAAGTTTAGATATTGGGTAGGATTAAGAAATGTAGAATATCATGCAGATAAGGCATTAAAATGTGCTTTCAATAAATAGCCAATATCCTAGTAATATGCATGCTAATAAGCAACTAGTTAGTGAGAATTGGACCCTAAAGTGTTACTAATACATTATATTATAAAAAAAAATGCAGTTCTTTTGAACTTTCTATTCATCAAGGAATCCTGAAAAGAAAAATGATCCTCTTTCCAATAAAAAATGTTTTCAACATTGATAATAATAAAAAATGTTTATTGAGCACCAGATATTAGAATGATTTCTGAAGGATCATGTGACACTGAAGACAGGAGTGATTAATAATTTGGCATCGCAGGAATACATTTATGTATATATTTATTTATATAATTTATTTTAATTAACTTTAAAATACATTCATATTTCACCTATTATTTTTACTGTATTTTGATCAAATAAATGCAGCCGTGGAGAGCAAAAACAAGACTTTTCAAAAACATGAAAAACATTTTTTTTTGATTGACCTCAAACATTTGAACAGTAATGTATTGTTGGAGGACAAAAGTCTTAAACCTCAGACATTTTATTTCAAAGCATTCTAACTTAATTTAATGTGAAGTTTTATATTGCTCTGATAGTCTCAGATGAAGGATCTTGATTTATCTTGTGAAGCTGAAGGACAGCTAGAAGTGACCCACATGCAGGCTGTCCCGCATATCACTGTGTGCAAACAAGACAGATGCTGCGTCCGAAATCACGTACTGTCTGAATGGGTACTAGATATGGATTTACTTTGTGACCGTTAAACAAGTATGTTCTATATAGTATCAATGTGGGTATGAATGAAATTCGCACATACTAAATCCGCCATGTTACTGTCATGTGACCTACCAGCGTCGGTTGTGTCGCTTCACTGCCATTCCGGGTCGTTTTCACCTACTGTTTTTCGAATATGTATTGAGACATATTACTCTGTTTTTTGTGTACTATATAATAGGGAAGTATTTAATTTGGGGTGCATCCAGAGACTTAGAAGGTGGAGAATATAGGAGTCATAGCCATCACTTAAAAAACACCCCTGAAATTAAGATTAATTTCAGATGATCTAATCACGAGTAGTCCAAAACATTTTGTAATCCAATCCCTGAAAACACATAGCCTACTGTACAGAGGTAGTCAGAAGCATATGTGATTTGTAGTGTAAAAGCTAATCTATCCTGATGTTTCCTAGACAGCACTTTTTGCACTTTGTCAACATGTAGTAACACTGACATAGAGAGTGATGTGTGTATTTATGAAATCAGAGACCCTCCGCTGAAATCTGAACACAAGTGGTCACAGGAGACACATTTGAGACACTTGTGAAGATATAAACCGCAAAATCTCTCGGCTGACCACTTATGCTCGGATCACCCGAGATGGATCTTGGGCCAACTTAACCAGCTGAAACTTCATTTATATGTGTTGTGCAAACCTAAAACTAATTATACCCACAGTGTAGTTTGGTAGTTAGGTGGTGGCGTCTTGCTGTGGGACTCAGCTTAAAACAGAGGGAGGAATAGATGAGAAATCTGCCAAAAATCCTGATGCTTTTAGCAGAACAATGATCCCAAAGCCAAATTAACTTTTTAATTAATTTACTGGAGTGGCTTAAAAACAACAATGTAAATAACCTTCAATGACCTAATCAAGGACTAAGAACATGTGGCACTTTGAAAATAATGGTGTACAAACCTGTTTATCCTCAACAAACTGGAGCAAATGTGCCTGGAGCAATGGGCCAAAATCACACCTACAAAAATAAGCTAAAGCACTTATGAACGCAATGAATGTTGTCATTGCTGCAAATGGATGGCACTATGAATAGTTAAATGTGGGGATTTTTTACTTGTGTAATATCATACAGATTTTTTGTTTTTGTTGTTGTTATTACATTTAATTAAGAATATAAAATTAAATTAACAAGAACTTATATAAGGTTGTTTGAAATGAGTGTTTTAAAGCATTTCTACATATTTTTCTGATTGAGTTATTTTCCACAGTTAAAAAGAACGTGCACCTCTCTGCATCTTTCCTGTCGTTGATTACCAACAGATGCTTTCCTCCTCTAGTTGCTAGGATTTTTCTGTGACTTTTTTCCAGTGACTGGATTGTGTTTGCTGAGTGTGTATTTGCTATTCATCTGCTTAGTATTGCTGACAGTTATTAGATATACCTTCTCTTTCTCTCTCTCTCTCTCTCTCTCTCTCTCTTCTTTGCCACTTAAAACCTTTTTCTTTTTTTATTTGTTTATATATATATATATATATATATATATATATATATATATATATATATATATATTGTTAGGCACTTTACTGTAATTTCCATTTAAAATATATTGTTGTTCACTTGAACTTTCTATTCATCAGAAATTCCTGAAAAAAGTATCACATTCTCCACCAAAATATTAAGCAGCACAACAGTTTTCAACATTAATAATGATAAGAAATGTTTTTTGAGCAGCAAATCAGCATATTAGAATAATTGAAAATGAAGGATCATGTGACACTGAAGATTGGAATAGTGATGCTGAAAATTCAGCTTTGCCATCACAGGAATAAATTCTATTTGAAAATATATTCAAATAAAAAACAGTTTAAATTGTATTTATATTTCCCAATATGACTGTTTTTACTGTATGTTTGATAAATGCAGCCTTGCTGAGTATTAGATACTTAAAAAAACATCAAAAAATCTTAATGACCCCAATTTTTTGTATGTATAATAAAAAATAAAAAATACTATAATATATATAAAAAATTTGTTTTAAATATTAATATTTAGATTTTAATAATATATATAAATATATAT
This sequence comes from Squalius cephalus, assembly GCF_949319135.1. Taxonomy (NCBI): domain Eukaryota; kingdom Metazoa; phylum Chordata; class Actinopteri; order Cypriniformes; family Leuciscidae; genus Squalius; species Squalius cephalus. The sequence goes on along the minus strand of NC_137128.1, from coordinate 37,363,941 downwards.
ATGTATACATACATACATACATTTTGATCTTTCATTGTCAGTCTGTTATGTTGAGGGGCAAATTCATAATATTCCTTGCATTTGTGGTGACGAACATTTAGTCTTGAAGTGTGATCAGAGCGTAAACTCCAGAGACTATATTCTTAACAAGTTGAAATAAAAATGTAGAATGGTCTAATTTGACATCAAAAAGTTGGTCATACTAGTTCTTAAGACACAGTTTCAACATAATGGCTGTGTCGCTGCCTGGCCCCAGCTGAAGATATGGGCAGATATTGACGTACAGCTGGTCTTCTCTGCCGAGCCTGACGAATGCTTTATAAAATAACTGCCTAGGACTGTAACACTGATTGGCCGTCCTGTGTTTTTGCTTGTTTTTGTTGATTTAATGTATCTTGTGATGCTTTTTATTCTTTGTTGTCTGACCTGCTTGGTTCTCTATCTCTCAGCTGGAGTATACCGCTCGTCTGGACTTCCTATGGCGTGTGCAGGCGAAGGAAGAGATAAATGAGATGCGTGAGCTGCGTGAACACAATGAGAACATGCTCCGGAACATTCTCCCCAGCCATGTCGCACGCCACTTCCTGGAGAAAGACAGAGACAATGAGGTAGAGAGACAGAATGGATCTGGGTGTCTCACTTCTTTAGTCTGACAGGAAAAACATGGCAGCACTTAGATGGCAAGAACATATGAGGAGAGGATGAATCACTGCCACTCTCTTTGTTCTTTGTTGTGCATTATTGGCATGACAGTCAACTTTCTGTAAGCATTTGCAGCTGCGGAAGTCAGAACCAATGAAGAAATTTACACAAATTGATAATAAATATACATGACAAAACAAAAAAAAAGTACAAATAATATATTGGGAGTCTGTAGTTCTCTTCAAAACACCAAGTGTGCTGCCTAAATAGGAAATAAATTAATGCTATTATTCAGCGAGATAGAAAAAAGAAATAAATATACAATGAAATGAGATTTCCTTCTCCATGAAGGACGAATGCAGTGTTGCCTTAGCATATAGCTAAAATATGGTATCTTAGTAGGCAGCATAATCAAATTTGTCTCCCATTTGGAAATGCTTCTGGTTCTGGTTAATTTTGTTGTGCTCGCAACATAGATTGTTAATCTTGTGGCAGCCATGTTTTTATGTGACTAGTGTCTTTTTGTCTTATTCCTTTGTTCTTTCCTTTGAGTTTGTAAAGGCAGTGTGTGTGTGTGTGTGTGTGTGTGTGTGTGTGTGTGTTTGTGTGCTCTCTTGTCCTGATGTGACTCCTCTGTTTATTTCTGGAATGTTCTGCTGTCAGTCAATCAGACAATAGGGAGAATAAATAATGGAGCTGTATAACTCACGGATAAAAAATGCATCCATTAAGCCTGTGTGTGTGTGTGTGTGTGGGTGAGGGTATTGAGTTGCTTTAATTATCCCATTAATTTATAATCAGGTGGAGTATTGAGGTTTGATTTAACTGGTGACGCTAAAAGTGTGTGTGTGTGTGTGTGTGTGTCTGAGTGTGTGAACCATAATTTACGCCACTCTCTGCTATTATTAAGATGAGAAAATGATCCCTCTCCCTCACACACGCACACATACACGGTCTTGCTCGCAAAACCTGCAACTCTTAAAGGGCACTGAAGTAATTTGGTTCAGTGACTAACACTTATTACGTGTATTATTACTTGTTTTCTACACTTGTCTTCAACAGTCACTGACTTTTTACATTATGCGTCAGCAGGGCGGATCAGTGGGATGCTGAATGTTTAGGGTGTATGGAGAGAGTTTAACCTCATTCTATTGACCACAGCTTCCTCTTTAAAGTAGTTAGAGCTGTGCATGGCCTTGTGGTTTGCACACATTAGACCTCAAATATAGTACAGCACATAATTGCGCATGTTGTGATAGATTATGTAGTGCGTATGAGGTCTGTTCATAACCATGTGTAAATGGGAAGTGTGTGTAAGCCATGATTTTTGGACCATTCACACAGGACCCATTCTGTTTTATAATTATTATACACATGAAGAGAAACGTTTTTGTAACGTCATTGCAACACTTTTTTTGTTGTAACACTTGTCTGTTTTTAAGATGATTAATTCTATATAAATAGTATTCATTATTATATTATATTATATTATATTATATTATATTATATTATATTATATTATATTATATTATATTATATTATATTATATTTGGTAACACTTTACAATAAGGTTTCATTAGTTCAGTAGTACACTAACATGAACTAAGAATGAACAATACTTTTATTATTATAAGTTAAGGTTAATTTTAACATTTACTAATACATTATTGAAATCAAAAGTTGTATTTGTTAACAATCGGTATAGCATTGTGAACTAACATGAACAAACAATGAATGACTATTTTATTAACGAACATTAACAAATATTAATAAATACTGTATCAAATGAATTGCTTATTGTTAGTTCATGTTAGTTAATACATGTTAACAAATGAGACCTTATTGTAAAGTGTTACCACGTATTTTATAGCATAATTAAGAACATTGTGTAATATTATATGTAAACAATCTGTTTTATAATTTTGTAATTGTTGTATTTGATTTATTTTTAAAATATAAGCTTGTCAGCAGTGTTGTTTTAGTGTAATTGAGAATTTTTATATTTTCCATTTTCATTTTAGTAATTTAGTTGTGTTTTTGTCATTTTTATTAGTTTTTTTTTTTGTAAATATTTCTATATAGTTTTTATTCATTTTTATTTCAGTTTTAGTTTATTTTAGTATGATACATGTTACCTTGGCAACTAGCAGAAATAAAATAAATTAACTTTTATATATTTTATTTGATCTCAGTTAACTTTTCATTTATATAAAGTAACGAAAATGTTTTTTTTATGGTTTTAGTTCAGTATGATGACCCTGCTTTGTCAGATGCATTATGAATTCTGAATTAATCAAGTGTGTTTGTTATAGTTATTGTACACATGCAGAAAAACATTATTTGCCATTGCAACGTTTTGTTGCCACGCTTGTTTTTTATATCATTAATTATATATGTATAAAAAATGTATGTTTATATATTTCTTACATATTACATTGTTATAATATGACTAAAATATAACATTGCTAATATATGATAATAGCTTATAATTCACATATTGAATTGCATATTATAATTAATAATATTATATAATATATTAAATGTAAACCATGTTTTTTTGTATGTTGTATGTGTTGTATTGACATTTATCAGATATCAGCCTTATCAGATGCATCTGTTCTGACTCCCACTTGTGAGGTAATCAAGTGTGTTAGATATAAAGCAACACTGCCCTCTCGTGGTCAACACATTATGCATACCACGTTCACTGTATTGTTGTTCTGACGTTCATTGGAATCACATTTTTGTATGTTTTTACATGTGTCAAATTGAACCAAAGTTATCTGAAGTTGACTTCATTCCAGTGAGGAGGTTTCTAATGTTTGGTCTCCATCCGTAGGAGCTTTACTCGCAGTCATATGACACGGTGGGAGTGATGTTCGCCTCCATTCCGGGCTTTGCTGATTTTTACTCTCAGACGGAGATGAATAATCAGGGTGTGGAGTGTTTGCGGCTGCTCAACGAGATCATTGCTGATTTTGATGAGGTCAGATTTCTACCATGATCACATACACACACACACACACACACGTATTTAAAGGCGTAGTCCACCAATAAATGACAATTCCATCATTATTTACTCACCCTTGTGTTGATAGTTGTGAGTAAATAATGACAGAAATGTCATTTTGGGGTGAACTATCCCTTTAAAGTGCCTGTATTATGCTTTTTCAGAAATGACCTTTCATGCAGTGTGTAATATAGCTGTTTGTGAATGTAAATGGTTTGCCAAGTTTTAAAGATCAAAATGCATGATCAGTAGAGATATTGTCTCCTGAACGAAATAATTGATTCTGAACTGCCTAAAACAAGTTGCCAGTAATTCCAGTCTTACCTCCTGTTTGAACCGACGTAGGTTTGTAACACATTTGCATAATTCCAGCATATGGTCTTCATTGGCTACCTGTGAACAACATCTACTTTGATTCGATCTCAATCACTGTGGTTGTAGCAGAAGCCTGGAAGAGTTTAAATCGTGTTGTCGACATGTCGAGAAGACACTGTTTCCTGTGATGTGAAAGTAAATCCATTTTGCATGCATTTCCAAAGGATGAGGGCTCAGATTGATATGGTAAAACCGACACCATCATTACAGTTTGTATCACTGTGTACACAAGTACCGAGGAAGCCTCCAGAACTGAAATTCAGATTAAGTAAGGGGCGAATCGTTTCGGACACGTGCTGTAAGCAGTAGACCAATCACAATAGACTCAGCCATCTGTCCAATCAGAGCAGAGTAGGCGCTCGGAAAGGAGGGGTTTAGAGAGGCTGAATCCTTTATCGAACCACTTCAGACACTGTGAGAAAAGAGGTGATGCTGTAATGTATATTATGAGAAAATTAAAGGGGACCTATTATGCTGGTATATGGATCGACTGGTGACGATCTGCCCTATTAGCATAGATCCGCCCTGAGTAAACCGCAGCAGTCTGCCGTTTCTGTTTCCTCACTGTAGCAGCTGAGATATACGTCTGCGTCAAAAACCTTGACAAATGTTCTGTTATTGGTATTGGATATACCAACGAACATAAGAGTCTCCATAGACTCCTGGCATCTGAGCCACTGAGGACACCGTAGTTGAATTTTATTTATGAAGGAAGTGTGCCGAAGAAAGTCGTTAAAGTGTTTGCGGAAATTATTTTACCCCGGACTACTTCACAAACGAGGGTCAGCTCAACGCTGGATTTGCACAAAAGTTGTTTATAAAAGAAAAAAAAGCGTAACTCTCTGCAAAATGCAACCTTGGGTCTTTTTGTGAATCTACCTGAGGCAAACTTTCGTTTAAAAGCATAATTAGGATGGAAACGCCACTTTTAAGATTGACCGTATTTTCTTTTCTTTTGATGCCATCATAGTAGTGCCCTTTACCCTGGAAATCCAGAGTTCAATTTGAATTTGCTCAGCGAATCACTCTGGCATTGAGTAATGATGCTCATTAACTATGCCCTTGTAGCCGAGCTGCACCAATCACATCGGTGTATCTGATATAGGCGGGCCAGAGGCGAGACGACAGCGCTAGTGACAGCGCAATCACGACAGTGATTGGTCGTAGTGTTATCCAATTGCGTGCAGTGAGATTTTCAAATGCATGCTTGGTGCCGCCCCTCGAGTTGGGCGATTTTCATTACTCGATGCCAGACCCTTAATCTTTCAGATTTGGGTCTGGATTTCCAGGCTAAGTGCCCCTAGCACTCCCATTCAAAAGGCAATTTGACCGAAAACGAAAATACGGTCAATTTAAACAAAAGTTTGCATTTTGGTGAGAGTTACGCTTTAACATGATGGTACATGCTAGTGTATGATGAGCTGAATCAACTTTACTCTACATAAATGTATCCACTAACCCTTCAGAAACATCCAGTTGCATTCTAAAAGTTGTAACTTCTTCCAGAGTCTCTCCATCAGTGTCCAACTCCGGTTTGAACATGTAAGGCTGAACATCACTACTGACAATTTCTGACATTTTGTCTGTGTGAGACTCTCCAGTTTTGTTGTTGCCGGAGTATATGAAGTATGAGCTGTAAACCTCTTCTGGAAAGGGGGACAGGAGCAACAGCTCATTTGCATTTAAAAGGTTGTTTTTTTTTGCTTATACCCAAACAGGGGCAAAGATGACATGCTATAATAGATGATCTGTGGGGTATTTTAAGCTGAAACTTCACAGACACATTCTGGGAACACCAGAGACTTATATAACATCTTGTAAAAATGGGCATAATAGGTCCCCTGTAAAGTGTTTTTAAAATTAGGAACCATTAAAAAAGCATAATATGGGCACTTTTAATATTGATGTTTCATCTAAGATGCACAGTTCCATCACACCTGCTCAAAAGCTGCTAGTAAAAGTTTAATGTTACATATGTAGACTGTCATATTTGAATGATTCTCTCTCTACAGCTGCTGGGGGAGGAGAGATTTCAGGACATCGAGAAGATAAAGACCATCGGCAGTACATACATGGCTGTGTCAGGACTGTCTCCTGAGAAACAAGTATGAAAACACACACAGGCCTACAGAAGCATACACACTCACTCATGCTAAAACATATTATCTGATGTCTTCTTATAAGCAGTGTCTGTAGTTTGAAAAAGAGTTAGCTTGTGCACTAATCTTTCTATATATGTGTGTTACCATAGCAATGTGAGGATAAATGGGGGCATCTGTGTGCGCTGGCAGATTTCGCCATTGCTCTGAATGAAAGCATTCAGGAGATCAACAAACATTCATTTAACAACTTCCAACTCAGAATCGGTAAGAGTCAAATGATTTAAACACTATTTTTTTAGAAACACATTTTAAAATGACAATGGAGCACAACAGTGACTGCCAACATTTTTTATCAGCCTTGATTCCAAACGTATTTTACATGTTTATTTCCTCCATAGGAATTTCAGAATTTTTTTATATTGATTTAAAGTCATGAATGAAACCAACCAGCTCTGAGAAGATTCAGAACATTACAATTAATAATTGGGAAAGATATTTTTTGATGAAATATTCACATAAGGTTTTTGAGGTTGTAAGGAGCCGTACTTGAGTACAGGTATATCTTTTGCAATGCTTTGTGGGAGTGGGCAGTCACTATTCCTGTTTCCATGGTTACTGATACTTTCAGGATCTTGGGTAATGTAGTTCTTAGTTTTGTTTTTATCAAATTGAAAACTTCTAGAATTTCTATCTCAAATGTACTTAAAAAATCTAAATTTTATCTTTCTGTACACAACCATTTAAAAATGTTGTTTTGAAAGAAACTTTTATTCAGCAAGGATCCATAAAATTTATCAAAAGTGACAGTGAAGAAATTTAAAAAGATTTAAATGTCAAATAAATACTGTTCGTCAGAAATTCCTGAAAAAAATGTATCAAGGTGTCCACAAAAATTTTACGCAGCACAACTGTTTTCAACTAATAATAATAAGAAATGTTTCTCAAGCACCAAATCAGCATATTACAATGATTTATGAAGGATCAATTCAGCTTTGCCATCACATAAATAAAAGATATTTTAAAATAGAAAACAGTTATTTTAAATTCTGATAAATTATTTTTCATGTTTATCTAGCCCTCATCACCTTCTAAGTATATTCATTATTTATTTATTTATTTACCTTTTTTTTTTTTTTTTTTTTTTTGCTGATTCTACCCTGTTCTTACCCTGAAAATAACCTTAGATGCTAACATGTCATAAAACAGTCAAATAAATAAAACAAAATCAATGACAGCTTCAGGACTCGTCATTATTATCATCACAAAAAAAGGTAGTGTTTTGTGATGAAATTGAATAGAATTTGTACTTTCGAAACTGGGCCCTTGCACTCTATTAAAAGGCTGAAATGTAGCTCCATTGCAGCTTGCACCATCATGTCTTTTCAACAGGGTGAATTTGCTGATGCTGACTCTGTTCGCTCTCTCCCTCAGGTATGGCACATGGCTCTGTGGTGGCCGGAGTCATCGGCGCTAAAAAGCCGCAGTATGATATTTGGGGGAAGACGGTCAATCTGGCAAGTCGTATGGACAGCACGGGTGTCAGCGGCAAGATCCAGCTCCCAGAGGAGACCTACGCCATCCTGAACGAGCGCGGCTTCGCCTTCGAGTACCGAGGCGAGATCTACGTGAAGGGCATCAGTGAACAGGAAGGCAAGATCCGCACGCACTTCCTGATGGGCCGCGTGCAGCCCAACCCGCTCATCCTGCAGCCGAGGAAGCTCACGGGCCAGTACTCGCTCGCCGCCGTGGTGCTCGGCCTGGTCCAGTCCCTCAACCGGCAGAAACAGAAACAAATCCTCAATGAAAACAACAACTCAGGCATCATGAAGGGCCACCACTACAACCGCAGAACTCTGCTGGCGCCGGGCGGCTCGGACACCAGCCACGCTGAGGTCACGGACAAGAGCGACCTGGCCTAGATCTTGGATGAGGAAAACAGACTGCGTACTGAACCAAAAGACTGAGCTGTACTTCAGACTGCTGCCGCTGACTGAGTGTCTCTCTTGCTGTCTGTGTTTCTTTTTGTATTTCTTTTGTATTTGAGAAACAATAAAGGGGTTTAATTTTTTTATAAAGGTCTGAGTTTCCTTTTAATAAAGGTCCGTAATATGAATGGTTTGATCTAAAGCGTCATGTCGGAATTATTGTAACTCTGAGATTCTACTCAGAATTGTAAACATCCCCAGATTCAGATATTTTTCATTTCTTAGGCAACGCTCATAACCAAAATGGGCCCACATGAATTGCTGTTGATGACAGCAAAACATTCAATTACAAATTGTTTATCAGTTTACCTCTATGTTTGAATTCGGCATGAAAACTTAGTCTTGTCTTCCTTATTGTGACATATATCCGAGTGAAACGGCTTCTCGAACAAGAAAAAATGTAGGGAGGGACTTGATTTTGACCATTGTGGTTTGCTGTTGCTGCAAGGGGAAGTTATTTTGATTAAAGAATGTGAAGGCACATGAATAAAAAAAATAAAAAAAGAATAATGTGCAAGGATAAATCATTTTTAATTAATACTGCAATATTTCTTAAAAAATATGAATTGTCCATTTTGATTCTATGGTGACTTCGAGAGCCAAGAAAGTAATGTACATTTGGCAGACATTGCTAATTTGTTCTGGCTTCTTGCCAGGCATTCAAAAAGTTTTCTAGTGTTCTACCTGGTTGCTAAGCTTTCCTGACTGGTTGCTAGGTTATTCTAGAACACATAAGTCAAGGCTGCTAACTCTCACGCATTTAGCGCGAGATTCTCGCGATTGACACTGTTCTCACACTCTCACACCACACATCCATTTCCTCAAGCAGTGAAAAAACATGGTGGAGCAGTGAGGAGAGGAGACAGAGCAGGAAACAAACTGCCAGCTTTCAAAATCTGTCAATTTTACTGAAACAATAAATAGCCTAACGTTTTGGCGCTCTTTAATGTGCCTCAGTTCAACAGGCACGTGCACCGATCATCACTTCCTCTTTACTACTATTTATAGCACGAAATAAACATGACTGAACTTCAGAAGGTATGTTGAAAGATACAGTGCAACTTACTGTTAATGTATCATGTAACATAATGGATCAATCAGTGTTTCAACCGCGGAAAGACGTCAAAACAGCTTATAACCAATATGTCACAACATAATGTTAGGCTACATTTACCTCAGACAAGCCATTCAGTGACAATAGCATAGCTAGGTAGACAAATTAACTCTAGAGAGGAGCATTTTGCTAAATATAGGCACTATATTACATACAGTACTCATTCTATTTTTACTCATATCTCTAAAATATAACCTTATTATAAAAAGTGCCTTGTATTAGGCTAATTATAGGCTACAAATCAGTTGTTGATATTGTAGTATTTTTATACTGCAGTAATATTAATATCATATCATTACTATTATAGTAATGTATAGTAATATTTATAATGTAGCCTACTTAAATAGTATAGCCTATTCTAGCCTAATGTACCAGCTGATAAGGTTCCCTTAGTTTACACTCACTTCAAGTTGAACTCAAAAGTTGGCAGCCCTGTTATAAGTACATAGAACTGACTACCTTTTAACAGTTTATGCTGCTGGCATTTATATATATATATATGAATACATGTATATATGTATATTCATACATGTATTCCAGAATGCTCTGTTATTGTTTTGACTATAGTTTTGAAAGTTTGCAAGAAGAAACGAAGTAAGTAACAAATTCGTTGCTCAATTTTTAGCCTCATATACATAGGCCTGGATGTTTTAAAAGGCACCAACACCTGGATTTCTATTACAGATATATTTTAGCACAGATAGATAGCCTACAGAATGCTTCTACAGATAAAGAATGAATTTGTACTGAGAGAATATTATTATGACCCAACACGAACAATCTACAAATGAGAACGACAAAAATTGTCAAGGATTTTCCGATGAAAGTATGTGATGTGAAAGCTGGCAGATGTTTTAGCTTATTTTTTTAAAAACCATTTGGGCTTAGTGAAGTTATACTGAAAGCTGGAAAAGTTTTAATTTTCAGCGTTAATACTTAAATATGTGATTATCACCTGTCTAAATCAACTCTGATAAATAACTAAATTATCTAGAGCTGATCAGGTGGAAGTGCAGGTCTGTCCTGCAGAGGGCGATGTTGACTGAAGTTAGGGTCAGATCAAACGATTGAAGGACAACAGTGTGAGTGAGTATGTGTGCATGTGTCTACTGTGATTTATCTATTAAAATTAGTAAATAATTAATAGAATTTAACATGTTTTTAATTAAAAAAGTAAATTTGATATTTTATTGTTTTAATTATTCGCATAATATGTCAACAGTGATTTATTCAACTTTTCTCTTTTTTTCTTCTTCCCACTCTCTTACGTAGGTGTGAACAGATCATCGTCTTGTCAGTCGGACATGCTTCTTCCGCCTGTATTTCTGACGGGTGGGCGGGGCTAATAACCACATCACTCCTGTCGCACTCTAGGATGTTGTTATTCTCGGCTCTGTTCTTTTTAAACTGACGAATAAAATTGAATGGAGGCAGTTGCCATGGTGAACAGTGCAAAGCTTTGATGCTGAGATTGTCAAAGTGGTATATCTAAGAGAGGGGAAATAAAAAGATGGGAGAGAGGGAGAGAAGGAGGTATGAAATGATTGTTCAAAGATCAAAGAGTTAAAATGCCTGAAAACTGGCACAAATACGACCTCAGCTGTGGCACTGTAGGGTGTGTGTGTATGTGTGTGTGTGTGGAATGATGATGTGTTTGTTACTTGACAAGCCATCTGTGAACAGTTTGCAGATATTTTCTCAGCATTGGATGCTCACACACGGGTAGTTGACACATAACATGCCTGCAGAGAATTTTTATCTGCATTTATATTTCAAAATTATATGAATGTATAAGGGAAGTTGAGAGAGGATAGTTCGTTGTCACACTTTTTACTTACGTATTTTTCTCAAAGACGGTTTTTTTTTTTTGTAAGTCAATTTCTGTTGAGACGCATACAGTAACATCTTGGCTAAAATTAAATAAATAAAACGATGTTTCACATTATATGGGGTAAGTTGTCACAACCATTCACTTGTTACCTGACAACTAAAGCATAATTAAAACAATTTGATACAATTTCACACAGAAATAGCCATTTAATGTGTAACTCTCTTTCTCTCTCTCATTGCTCCCATACAGTCACAATTCTGAGAATGGTGTATCTGCTGTTGCTTGGCAACAACAGTGAGACCCCCTCCCCCACCAATGTGCAGCTGTTTTGGATGTGTGTGTGTGTGTGTGTTCCAGCAGATGACAGTCCATATTGATCATTCTTTATGGCATTCTTAATCATAAATTCAGAATCCATTATCATGTTTCCTGTGATAGGAGGAGGGAGGAGCTGAGTTCCCATCGGCCTCTCAGCAGACTGGATCACCACTCAGGTACTGTATTATGCATGAAGCCTTATGAATATTTAAATAATGTTAGAATGGGCTGCTAACAGGATATGTTTAATGTAGGTAAGGTGTTCATCATAACTGCCTGGCTGATTTTTCAGGAGATGATCATTATATTTTAAGGCCACCTGCAACCAGCTAGCAACTAGCGAATTATGGTTCACTACTGACGTCCTGCTCAAACTTCCTGTTTCAACAGGAAATGCGTCATCACAGGACAGAAAACTGTTTGTCAAATCAAGTTCACAGGGTCGTTCAAGGAATAACACAAAATTCTGTCATAATTTACTCAACGTCGTGTCGTTCCTCTGTATGACTTTCTCTCTACACAAACGGATTTTTTTTACTGTGAAACTTTTTTATACAATGAATTCAAGGGTTAGTTCACTCAAAAATGAAAATTCTGTCATTAATTACTCACCCTCATGTTCCAAAACGGTAGGATCTTAAAAAAAAGCGCAAACAAACCACTCTTGTCACTTGATAAACTTGAGGTTAAACCACTGGAGTCATATGGATTACCTTTCTGGGGCCTGAAAGTGGTAGTTGCGTAGGCTGTCAATGGAGGGACAGAATGATCTCAGATTTCATTCAAAAGATCTTCATTTGTGTTCTGAAGATGAACAAAAGTCTTACAGGTTTGGAACGACATGCGGATGAGTTATTAATGACTGAATTTTCATTTTTGGATTAACTAACCCTTTCATTTAATAAGCTGCAGATAGACAAAAAAAAGCACCACAAAAGATACCACAAAGTAGTACAGATTTGTGGTTAACACATAACCAAGACATGCTGCTGGTTTGGAGTTTGAATATGTGAAAGATCAAAATATTTGAGAGCTTAGACCTATAGAAAAAAAAATCTACACATAGACAAAACATATGGATACATAATGTTCATTTAAATAACAAATAAATAAAATAATGATGTTAATAATGAAAAATCCATAGGTTTAGATCACAAATCTATTGAGGTTTGGGATTCTTCAACTTTAATATTCGTCCTGACATTTTCAGAAATCATTTCTACACCCCTGGCCATAGCAACCTATGCACATGTGAACCTGACCTGCCTCATTTGAACACACAAGACGACTTCATCTTCCTGAGGTCTCTTATATCAGTTATACATCAGGCAGTTCTCTGTTGGTACTAGTCACTCCAGGCACAGATGTGTCAAACTGTCATCTTTAATTTGTTTACTCTGGGCTAAAACTTCATGAAATGACATTAAGTCTAACTGCCATTGCAGCATTACGAAAAGCAAAATGGTTTTGTGCCTGTCAATCAATAACAAATTCTGTAATGCGATAAATTGGTGAAATTCTCTAAATCAGGCCACTATATGTTAAATTATATCATCATTTACTCTCCCTATTGTTGTTCCATACATGCTTTACTTTCTTTCTTCTGTGGAACAACAGAAGATATTTTGAGAAACTAACATTCTTTAGAATTTGTGTTTTGCAGAAGAGAGAAAGTCATACAGGTTTGGAATGACATGAGGATGAGTAAAAAATGACAAGATTTTATCCGACAGGAACTATCCATTTAAGCTCAGCATTTGTTTGTAAAAATGTTGATTAGCAACATTAAAACTAATTGTCTCTCATTTTGTTTTTATCAATTGTTTTTATTATTGTAAAAATCAAGTTTACAATGAGGCACTTACAATGGAAGTGAATGTGACCCATTTTGGAGGCTTTAATGGCAGAGGCGTAGATTGTACTTTTATAAAAGCGCTTACATTAATTCTTCTTTTAAAGTGCCCCTATTATGCTATTTTAAAGGTTCCTAATTTAGTTTTGGAGGTCTCCTACATAGGTTTACATGCATCCAATGTCAAAAAACTTTTCTTTGGAGAGTCTGAAACGATTCGTTCGAAGATCTCTAACCCCTCCTTTCTGTGAGCCTACTCTGCTCTGATTGGTCAGATGGCCAAGTCTATTGTGATTGGTCTACCACTTACAGCACGTGAAACGGAAACAAAACTCCCATTACTATATCTGAATTTCAGCTCCAGAGGCTTCCTCAGCATTTTTACTCAGTGACACAAACAGTAACAATGGCGTCTGTTTTCCTGTATCAATTCCAGCGTGAGTCCTCATCCTTTTGAAGTGCATACAAAGTGGATTCACTGCACGGAAAGCAGTGTCTTCTCAACATGTCAACAACACGAACCAAACTCTTCCAGGCTTTAGCTACGACTACAGAGTCTGAAGACAATAGGCTGCCATTACATTTTTTTACATTGTTGTGTAGGTATGTAACAGGATCTGGGACTGAAGTTGCTGATGATTCGTTTCGGCAGTTCAGAATCTATTTTTTCTTTAGGAGACAATAACTTTATTTGTCGTGTGCTTTGATCTTTAAAACTTTGCAGACCTTTTACATTCACAAACAGTTTCCATGGTCTTATTATTGTGAGATACGAGTTACAGCCTTGACGTCATTGAATTTTGTTCAGAGTTGTGCTGTTTGCAGATACCATTGAAATGAATGAGAAGTGCCATAAACTGAATTATCCTACCTGTCACGCAATTGTCCATGACTTCTCTTATAAAACAGTGTTTCTTTGGTGTAAACTCTTAAAATAGATCAATCCAAAATGGATGTTTAAGAGCAAACATGTTGAAGATTTGCCGATAGGCTGTCAATTCATTGAAAGATTAGCGGATCTCCCAAAAAAGCATTTTATTACAGCTATTATACACACCTCTTGAAAGGTAATATTCGAAAAACCATTGTAGGGGCATTTTAAAAATTGGAATGAAACAGTACAGTATAGTAATTTTAACAACATTAAGTTAAAGTGATGATGAAACCTTATCAATCAACTGAACTGTGCATGTATGTCTTAAACGCTTAGCCCACCTTATGTTCTTACACTTTTAAATCCACACCCTTGAAAAGAGCACATTTTTCTAGTGTATTTACTTTAACTTCAGGTCATGTCAATGATAGGACCCATTTCAGACGTGTCCAAAATTACAACAACAGTGGCTGGTTACATATAAATATATTTGAATTGTTTGATCAAAATTATTGCTAGGAACACTTGTTGGATATTGGTAGTCCCTTGTTTGGCATTACTAAAAACACACCTGCACAGGTGGCTGAAGTGAACTCTCATCTCAGTTTACAGATCTGACAGCATTATTGGCTGGGATGAGATTTACACACACTGTGTTTCTCTGTCGCATGCACGACCACAGCTGCAGCTGCATCACCATGGAGATGCAGTTAGCCAATGACAGGCGGCAATTTTCCCTCCAGGGACCCTGCTGATTCGGGCTGGGGGGAGCATGGGGGCGTAAACAGGAAGAAAAAACAAGAGGTGGGTGGATAGTGACAAATGAGAGACTGTGTGTGCGAGCATGTGCAGGTATGTGTGTGCGAGAAAGTGCAGGTATGTGTGTTCTCTCAGCTTCCTTTAGGTAGGCGGGGTTTACAACTTATGCATTTGAGCCTGTTGCTAGGCAAGACCAGTATCCATGGTTACCTCCATACCCAATCAGGTGTTAATGTTGATGTTGGCGCCTGTTTCATTCACGTATGTGCCTGTGTGTGTGTGTGTGTGTGTGTGTGTGGTATGTGTGGAAGTGATAAAATTTAACCTTTCTTTTATGGTTATCGCTTCTGGATTCTGATCAGTCTATATTTTTTTGTGATAGTGGACCACTGGAACTCAAATAATCTAGTCTTATAAACGGAGCTGTGGTTTAGATTCAGGTTTGGATTCGCAGAACTTGTTATTCGTCAAATCGAAGGGAGCAGATAGAGAACTGTGCAGGCCATAGTCAGCAATGATATCCGTCAGAATTGTAGGAGTGTTACATTTGGTTTGATGTGTGTTAGAGTGTGTGCGTGTCCTCTCCTTCTGCCTTACAAAACCAAGTGACCGGTTGCTATGGGATCAGAGGCTTGGCGACCGTTACTAAGGCCCAAAGGCAGTCATACATGAACCCGGTCAACCCAGAGAGGAGACAGTACAGAGAGAGAGAGAGATAAAAGGAGAGAATACCTGGAATATTTAAACAAACAACCTCATATTTATATTCAGATTCAGTTCTGAATACTCTAAAAATGTGGCTTATTAAACTGTCGGTTTTTATTTTATTTTATATAAATCAAAAATAACCAAGACATGGTGCATGGATAAAAACATAGCAAACTAATAAGGTATGTATAAACTAATAACATAGGCCATGAGTGTCCATCAGGAGAATTCATTATGATTAAATTGTGATCAAATACAAATATTACCTTTGTATTGTAAAGTAAAATCATTTTCATTCTACTCAAAAGATAATATTATGGCAACCGGTCTATAGCACAAAAATAAGCTGCGGCAGTGTGATCATCTATTAAAGGGATAGTTTGAAATGAAAGATTCTGTCATTAATTACTCACCCTCGTTGTTCCAAACTCGTAAGACTTTTGTTCATTTTTGGAACACAAATAAAGATGTTTTTGATGAAATCTGAGAGATTTCTATCCCTCCGTTGACAGCTACTCAACTGACACTTTGATGCTTTTCACTTAAACATTCATCAACTCACAAATCAATTGTGGTAAATGGAAGCTCAAGCTTGACGTGCGAGAACCAATGAGGTTCAATCTTGTGTTACGCAGCACACGTTTGAGTTTCTGCAAGAAAGCTTTCAGATTTCATTAAAAAATCTTGTTCCGAAGATGAACGAAAGTCTTACGGGTTTGGAACGACATAAGGATGAGTAATTAATGACAGAATTAAAATTTTTGGGTGAACTATCCTTTTAATTGTCATTACTCAGAGAGCTATTTTTCCTGTGTTTTCGAAGATACCAACAATTTTGTTCTACACTTTATGTTGCACACTACACTTTATGTTCAGTTACTACACTTTATGTGTCAGACTGGAAACACAAGCTAATGCGAAAAGTTTCCATGGTCTTATTATTGTGAGATACGAGTTACAGCCTTGACGTCATTGAATTTTGTTGAGAGTTGTGCTGTTTGCAGATACCATTGAAATGAATGAGAAGTGCCATAAACTGAATTATCCTACCTGTCACGCAATTGTCCATGACTTCTCTTATAAAACAGTGTTTTTTTGGTGTAAACTCTTAAAATAGATCAATCCAAAATGGATGTTTAAGAACAAACATGTTGAAGATTAGCCGATAGGCTGTCGATTCATTAAAAGATTAGCAGATCTCCCACAAAAGCATTTTATTCAGCGTAGTGAAGCCTCTCCTCCATTGACATCCATTCAAAAAAAGCCTCTGGTCTCCTTCCCTGCATGTGTACAGCAGCGCTAGCAGCCGTTACACCTTTTTTTGCTAACCTTTGAGGCTTGCGTTAAAGGAGAACTCCGGTCAATTTTAACATTGAGCTCATTTTTTTGTACATTTGGAGTGCTGTCAATACAGAGAACAACGACAAAAATCGGTGTTGCCTACAGCGTGTTATCCTCTTTTTAAAATTTGCACCCTGTTGACTTCAATGGGACAAGTTTTAAACCTGCTTTTAGCCTCTTAACATCCTTGATGTGTCATTACAAGTGCACAGGTCATGTGAGTGATTCCTTCAGAGTGAACGCGGGTCAATCTGACTGCAGTAGATGTGAAAGATATGAATAAAAATTATGTTATTTCAGCCAGTGCACATACCTGTATTTACATCCTGTTTTCGGTCGAAGTCCATAGTAATCGATTGTCGAGTTCACGCGCATGATCACGCGCGTGAACTCGACAATCGATTACTATGGACTTTGACCGAAAACAGGATGTAAATACAGGTATGAGCGCTGGCTAAATAAATATCATTTTTATTCTTGTCTTTCACATCTACTGCAGTCAGATTGACCCGCGTTCACTCCGAAGGAATCACTCACATGACCTGTGCACTTGTAATGACACATCAAGGATGTTAAGAGGCTAAAAGCAGGTTTAAAACTTGCCCCATTGAAGTCAACAGGGTGCAAATTTTAAAAAGAGGATAACACGGTGTAGGCAACACCGATTTTTGTCGTTGTTCTCTGTATTGACAGCACTCCAAATGTACAAAAAAATGAGCTCAATGTTAAAATTGACCAGAGTTCTCCTTTAAAGAAGTGGCTTTGGTTTTGCATTTCGCTTTATTTCAAAGTTGGTGAACTATGACCGATGAATTCGCATCACGTGAAGACATGTGACCAGTTGAAGGTACGTCACGGCACAACCTTTTGGCTGAATTAAAAGAACAATATTTCTAGTAGTCGATAGTCGAGTATATTGTATATTTTTTTACTTTTTATTTTCTACATTACTATTTGTTATATGTTGAATTCATATTTAGAAAAAGGACACTGCAGAGCATGACCATTACAGTGTTGGAAGAAATTTTGCATGCTCAAAGTCTAGTGTGACCGCAGCAAGACATGTTCCTTGATCAACATCTTTTGTTGATCCTGGAACAACATTCCTGTCCAAATACATAATCCGAACCCTATACTACCCCTAAACCTAACACTACCTATAACTTATCCCTACAATCAGAGGGAAATGATACGTGAATAAGAATGGTGTAAGAAGAAGACTAGTTGTAAGCTTAAACTTGACATAAACTGTAAACTTGTCCCTCTAATCTGATTGGAATGTTGTTCCAGGATAAAGAAGGATGTTGAACATGTTTTACTTGGTGAATTCAGGTTCACTGGAATGGTCGTAGCACAACTGAGGCTCGTCTCACAGCTCAGGAGGCTTCTGGCACCTCAGTTAGCGGTCTTATAGACATTTAATAAATGGTTTTATAGTCATATATTTCTTTGATGTGTAATTAAATGTATAAGTAAGAGACAGAAATAGTTTTGTCTGTACTGATTTTGCTGCTATGGTTATTGAAGTGAACATCTATTTAGGGCAATCTTGTAGCTTGACACATTAACAAAATTTTGTAGGTTATGAAGGTCCATTGTCATTGTTGCGATGTATGAAGCAACACAGCTCTTCAAACCTCACATCACTTTCAAACCAAGCAGATTTCTGTTGATCAACATGGTGAATCCATGTGTCCAACTTCAACCCGTTGTGAAATCTGCGAAGGGAAATCTTTAGCCTTCCAGATTGAGTGGATTCCTTTTGAAACGACTGGATCATCTTAACATTCGTGGTTACAGAAACTATTTAGCATTTTGAGGCACATCAGTGATGCTGTTTACACCTGATATTAAAGTGATGAAATGGAAGTTGCGATAGTCTTTTCTTCCCTATTGTGACGTATATCCAAGTGAAACACATTTTAGAGTGAGAAAAGAGGGGGAGTGGGGGCCTAACATTTTTGATTAAAAATGACAAGTGCACATGAATAAAAATAAATAAATAATGATGTGCATGGATAATTCACTTATAATAAACACTGCAACATTCTGTGAAAAAAATAAGATTTGTGACTTTTGATTTCATATTGACGTTAACATGCATTAACAGTTAACAGTTTAGATTTGTTGCAAATAAAATTAGACTAGTCTTCTTTCTTTTCAAGATGCGAGTTCAGAAGTTTTGGTTTGTTTGAACTGTCACTGTCTCTTGAGTTGTCTCTATTAAAAAATAGATTAAAAATGTGTTGGGGAGAAACATTAAAACTGAATTTATCCAATTTACGTTGTCCAATCACACGTAAATCAAGCATATAACAGTACAAAGTGCATGTACTGTATGCTAACTGTTAAATGCAACAGTCAGTTTAATGAAACAGATCTAGAGATAAGATAAGATCTAGATATAAAACAAAAGGTGAAAAAGGCTCCAATGTTATGGAATAGTTTGCCAATGGATATTAGATCTGCAGAGTCTTTGTCTCTTTTTAAGTCTCTTTTAAAAACGTATTTGTATAAATGTTCTTTTACTACTTTGTATTTGGATTCAGTATTCTGTTGTTGTTTTTTTGTACTAATTATGTTCCTGGTTTTATATTTTGTAATGCTCTCCAAGTCTTTTTGTAATTTGTGAGGCACTTTGTGGTAAGAAGCGTTAAAAGTGTATATTATAATGATATACAATTATTATTATTATTATGCACAGTGAAAATAGCCTGTATTTGACAGAAATTCCAAAATTATCAGCAAGTTGACTATCTCAACGGTGCAGTGAATGATTACTGCATATGGTTGTCAATGAATGGGTCGCTAAATATCATTTTGGATTTAATACAATTTTCCCAATAAACAGGCAAGAATAAACCTGGTGTCCTCCGTGATTCCTTGTCCAATTTCCGATAACGAAGCGCTTGAATGCGACCAGATCGTAATCATGATTAATAGTAGATTTACAAATTATTAGTAGCTTGTGCTGTTTAAGTTAGTGATTAGCTGTACATGAAAATCAACATTTCTTTGTGTGTAATCTCATGGTTTTTGGTATATATGCTACTTCAGACGTGTCTTTTGTGTGCCTCCATTGCAGTGACAGCTTATATAACAGTTTAGATTTGTTGCAGATAAAATTAGACTAGTCTTCTTTTTTTTCAAGATGCGAGTTCAGAAGTTTTGGTTTGTTTGAACTGTCACTGTCTCTTGAGTTGTCTCTTGAGTTAAAAATGTGTGTTGGGGAGAAACATTAAAACTGAATTTATCCATGAAAACAGAAAATCAAGACGTGTGAGCTGATTTTCAATCTGTTTCTTTCATTTTATTAATGTTGCTCCATGTATACAAGTACATATATCTCAGTTCTTCCATTTTATTTTTATTTTTTTATTTAACCAGGGAATTTTGGAAAGAAAAGGAATGATAGAGAAAGGAACAGAGAGAAAGAGAGAGAGTGTGCTAATTCAAATGAAATATCACCTGTAGCAACATTATCTCCACAGCAACCAAAAATACACAACAATAGGGCCAACCACTGACATGCAAAACACACACACACAGCCTCACACATATAGAAACACACAACGCTCACATTGTTCTGTCAGTATATTGAGAGATCTGTGTGTGAAGTGTGTCCTGTTTGGTGAGTTTGGAGGTCTGTCTCTCTCTCTGTCTCTCTGACATCATGACAACTGCTGCTTTCAAAGTACAGAAAGACCAGAACTCAATTAACACACGCACACACACACACACATGCAGAAAATGCATGCTCATACCATGCATAACTCCATATGTACACTCACATAAAACCCTAAATCCTTCCACACACACGTACACACTTTAATTGAACCTTCAAACAACCAAATAAAGGAATAGTTCACCTTAACATATATAACATAATATAATTTACTCCAAACCTGTGTTATTCCAAACCTGTATGACTTTCTTTCATCTGTGTAACCCCAAAATAACCATTTTGAAGAATGTTCATGCTGCTCTTTTCTATACAGTAAAAGTGGATGGGGTCCAAAGACTGTGGAGCTCCAAAAAGGACAAAATAGCACCATTAAAAAGCATCACAAAAGTAGTCCATTCGGCTCATGCACTATATTCCAAGTCTTTGACATTTAAATCATTCTTTACTCATAATCTTGCATTGAAAATCTGCCTTGGCAGATGTAGTCCCCATTCACATTTTATGCATAGAAAAGAGCAGCTCTTTCAGCTTTATCTCTCCTTTCACATTCTGCGGAAGACAAAAAATCATACAGGTTTATAAAGACATGGCCGAATTGGCATTTTTGGGTGTACTGTTCCTTTAAAAAAACATTAATACTGCTAACATTCAATACTGTGCGTGTGTGTATGTGTGTGTTTGATGCATTGTGCTGTACACTGATTTTGTTTCCACTGATATGTGAGAAAAAGAGAGAGAGAAACAAAGAAAGTAGGAAAGTCAGGGGATAAGCAAAGACACAATGCCAATCACTAACTAGAAAGCAGCAAACAGGAAATATGAAGTATGCATCAGGGAGGCTGGACTACTACTACTACCACTCACGCACACACACACACACACACACACACACACACATACATACATACATACATACATACATACACACACACACACACACATACATATATAATAACCCCTCCCACTGCCATAACATCACACTCAAATGGAGGGAAGTGAGAATTGGAGGGTGGCAATGAATAGATTCCATGTTTTTATTCCACCCCTCATTGAATGGAGGTAGAAAGAAAGAGAAAGAGAGAAGAAGTTGGGGGGCTGGTGGTTTGTATCAAAGTTCAATTGGATATTAAAGATAATATCATCATAACTGCCAGTCTTATTCACCATGATCATGTCCATCACCAACACAATGATCAAAGTCCAGCCTGTTAAAATCATTACTGTTATTGTTACTATTATCATTATTCATTTTATAATTACTGATATAATTTAAAATGGGCGGGCTAGTTTTATTATTTAGATTTGATTTCGTTTTTCATTTGCCATTAATCTTGTCGTTCACTGCTCCATCTGTTAATCCTGCACAGCGACTGCTTGCTCCTTATTGGGGGCGGGGCTGGTCTCCGTGGCGACCGGCTCTGCTGCGGCGGATTCCTTTGCGGGCGGAGCCTCAGTCTTTTTAGACTCAGCGTCGGGCTTGCTCTCCGTCGCTGTGGCTACAGGAGGGGCGGGATCTTTAGCGGCGGGGGCGGGCTCTTTTGCAGCCTCTTTCTCACTTGCCGGAGCTGCAGAAGGGGTGGATTTTTCTTCCGCTTTTGCAGGAGGGGCATCTGGACTTTTGGCGGGTTCTGCTTTAGCAGCCTCGCTGGTCTTACCATCAGAGGCTTTAGGAGCAGTAGCGTTCGCCGCAGGCTCCTCCTTCTTTGCAGGGGCGGCGCTTTTCTCCTCCTCCTTGGGTGCGGTGGAATTGCTTTCGGCACCGGGTGTGGCTTCTTTGGCGGCTGCCGCCGTGTCATTGGTCGTCTCGGTGGCGGCAGGGGCATCCTCCTTGTTCTCCTTGGGAGCTTCGCTCTCCTCCGCCGACGCTCCCTCCGTCTTTGCGTCCTTCTCTTTTGCCTTCTCGTCGTTCACATTGTATCCCTTCTTCTTTTTGCTCAGCTTCCCTCCCATTTTACCTCTGACCTATGAAAGAGAAAAACAGAACAATCAACACTGGCTGCAATGTGCAGAGTGACTTGTGCAATCCAAAACGAGGTCTTTAAACTGCAGAAGGATCCATTCATGTGCGTTCTCTTTCATCAAGTTGAATCATTAACACAAAGGCACTGTTTACACCTGGTATTAAGATGCGTTTCGGTCGATCGGATCACAAGGAGACGAGGGAGACACATTCCCGTTTACACCTGGTGTTTTAATCTGTCTCTTTTGTCCACTTTCAAACACTTCTGTCCTGATTTCTTTGAGGGGAGGGTCTATGGGCGGGTATGGGCTTTTTCAGATCTTTCGATCTAATAGACTAAATAAGCTTGCACAATTTTACATATGAACACGAAAGGAGATGGCTGAAAAACATACAGCTGTCATTTCTACTCTGACAGTCGCAAGACCAGCCGAGTGTGTGTTAGAAATCAGGAATGAGTAGGGCTGGGTATCTTTCAGAAATTTTCGATACCGATACCTTGACTTCGATACCGGTTCCTGAATGATACTGAAGAAATACGTTTTAACAACGTTACATTACCTTAAAAAAAGCTTTGGTTTTATTTGTTCAGTTTGTTTACCTTTTTTACACTCAGCAATGTAAAGTTTTCTATGTATCTTAATTATTTAACAACATGTATTATTTACTTCAATGAGCTCGTTGTTTCTGCCGTAACTTAATGCATTGTTTAACAATGAAACTGAATGAAAATTTAACTGAAATGCATTACTTACTGTCACCTCTGATAACAGATCACTCTAAATTGTAATTTATACACATGCATTTTATGTAAAGCTGCTTTAAAACGATATGTATTGTGAAAAATGCTCTACAAATAAATGTGAATTGAATTAAATATAGGCTACTGGGTGATGCTGACTCGTCATCTCTGTAGTGTAGTGAACGCGCGTGAGCATATAGAGAGAAATGCACCTTTTATTTGGATTACATAAACTATTTTTTTCCAATTGGTTCATTTAAAAGTAGACATTTCAAGCTTCTATAGGCCTATTTCTCATGTATGTGAGGCAAGTATCCTATACGCTGAGTTTCGGTTCATTTGTGACCCAAAAAGTGCTTCATCAGATTTGTCATGTTGCCGGTCTTAGCCAGCAAGATCTTGTCGCAAATATTGCATCGAGCGCTGCTGGCATCGAGTCTGGTGAAACACAGCTACACTTTTGATCTTTTCCACATATTTTCCATCTATGTGGGTTGGGACGCTCACACTACAGCCTCACGTGTGAGCCACGTCTCTTTGGGCAACCGTATAAACTAGTGTTTTTCCGCCCCAGCCAATCATGCTGCCTACTTATTGGCTCACTGACATTGACGAGATTAACCTAGGTATCGAAATTTGGTATCGAACGAGAAGAAATGTTTCAATACTCGATAGTATCGAGGCAATTCGGTCGGTACCTAAAAAGTATCAAACTCAAAACCCAGCCCTAGAAATGAGAGAACATTGTGCTTGGTACGTTTTTCGTCTTCAAACCAAACTTGGGTCTTCAGACGTCAAAGTTTAAATCCCGTCTGGCTAGCGCACTTCCCATAATGTTTACGCATTAGGTCAGTAGGCAGAGAGCAGGCGGAGCGTTTACACTACGAAAACAATCCGGTTGAATGTGCTTTCGACTACCTCTGGAAGTGGACAAGCTCAAAACGTTTTAGACCACGTTTACACCTGTAATTAGCATTGCCCACTTCTGATCGGATTGACGAAAACGCTTCTTAATACCAGGTGTAAACAGAGTCTGTTTCCTAAGTTTCAGATAATCCAATGAAATCTTTTAGCTAAATCAGATTGTATTCAGATTTGCTAATATGTACCAAAGTCTACAAGAAGTATTGAACAATGTTCTTTCAATAAGAACATTTTTCTTCCAATTATTTGAATATTCTGTCATACGGTAACATTGTAAACCGTTTTCAATCTTTTAGATGTCACAGACCCCCAAATATAATTATCCTCATTCCCAAGCCTAAAATTTGAAAAATATCTATATCGTTTCTTGTAC
Organism: Squalius cephalus; assembly: GCF_949319135.1. Taxonomy (NCBI): domain Eukaryota; kingdom Metazoa; phylum Chordata; class Actinopteri; order Cypriniformes; family Leuciscidae; genus Squalius; species Squalius cephalus. The sequence goes on along the minus strand of NC_137128.1, from coordinate 37,339,346 downwards.
AAAGGCCCAATTTATACTGTGAAAAAAAGAATATTATAAATATGTCTAAAACATTATTTGCAAAATATTAATAATCATATTTAATCATATTAAATAAATAAATGTTATTTATTTTGTCTCATTTTTATTTACTTATTTATTTTAATCTATGTTTTATTTATTGATTTCTTTTAATCTTTGTTGAGAATGTATTTATTTTGACATTTTTTCCACCGTTTTTCTCACACTTTTCCACGGATCCCGTAGCACTTCCTTGCGAACCCCAGTTTGAAAACCTTGAGTTATATGCTATACTATACTACAAACTATACTGTACTAAATGAAATTCTATTATAATATCTTCATTTTAGAAGAAACATTGAAGACATAGATGTAAAATCTATGCAAATCTTCCCAAGCCATGAAAGAGCAACCACTGAGCAATAAAATTTTCCTCTGGGATTATTTGTGGAAATTCAAATGTAGCATGTCAAACGCGACATGTCTTGCATAATCAGAATGACATACTAAGAATGAAAATGCAATTCGTGCTTTTAATAGGTACCAAAAAAAAAAAAAAAAAAAGCAAATAGGAGATAGGTCTCTGTGCAAGGTGCCATAATGAGAGGAAGCAGAAAATACCTTGTATGTTCTGCTCTGGGTTAATTTTAGTACATGCGTTTTTGCTTCGGTCTTGATACAGAGAGCTAATAAAAGCTCAGCAGGCTAAACTCACATCTCTGAGATAGTCTGTCAAGATTCTATCATATCAAGCATCAAAACTAGATCATTAATCAGTAATCAGACTCCAGCGCTGATAGTTATCTGGAAAAATGGAGGGGGTTTTAGAGGACAGCATCTCTGAGCCATACTACCTGCAATTCAGAACCGCAGTTACCAAGGCAACCGGGTGGTCACGTGACCCTTTCCGAATAAGGAGCCGTGAAACACATTCTCTCTCTCTCTCTCTCTCTCTCTCTCTCTCTCTCCAATCTCCCTGTTGGCTGCTTTAGCGTTCCTGAGCTCAACAACCATCTGTGTAATGACACACTTGCACACACACACATAGTTATTCTCCAGACAGAAGGAGAACTGTAATCATGTGAAGCCAACATGCGAGTTGAATACATATGACAATGCAAACATGGAAAGTCTTTCCTTTCAGTGTGTAAGAGAACAATAGACACTATCTGTCCTGTCTCCACTGAGTCAAGCAGACAGCAGCACGCTGTTTCAGCGTTAAACAATACGCTGCAGTGTGTGTGCGTCTGTGAGCTGTCTCATCTGTACAGGGGGCTTGAAATTCACTTACTGAGTGAAACCTGCTGATTGGTAGTAAATGCGATCCTGCTGTGGCTTGTAAACTGTCTGTGCATAAAGTGTCAGCGTGTGTACATCACATATTCAAAAGCCCTGTCGCAAACTTCAGAATTAAAGGAGCGGATGTACAGCACTTTTGGCTCCTGCTCCAATACAGAGCAATACAAAAGAGTTCAGTTGAAGGGAAGACAAGCACTGGAGACTGAATAATGAGAAACAATGCATCAGTAAGATTAAACCTTCAGATGAAGCTTTATCATTGAGGCTAGGCCCTACGACAGAGCTCTACTGTGGAGGCTAGGTCCCACGACAGAGCTCCATCTTAGAGACTAGGGCCCAGGACAGAGCTGCACAGTGGAGAGAGTAGGTGAAAAGAGTTTACTGGTCATTAGAGCTGCAAAAATTGATTAAAAAAAATAATTCAGTGTGCAACAAAGAAATGTTTGTTTTAGACATTAATTTTAAATGAATCAAAATGAGTTTGTTCCTATATATAAAGCGAGTAATGAGTTATTTATACTTCTCCGTAACATGATTACAGAAAATGAGCAATATCTTACTTTGCATTTTATTTTTTATTTTAATAAATGTAATTGTTTTCAGAAACGCTGCTTTGATAGTTTTTTTGTTTGTTTTATTGCATATTGTATTGTTTATATAGTTTTATTTGCACTCTTTATATTATATATTTCAAACAATTTGCACACAAAATAGATTGCACAGACATCAATTTGCAATGTTTGAAGTTTGGAAAGCATTGAGGAAGATATCTGTATCTGTGATGAAAAAAATTAATGCACTTTTAAAATGCAATGTATTCCTGTAATGGCAGAGGCTGAATTTTCAGCATCATTACTACTGTTACTTCAGTCACATGATTCATTCTAATATGCTGGTTTGGTGGTCAAGATTTTTTTTTATTATTATCAATGTTGAAACTGTGCAGCTTAATATTTTTGTGGAAACCATGATTTTTTTTTCTCCAGAATTCTTTGATGAATAGAAAGTTTAACAGAACAACATTTATTTAAAAAAAAAAAAAAAAATGTTAACAATATAAACATCTTTACGGTCACTTTTGATCAATTTAATGCAACCTTGCTGAATAATATATATATATTTTTTTTTTTTTTTTTTTTATCTTACTGATATCAAATTTCAACGATAGTATAGATGTATGTGTGTTGCCTTGAAACTTTGAATCGTAAATTGCTTATGTAACTCCAAAACTCCAACACACACACACACACACACACAGGCAGGGGAGGGGGGAATGGAGAACTGGAGCAGAAAATCTGACCCAATCACTGTGCTGTAACAGCAGCAATGCATTCTGGGAGCAAGCACACATTAATAGCACTTTATATTCAAATACAATAAACTACATTGCATATGGACAGTTTTTGTAGTAAATTGTTATTAGATGCCTCTCAATCCGTATTTGAATAATTTTGCTGACTTGTGTTACTTTTGTATGCAACCAACCTTATCTTGCATATCTAAATGTAATGACTCTCAAGTATATGTGTAGGATATTATAAACGTGAACAAGCTTAAGAAGATAAGTTACTAATACACATCCTCATTCAACCACATTTATCCTTCTGTCTCTCACAAACACACTCTTATGTGCATGTGTGTGTTTGTATGTTGAATACAGATGCAGATGTTTTACCTCCAGGTCAACAGGGGGAAGTGTGGAGCCACATCCCTGAGATGTTTTATTGAAGACCGGACTTGAGTGAACAAGGACAAGGAGAATGTGACAGCTCAAAGTGTATGACACACACACACACACACTAATAACTTCAGATCTGTCCTCCAAGCTCAAATACACACATGCACATAACCTTAGAGATGTACTCAAACAAACCCCACACACTAGCACATTGTTGGCTAGGGCCCGGGCCTCTACGTAAACACAAGCTCAGGCTAATGAATAACTCCAGACCAGAACACAGAGCAGCGAAACTGGAAGCTCTTGTTCTTTGTTTGATTGGTCAGGATGATTTGAAAAGTAAATGTGATGATGATTATTTTGATTGTTTTATTGATTATTCTTGTTTACACAGATCATGATTTAAGCACCAAACTGTGGATGTGCTTTCAGGAAGACTCAACGTGTGACTGTTGACAGAAAGAGTCTGACATATTTCACTCCAGGTTACTTGTTCTGTTTAATTTCTAAACTTCCCCCACCAGATAGTAGCCTACATATATATTTTTTAAAGGTCAGAACGGTGTGTTCCAAGTGATCACTACTTCCTTCCTGATTAGTGCACACGGTTTAGACTATTAATAACTGTCTAAGAACCAGAGGTTAACTGACACTAACTATGAAACTAAAATCGAAGAGAGAAACTCACGAAACATGAATTGCGGCTGCTAAAAACAGCTTATTTGAGTTCTTTCAGTGCACAATTCAGTAAAGGAATTATGCAAATTAGGCAACGCCATGAATGCACCTACAACATTGGTGATGAACACAATTTGTAGGCTGTAATTCCCCATCTTACAGGCCGCTTCTAAACGCTAGTGGAGGATAATGCAGACTACTACAACACCTTAACTGGCTCTTTCAAATGCAGAAAGTGTGTTTGACCACACCACAGTCTGGGTGTCTTTTAAAGGGTTCTTCTCTTGTCAGAACTGATAAACTAATGTGCAGCGCTCCAACATATACAGTATAGCGCAAATGTGCCTCCGGCAACCTGAGTTCAATTCCTGGCTCGAGGTCCTTTGCCGATCCGTTCCTCCACCCGGTGCTTTCCTGTCTGATCTCTACACCGTCCTAAAGAATAAAGCCATAAAAAGGCCAAAAATATAACAAAAAAGTGTTCTTCTCCATAATTTGATGGATTACTGCTGTTATTGTCAGTAGAAAATGTGCTAAAAAATGTTGGCAATTGTGCCAGGCAAACAGCGCTGAGCTCTCTATAATGATCCTAATTTACCTGGAATTGTTCGAAGCCATAAAAAATGTGATTTACACATTCTCCTAGTTCACAATCGTTCAAATGTTTTGGGTCAGTACGATTTTTTGAAGAAAAAAACAAACTAATAATCTTTTTAAGCAAGGACACGTTACATTTTAGTGGCTTATTGCCTTTTTACCTTTGAAAAAGTCAGTAAGCCACTCATTGTATTTAACAATACCCATTCTTAAAGCACTGTAATGCACAACATTTCATACCTTTTTGCTTTATTCAGCAGACTGAAGACTAAAATGTGTGTCTTGAGTAAATGTGCTGTCATTTTAAAATTCTAAGAAACCAGCTGTTGAATATGCAATTGAGTTTAGTGTAATTTATATAGCTCTTTTGCCAAGCTTGAAGCACTTTACAAGCAACAACCGAAATGTATCTGTTCTGACCCGCAGCAGCTGGAGTAATAGGTGAACCTCCCCTTTATTGAGTCTAAAGTAGGAGATAAACCTAGAATGACAAGAATGTGCCTTGTCTATTCATATTGCTTTTTGTTAGGACCTTAGGTGTGTGTGTGTGTGTTTACTTCAGAAACACAAACAATAGCGTGAGGGAACGTTTTAAATGAACACGAATGCAATAAAACATAGCCCCAGCCAATACTAAGATAAATAGTGTTAAAATGGAAAGAGAGAAGAAGAAAGCAAGAAAGACCGATGTCAGACGTCAAGATGTAAAATCGTTGATTGCGTTTCTACAAGCACATTTGGAAGCGCTGAGGTGGTTTGCTAACTCATTTGGACAATGTCTTGAGAACGGTGAAAACTTTGACCTGGTAAAATTCTTCATCCTGTACAGAGCCATCTCTCAGAATGGAAATTGCTCTAATGAAAACAATGGCGAGGGAACATAAACACCACTGGCAGACAAAAACACGCTCGCACACACGAAGACCTTGAGATTCTTTCTTCAGTAGTGTACAGACTCCACATTACTCTGATGACTGTTTAGCGGCTCACTGATGGTAAAATGCACTGTGACTTTGAGTGTGTGTGTTTATTTAAGACTGCCATGGTTCCTAACAACTTACTAGAGCCAGTCTGAGATAGTAACACACACACACACACACACACACACAATCCCTGAGCCTCACCCGGAGTTGCAGCCTTGCTATGTGTGTTTTGTGATAGTGAGTGAGATTTGATCATGTCATGTCCTTCAAGTACAAGCATCCATAAATCGTGTTACTGACAGATGCTTGATAAAATGAAATGTGAGCTCCCTCACCTGAACACACTCTTGTGTTAATGTAGTGCACACTTATGGCTATTTCTTCAACTATGGACACTTTTAATTTGTCAACTTGCAATGCCAGTATACATGCATTACCAGAGAATTCTGTTATTTTTCTGAACAAACAAATGTCATTTCCACTACATCTCAAATTCTGTATTGTGTTTGATAACATGCTTTTGTTGCAGAAATTACATTTTGAACATTTTAGAAATAAATCGGCAGATTCATACAGCTTTACTTCTAGCATTATGTAACTTTTATAAATTTTACACTTCTTACGTACTTTTACAGAATTACAGCGTGACTGGATAAATCATATTTATGTTGATTTTCCTTCACATATATCTTATCATAAATATAAAACAAAAAATCTTTGGCTGTGATGGAAATTATACCACAACTGAGGGATAGTCAACATAATTTCTACACAATTCTACATAATTAAATTGTTTAAATTGTCATAGTTTTTAATAATATTTTATTTTAATATTTTAAGATTGAACAGGGTCTGAGATAAAGGTAAAAAAAATATCTAAATATAGAAGAAATTTGAAAAGTAGCAACAAATTTGTTTTAATGATGAAGGCAAGGTGAAATATTTCCTAGACTTCCTTATAAGAAAAATCTGTTTTTTTAATAAACATCAACTTCTGGGACATAAATAGTTGAAGAAAAGCCCACATAATTTTGATCAGGTTATTAGAAGGACTTAAGGTTTCATATCTGACTCTTTAAAGATTCATACAGTTCCAAAAGACGTGTTATGTTGTCTTAAATATCTTAGATTTATGCTTAGTCTAAACATAGTCCACATATCACGAGAAAAAAAAAACATGGACACACAAATCTACAGAGTGTTTAATGTTTTCGTTCTTGTGGGAAACGTGCTGTCCTAACAAGAGGCGACGGCATTGTTCATTAGGCCTTGATTCAACGTCCTGAACACAACAGTTACGCCTTCACTCCTGTCTGTCCTTTCACAACGCTCTATGCAGGAAATATATAATGATACATTCATTGTTCTGAATTTGATATAAAACTTCTTGTCATTCTGTACATTTTTGTCACTGTCGTATTTCTCTTGTCTAATGCTCTCATATAGTGCTAATACTGTGTTTTGTGTGTATCTTTCTCCAAGGGACTGTATCAGACAGGTGGGGTCAGTGGGGGTCTGGCCTTTGATTGGCTGTTGCCGTAGGAACCATAGGAGAGCTGCCATTCTGGCTCATTCTTCCAGTTCCTTCAGGTCATTGCCATGGCAACCCAGAGAGAGAGATTCCATGATGATGACACACACATCAACAGAATCAAGGAATCTGAGCTGCTAGGTAACAGTTGATAATTAACACGTTTATATATATAAATAATTAAACACATGAAGTTACCACCCTGCATCTTGTAGGTTGATAAGTGTTAAAGGGATAGTTCACCTAAAAATGAAAATTCTGTCATCGTTTACTCTCATGTTCTTTCTTTTTTTTTCTATGGAACACAAAGAAGATATTTTGAAGGATGTTTCAAGTCAATGGGGTCCAAAACAATACTGGACCCTATAGAGCTGCATGATTAAAAGATCGCAATCTCGATTCAAACACCGACGCAATCTTATTCCTAAAAGACAGCGATTCTCCTGTGTTTATTAAACCTTAGACAAAATCACATCAGAACATTTAAATCTGTGTTTGCGCTGCTGAGCCAGAGAGAGAAACGAAACAGTCTTTTCAACACCACAGTATGGTTATTTCTGTTTCAAATATTCAGATCATCACAGATGTACTAGGATAAATGTTTACACTTCAGATATAAACACTGATGTCTGCGGTAGCCATCAAAATAGAGCAAATCACCTTTTGAAAGTGACTTGGCGCTTCAAATAATGATTGTATCATTACATCGTTACACCAGTAGGTGGCGACAAGTGATTGTTAAAAAATGTAATTGTTAAATGAATCATTCATTCAAGATATTTCTTCAAAAACACTGATTCATCCAGTAATGAAACAAGTATTTATGAGTGAGTCATTGAATCATACATTCAAATCGATTTAAAAAAATCATTCAAATTAATTTTTTGTCAGAGCCGTTTACCGGTACTTGCTTTCTAAATTACTTATTTTGATTAGTTGTCTGTTCAGAATCGTGAGGAAATCGTGATCTCTATTTGAAACCAAAAAAATCGTGATTTAAATGCAGAATCGTTCAGCTCTACTGGATCCCATTGACTTTGATTTATTCAAGATCTTCTTTTGTGTTCTACAGAAGAATTTTCACACAGATTTTTCAGTTTTGGGTGAACTATCCCTTTATTTCTTCAGAATTCACAACTACCTGCTGTATATTGTAAGAAAAATGTGGGAAAACAGAAAACAACCTGCAGAAGCACCTGCAACTCCAACTAATAAATCATTTTAAAAGCAAAATAATTATTCAGAAAGCTTAAAATGTTCAAATGTGAATGTGAAACAATAGCAGGCTGAGTGGCTCAGTTCTGCAGCTCCTCTCGCAGAGCACATAAAGCCACCAATCACTTTCCACACAGTGCACACAGACCGCAAAGGATGATGGGACAGAACCTGACTAGTGACTGACACTAAAACTTATCAAGTTTTGCCGACACAACTAAGGCTGCCTGAGGAAAACATCAAATAATAAAAGAATGATCCACTAATCAGAAGTAGTTAACAACGGTGTGACAGAATGGGCACGTAGACTTTGAGATGTTTTTTTTTTTTTTTTTTTGTTAAGTGACGAGTCCAAAAATAACAGTGATTTTGAATGCATCTCTAATTTGGGCCCGTCTCAGATGTGCTTGAGTTATCTGTCCCTTTCAATGATCTTCCTCAAACAAATGCACACACACACTCAAAGCTCTGCTTGGCTGAGCTGCCTCTGTCTCTGTCAGTGCCATCCTGTCTCACTGCCTCCTTCCTGGCTCTCTCTTGCTCTCATGTCTATCCCGCTCTTCTTCTGACAAACACTGAAAACTGTGATCGCAATCACCTAAATACTCATCGGAAAGAACCTGGTGCATCGAATTCAGTATAGGATTTCTGAAAAAGTTTTCACTATGATTCTTTCAACGATTTTCATGACTATTTTTTGTTAGTGGCGCACTTGAGGAAGAACACTTGATCACATGGTTGCTAGGGAGTTTTGTCTGGTTGTCTGAGCTATTGGCCCACAGGGATCCAGGTTCAAATCTAGCCTGGGTTGTCGTCATCCCATTCCCTTTCTCTCTTTCACTTTCCTCATGGAAATTTTTCAATTTACATATTTTCCGACCGTGTGAATTTCGTAAATCCGAGGGAAAAAATGCTGAGTTTTCAATGACATTTACATTATTCATTTCAGCCAGCGTCCAAAATTAAACTAAACTGCGGCTACATGTTTCAGAGTGAAGCGCGGCAGCTCATGATCTGGTGTTTTCAGTGCGGCTTGGTTCGCAATAAATGCTGCTCCACGCGAACTTCATCTCTCAAAGCGTTGTGACAACATGCTCTAATCATCTTCCCAAATTTGTAATAATAAAATCTGCTGTCTACAAAAGAGAGGCTGGTCTCCCAGTGGTTTTCCATCTAAATAAATGTTCCACAGCCATAAATATTACTGTTGTAATTTTACTGTATATATATATTTTTTTTTTTTTTTTTTTTTTGTCTATATATATATATATATATATATCATTATTAAATGCTATTTTCATTTAATAATAAACAAATAATAATAAAATAAAAATATTGTTTTGAATAATGATGATGATCTTTTTTTTTGTGCTGTATAGTCAAATTGAATGGAGGGAAAAAAGAAATGCAAATAAATGCAAATAAAAAGCCCATAATCCATTCTTTCTCAACTCACCGACTGAAACTAGACAAATATTCACTGATTCAGACTGAAAATCTCCTCTTACATGGATCTGCACTCATGAACTAACCCATCAGACAATACAGATCTTTCTCACTCTCACTGCTTCCTCCTGAGTCCTGCTCTTTTCTGCTATTGCAACACTAAACTCCAGCTGGGCTTAAAACCTGGCGTCTCACACTGACATGAATCACCTGACTGCTCTTCTTGTTTCAATAGGTGACCTAATACAGGTCTGTATGGAGAGATAAAAAAAAATGTAATCAAGAGTATTGTTACAATTCAACTCATGAACATGCATGCAGAACCAATGTGCAGATCTGTAAATGTTGTCACTCGCTCATGCAGGGTTAATAATGTTTTTGGTGGGTGAGTGACTCCTGTGTGAGTTACCTTCAGGCTCTTCTGCATTATACATACTCATTGGACAAATAAATGAGACCCTAACTGATGTAGATATTAATGTATCTCTACAACTCTCTCTCTCTCTGTGGCTTGCACACATAGAGGGAGTGAATGGGAGATGCAATTTACAAAGTGTACCAATCATTATAACAACATTTCATGTCATCAATCCTGTTTATGTAAGATCAATAATCAATACCCAAGACGTTATTTTTCAGACCTTTTACACTGGACATTTTTTTTCATGTGGTAACTCTAACTTGTGTTTGTACATTTGAAATGACAACATTTTGGCGAACATATACTTTACAAATTTCAGGCAAAAATCTGTGCTCAGTTTAGTTTGGTGTTTCCAGGTTGAAACGCGTGACTCATTCAAGCGGCGGTTTATTATTGGTCCGTGTGAACGTGAGGATTATGAAGCTTACTCATACTCCTCATAAACTCACCTCAGTCTCATAATTTCAAATCTTATTCGAAAAAAACACCATAGACGAGATTATTGGGCGGAGACGTTTTACACAGTGTTATTTCAATATGCGGTGTCTGAGCGCTCTTTTTTCTCCTCACGGGAGGCGAGCGCGAGCGCACGGTCACTCGGTTCATTGTCTGCCGCATCGCCGTGAAACGTTAAAAAGATTCTTCTACAAACAAAATATTCATGAACACAGTAGTGGGAAAATAGTATTCAAGTCATAAAAACAGTTGTACGTTATAATACAGTATATTAGAAGCCAATTTTAGAGCTATACAGGGTAAAAGCATCAGTTGTCCATCCACACCCCACGCGCAATGCGCATGTGCCATACAGAGACAAAGGATCAGGCAATTACGGTTATAGCTTAAAATGATAGATAAACTAAATATATATATATATATATATTATCATAAAAGAAACGTTGATACAGTAAGAAAAAAGACTGAATCATGCACTTTACATTAGTGAGTGACGGAGTGAAGAAATTGTCTATATGGCACTGTGTAGCATCATAAAGTGTAAAGAAAATGTGTATACACACTGTTAATTAATTATAAGGATTTGTCGTGTGTATATTATTTATAAGCTTCAGTTCCGTAATATCTGTGTATGTATGCGCGTGTGTGGGTGGGTGAGTGAGTGTGCGCGCTCGCGTGTGCACCAGTTAGACAGCGCTGCAAAATGTGTGCCAGCTCTGACAAAAGAGGGCGGTGAACATAAATCCGCGTCTGTGTAAACAGTAAAACGCATCATTTTTAATGTAATCATAACAAAAACAATTATCCCACATAAAATGAGGACTTCTCTGAAAACCCCGTAATTTATCAATTTGCGCGTCAGCAAACCCGCTTTACCCATTACGCTTCACTCTACTATTCCTTAAGTCATATCAAAGCATTTTTCTTTCAGTATTTGTATTCAAATAATAATAATAACCAGTGCAAGAGCGACGGCATGCACGCGCATAGACAGTGTGTGTCTGTTCAGAACACGCCCCTCTCCACTCCGTTCAGTCGCGTGAATTCCAAGGCTGATTTATTGAAATGTTTTATGTGCATCTCAGAAATCAAATAAGATCAGATACATTATTCCTCTCCAATCGCCGGCTGAATGACGTGCTGAAATTTTCACTTGATTTAGGTATTTCCCTTGTTCACAACCGTGCGCTCCGTCTCTCCAAGTGGGAGCCGCTCTTATTTATCAGAGACGCTCCAACTAGACAAATTCTCAATGTAACTGAGTCAGAGTGTTCATTTAATCTATTAAAAGAGTGAAAGAATCTTACCGTCGGCGGTGGACTTTCTTGTCACTCCTTTCTCGAGCGTCTGCTGTTTTTTTTCCAATGTCTTTTTTCCCGTGCGCGTGGATTCGGCGGGGTTTATCGGGGCTGTTCGGTGTGTGTCTCGCGCTGCATTTCTCGCGCGCACTCTCGTATTCGGTTTGGGGGGGCGGGGGCGCGCGACGTGCTGCGAGCCACTGAGAACGAGACACGGAAGTGCGCCACACAGTGATCAAGTCCCGCAAAAATAGTTGTTTTATGACTTATCAGAAGAAAAGTGAATAAGCTACTAACACAAGTTGTTGGTCTTCTGTTTTAATTTGTGGTTTATTAAGATATTTAAAGCAGTGGATTATTTTGTCTGGTAGTAGTAAAGCTGGTCAATGTGTGATGAATTCAAAATATTTCTTTCTTAACTTGTACCAGCTATAACCCAGCGCATAGGAGAATAAAACGCTCAATAAATCTTTTTTTGTCTTGGCGCGCCCTCTGGCGTCATCAGTTGATGCTGCAGAGAAAATATTTGTAAGGTGAGTACTGATTAGAGTTGAGTTTATTATTATACAATAATAAATAAAAAATATTATGTATAGTAGAAAATTATACATGTTTAACAAAAATATATAATTTGCATTTTAAAGAAATAACAATGAAAACTAAATACACCCATTTAAAAAGTAGATTATTACCATTAGGGTAGGCTAATGCATATCCTGTACATAGAAAAAAACATTTGTCTATATAAATTCAATAGCATTTTTTATCATTTGACATGTTCTTAAAAAAACAAGTAGGCAAGACAAAGAGCAGAATCTTTGTATAATCTATATTGTTACAATACACAGGTTCGGATTCTCCATAAACACAGGATTGAGGCTCAGTGAGTTAATATAGTGTTGACACCTTTATTTTTGATCAGGATAATTAAAGGTCATTTGTTAATCAAGGGATTTGCTGGATCAGAGAGAATAAGATTGTGAAAACTGCAGATGGATGTATTTTATTTAAATTTCAGTAGTTTGTTTAATGTACAGAGCTGTCAGCACTAAATAATGGGGGAGGAAAATCACATTGAATTCCGTAGTTCTGTGAGGTGAAGAAAACTGATTTTATTTATTTTTAAAAGACAAATGTCGGACATAACAAATAAGCATCATTGCAACTTACGAATACAGTCACTTAATGCTAATGATTACAATTGTGTTGTTAATGTTTTGAGTAAACATCACAAAAAATGTCAATAACATGACAATTATATTTTGAGAATATTTCTCACAGTATCTGTACCATCTATATTGTTAGATCACATAATGTCACTTTTGAACAAGGAAACCCCAATTTTGTATTAAAAAGCCAAAACCCAGGATAGAGAGGCTGAGTGAATGTGGTGTGGACTCTGTGAATGAGGGTCATTGTGTCAGAGACGCTGTAGAAGGACAGAGTTCCTGCACTGTGATCCACATACACTCCTATTCTAGAGGAGCTGGAGACTACAGGGAGTCCAGGTTGTTTGTTATTATGCCAGAGTGAGCAACTGGAGTCATTGGAATCACAGTACAAACTCCAGGACTGATCATTACATCCAAATCTACACTTACTTACCTTTCCCTTCCTGCTGATGCTCTTATATGACACTGATATATCCACTTTACCACTCCACTCAACCTCCCAGTAACAGCGTCCACACACACTCTCTCGACACAACACCTGACAATAACCATCAAATCTGTCTGGATGATCAGGATACTGCTGGACTTTGTTAGTGTCTTTAATCACTCTGTTCCCTTCAGACAGTGCCAGGTTTTTATTCACTGTGTTTGGATCCAAAGAGAGCTGACGGGAATCTGATGAAGATAAAAAGTCATAGAAATAAAACACACCAGACCTTTATTACATTTAGGATTTTATATATATGAAAAGAGTCAGTGATGTTACTTTAAGGAAAAAGCTACTCAACATCTGCCTCACTGTTACCAACATCATAGCATTGGTCATTTTATTGGTGTGTCTGTGTGTGTTTGGAGTTGACCAGAAGAAATTATAGTTGGTTAAAAAATGTAGAGTTGGAAAGTCAGATCACATTTCTGTTTAGTTTTTACTGTTTTAAAGACAGCAGCTCTATCACAAACTGTACAGTTTACAGCTAAAGGTCCATTTTAATGTTTCTCTGTCAAAACAAAAACTAGCAGTGTCCAGACCAGGATGTTTAACTAACCCAGTAAGATAAAATACGTTTATTCAAATGTGCTATTAGTGTACTTCTTTTAAATAAAAAAATAAGAAAGTATACTTTCAGTCTATTTTTATATACTTCTCAGAAATATACTTTTTAAGTAGCCTACCTCTAAGAAACATATTTAAAATTGCACTTAAGTATACCTGACTGACAAAAAGGTCTAAGTATATTTGACCTACTTGTACCTATCTTTTGATCGAAATATACTAAAAAGTATAATTAAGTATTCTAAGTATACTTGGCTTGTAGTTGTGTTTAATCTTTTGATTGAATAGCCTATTAAATACGTTTTTCACATAGTTTTGCATACTGTCTTATAAACTCACATTGTTTGAAAATAATGATTTATATAGTCCACTGTACTTAGGAATTTACTTCAAATCTACATTACTTTTACACATCTTCTGATAGAGTACTGATCTGAATCTCCGGATCTAAACACAGGTGAAGATGAAGCTGAAACAAGTGTTAGAAGATTGCTCACGCAAACAACATTAATCAACATTAAACAACAGCATATAAATCAAAACTGCCTAATGTTACCAATGCACTGTTGACCCTAGGACTGTGAAGCTTTGGGGGTGTTGATGGACTCGATCTACTGCATCTATTTTGATCATCGCTTCGAATCCCATCCGGACGAAGTCTTTGACAAAAATGCAATTTTCTCAGCTCTTAGTTTAAAGTGTTAACTTTTTTATTATTATTAAACTTATTGGGCTTTCAATGATGATAATTATGTATATATTTGATGATGATAATTATGTATATATTGTGTTGATATATTTGAGGATGTGAACTATGTCTTAACTGGGTATTTATGGGAATGTGTTGGATATTGGCATTTAAAATATTATGACTTTAAGAACAACTGATCATGTGACTTAAGGTAATTAAGATACACCTGAGAGCTCAGACCATACCTGAGCGAACCTGAGGACACTATATGTGAAACGCGTTATTCGCTCTGAATAAAATAGAGTAAAGTCAATAGTGTGTGGGAGAGTGTTCTTATTATTGTCATTCAAGTTCGTTCCTGCAATCTACCTGAACCTAACCAGGCTATGCATGGACCCTGGGTTGAATTAGTATATTTGTAAGTACAGATGCAGTACAAATGAGAAACGTAGTTGTGAAATAAAGTTAAAGTTTAAAGTTTACTGCTGTTACACTTATAGTACACTTAAACGTATAATTTTATATACTAAAAGTGGGCCAATTTAGTCCCAAGCAGTAAATTGGGACTACAGTCCCAAGTAGGACACTTACAAGTTTACTACTAGTACATTGACATTAGTATACTTATTGCTGATATATAATAAGAAATAAAGTTTGTCTCTTTATGTACATGTATGATCATAGAGACTTACATTGGAGAAACTCCTCATGGGTCTTGGGTTCAGGGGTGGGAATGATGTTAATGTTTCTCACTGTGGAAACAAACAGACATTTTACTGTAAATATTGTAAAATAATATAAAATAAGTTTAATTATAAAACATTTAAGAATATTTTAAACATGCATTGTTTTTTACATGACATCATGTGATACATGTCAGTAAATGTAAAGCTTACCTCTGCCAGATATCTTCTCTATTTCCTCTCTGCAGAAATGCTCCAGTTTCTCTCTCAGATGAGACACAGATTTACCAACATCATCAAAAGAGAGACGAGAACTGACAGTGATGCTGGACGAGTCTGTAGATCCAGGAGGAACAGAGAGAGACTGGAAACTCTACACAGACACAAAGACACAATAGAAGCACCAGCTAAAGACTCAGAAACATTAGATAGAAAACACAATCTCTTCCATTACTAAATACACTGTCCTGTTTGTCAGATTTCTGTTACCTGGAGGAAATTAATGTGATCATCTGTGTGTGAAAGCTGCTCCAGCTCAGTGTCTCTCCTCCTCAGATCCTCAATCTCCTGCTCCAGTCGCTCCAGTTGTTCTTCAGCTCGACTCACTGCAGTCTTTTCCCGGTCTCTGATCAGCTGTGTCACCTCAGAGCGGCTTCTCTCAATGGAGCGGATCAGCTCAGTAAAGATCCTCTCACTGTCCTCCACTGCTGCCTGTGCAGAGCGCTGTTAGGACACACAGAGACGCATTAGAACCAGTCCATTCACTCAGCTCTTACTGGTCCCTCACACAGCCTGTTCCCCACAGTGGGCTTCAGTGGGACTGAAAGAGCTCCAGCACTGGCTCCTCACGGACTGACTGGAGGAGAGTCCTAACTAGGGGTGCAACGGTACAGATAGCCCACGGTACGGTCCGTACCTCGGTTTTTGGGCCACGGTCTCGGTTCGGTTTCGGTACATGTTTTGTGCAGAAAGAGACTGCTATTTCATCCCAAAAATATGTTTTATTTTTCTTATGAGCATAAACAGAATGTCACAGTAGGAAGAACATCAATGTATGGAATAAATTAACACTCTAGTCTGTACTGAACAACACTAAGTAATACAACCTCTTCAACTATCACTTATATGAAATACAAAATGTAAACAAACACACTTCAAAATATTCAAGTGGATCCCAATTCCAAACCTTGATAACTGGTATATGAAGTGATCAATGTGAAAGAAAAAGTGCACTTTTACCTTTAACAAACATAAATTAGCTTGTGCTTTGAATAAAAAAAAGCAGAGCTAAATAATATAATGAAAAAATACTGCATTCAGGATACAAAGTGCAATGTTATTTACTCATCCACTATTGAGAGATTTTTGTGCAAAAAGATGAGTCTATCAACACTGTCTGGTGCAAGGCGAGACCGGTTGGCACTAACGATGTCCCCGAGACCGGTTGGCACTAACGATGTCCCCAGCAGAAAATTCTCAACTTTTCAGAATGCCGCAAGCGCACCGTAGGTCACGTGACAAGAACCAAACAGAGCGCAGCTGATGGTTGCTTTAGCAACGACCGACGCCTCCGGAGGCAACCGCCCTAGCGCTTTGGAAAAAGGAGAACGCGGCGCGCCTAGCGTTTTCTACGCGTTTTTAGGCGCGATATGTGAACGGCGCCTAAAGCAAAAACTAAAAGGATCAGCGCGAACTCAATGGCAAAACCGAAGTACCGCGGGACACGAGGGTAGATTGTCCCGTGCAGGGCTGACCGAACGGTCCGGTATTTTACCGTGTACCGTTGCATCCCTAGTCCTAACTGAGTCTGAAACAGCTCTTCCAGCAGTTCTTCTGCTCTAAACTCACCTTGTGAGACTCTACAGCCTCTCTCAGATCCTCAAGCTCCTTCTGTCTCTCCTGGACTCTCTGCTGGAAATGTATCTTGGTCTCTTCCAACTGTCTCTATAAGATTTAGTATACAGTCAATATACAACTCGTTACATGCGCCTCTTTGAGAGAATGTCACAAAGAACTGTTTCAAACATGAGCAAAGAGTAGAAATTACATTATCTGTTTCGTTTAAGAACTGTTTAAAAATTATCTTCAAATATATAATTACATAATAATGAAGAAACACTTTTAATTCAACATAACTACTCATAGTTTATACCTGTTTCTCAGTTCTCTCTGCTGCAGCTGACACAGTGTCATGGTTTTTGTGTTCATCCACCATACACAAATAACATATACAGTTTTGATCAGTACGACAAAAAATCTCCAGTAGTTTTTCATGTTGAGGGCAGATCATCTCCTGAAGTCGTCCAGTGGCGTCCACCACTTTATGTCGCTTTCCTGGGTGAAATTCCTCGTGACGTTCAAAATGATTTTGACAGTAAGAGTTCAGACACACCAGACAGGATTTGATGGCTTTGTTTTTGTCCCCAGTACAGACGTCACACTCCACATCTCCAGACTCAGTGTAACACTGAGCAGGACGAGCTTGTAGTTTTGTCTTCTGGAGTTTCTCCACCACTTCAGCCAGCATGGTGTTTTTACCTAAAACAGGTCTTGTAGTGAAGCTCTGTCTGCACTGAGGGCAGCTGTAGACTCCCTTCTGATCATCCTGATCCCAGCAGCCTGTGATACAGATCATACAGTAACTGTGTCCACAGGGAATGGTCACTGGATCCTTCAGTAGATCCAGACAGATTGAACAACTGAACTGATCCTGAGCCAAAGAAACACTGGATTCTGCCATTTTATTGCAGAGATCGAGAGACATCCACAACGATTCGACAACAGCTTGAGCTTAGGTTTCAATTTCTCTGAACTGAAACATTTCCTGGTTTTAATATTGAATGTGCCAGTCATATAATTTACACGACTGCTACCTGTAGATGGCAGTCTGGCACAGAAACTCACAAGACAGTTTATGAGACTAGAAACATGTCATTTTATGATATATTAAAATCTGTTGTTTATGCTGATTGTGACAGTCATTCTGTTCTTTCCCACAGGTTTATCAATCTGAAGCCGTTTACATTCTTCTTTGTAAATGAGAGACCCTTTGAATTTAAGTTACATTTGCATAATTTTGTCCAAAGGGATAAGCATTGCATTCAAGGTATACTGTACATTAAATCAAATCATGCATTCCCTGGGAATCTAACCCAGTACATTGGTGTTGCTAGCACCATTTTCTACTGTTTGAGCTACAGGAAAGCTTTTGCTCACTGTTTTTGGTATAAAAATATTTGTTGAGGGTTTAATGATCTGTAGGGTTTAGGAGTTTAGGGTGTAGAGCAAAATGAAGTAAAGGGAAATTCTCGTAATTTTTGTGCTGGCGGCAGTTTATAAAAACACTGTCAGCAAATAAAACCTGACCAGACACGAGTCTTCAGCGCATTGCAACACACACATGCTTCAGAGAACGATTACAACAGCACCAGTCCTGGACTTCATCAGCTCTCAGGGATGAGGATCAATGTTCAGAGAGTCAAAACTCGACAGGTGATCATTTGTCCAACATTCAGTTTAATTGTGATTCTTCCATGTGTGTGTGTTGACAGCTACCAAAATAAGAGACAAACACAGCATTTGATTAGTGATCTGAAACTGACTGCAGTTTTGTGAAGTGCTTACAGAATTAAACTGACTCCGCAGATCCTTGTCTTCTTCTCATGATAAAAGTAATGTTACAAATCATCTTTAATTTAGGTTGTAATTCCATTAAGTGAATGTGTTGTGGGCTCCCTCTCTTAAATGTCAAGAGGTCATTTATGGAAGGGATTTGGGGAAATTGCAGAACAGAGAGAATAAGTTAGTTTATTAAATGCATTTATAGTTTGTTGAATGTGATCTGCTAGAACTGCATGTACATACACTCTCTGAAGATACAAAGCTGTCAGCGCTAAATAATGAAATGAAAAATCACTTTGAATTCTTTTGTTCTGTTAGGTGAAGAAAATATAGTTGATTTCTATTTAAAAGACAACGTCAGACATAAATAACAAGCATAACTGCAACTTGTGAATAAAAATGATTAATATTGTGCCGATAATATTTGGAGTAAACATAAGAAACATTGTCAAGATCAAGACATGACAATGATATCTTGAGAATATCTCTCACAATATTATTTGTAAAATCTCTGCATATAATTTATATTGATAGGTCACAGAGTGTCATTTTTGAGCACTGTCCTGTCCATAAAGTACATCTAAACCCAGGATAGAGAGGCTGAGTGAATGTGGTGTGGACTCTGTGAATGAGGGTCATTGTGTCAGAGACGCTGTAGAAGGACAGAGTTCCTGCACTGTGATCCACATACACTCCTATTCTAGAGGAGATGGAGACTGCAGGGAGTTTAGTCTGTTTGTTATTATGCCAGAATGAGCAACTGGAGTCAGAGCAGGACAAATTCCAGGACTGATCATTACGTCCAAATCTACACTCATTTCTCCGTCCCTTCCTGCTGATGCTCTGATATGACACTGATATATCCACCTCACCACTCCACTCAACCTCCCAGTAACAGCGTCCACACACACTCTCTCGACACAACACCTGACAATAATAATCAAATCTGTCTGGATGATCAGGATACGGCTGGACTTTGTCAGTGTATTTAATCACTCTGTTCCCTTCAGACAGTTCCAGGTATTTATTCACTGTGTTTGGATCCAAAGAGAGCTGACGGGAATCTGTTTAAGATAAAACACATAATCTGCATTTATCAAGTAATACATGACTTTCAGTCATAAAAATAAAACACCAGAGGTTTATTATATTAAGGTTTTTAAATACATGGAAAGTTACAGTCATGTTATATATTTTAGGAAAAAAAATTTACATCATTGTATTGGTGTGTCTGTATGTGTTTGGAGTTGAACAGCAGAAATAATAGTTGGTTAAAGATTTAGAATTGAAAAGTCAAATCTCTTTTTTTTTTTTTTTTTCTTTTTTTTTTTTTACTCCTGTTCAAATGTTTTAAAATCTCTTTTCAGCTGCTATACAAACTCAGCAGCCTCACAAACTGTACATTTGAGCTGAAGGTGCATTTTAATGTTTCTCTGTCAAAACAACCTAATGTAGCAGTTAGTGATGAACACAAGTGACTAGATCAGGGCTGTGTTTCCCAAAAGCATCATAAGCTGATCGTAGAACAAATGCCACCAATGGTCTGAACGATTAACTTAGGCTTACAATGCTTTTGGGAAACGCACCCCAGGACTTTTAACTAACCCAGCAAGATGAACTAACTATCATGTGATTATTCCTGAATGGTATAATTTATTGTACTTTGAATATTAACAGAGTAAATGTGTCTTATGTAAATCAAGAGTGGTGTATACAGTTCAGTTTAATAAATGCTAAAGTTTTTCTTTTTATGTCTGCCATTCAAATGTTTGGGATCATTAAGATTTTTAATGTTTTTAAAACAATTATCTTCTGCTCACCAAGGCTGCATTTATTTAATTAAAAATACAAAAAAACAGTAATATTGTGAAATATTATTACAATTTAAAATAACTTTTTATTTGAATATATTTTAAAATGTAATTTATTCTTGTGATGAAAAGCTGTATTTTCAGCATCATTACTCCAGTCTTCAGTGTCACATGATCCTTCAGAAATAATTCTAATATGCTGATTTGCTGCTCAAGAAACATTTCTGATTATTATGTTGAAAACAGTTGTGTAATTTTTTTTTCAGAATTCTTTGATAAATTGAAAGTTCAAAAGGACAGCATTCATTTGAAATATAATATTTTGTAATGTCTTTACTGTCACTTTTGATCAACTTAATGGATTATTGCTGAATAAAAGTATTAATTTCTTTAAAAAATATTTTTTTTACTGACCCCAAACTTTTGAACGGTAGTGTATAATGTTACAAAAGCTTTCTATTTCAGATAAATGCTGTTCTTTTGAACTTTCTATTCATCAAATAATCCTGAAAAAAATGATACACAACCATTTTCAACATTGATAATAATAATAAATGTTTCTTGAACAGCAAATCATCATTTTAGACTGATTTCTGAAGGATCATGTGACACTGAAGACTGAAGTATTTACATCACAGGAATAAATTACATTTCACATTATATTCAAACTGAAAACATTTTTGGTATCTTTAATTAAATAATTGCAGCCTTGGTGAGCAGAAGATAATTGTTTTAAAAACATAAAAAAAATCCTACTGATCCCAAACATTTGAATGGCAGTGTACATGTATGATCATAGAGACTTACATTGCAGAAACTCCTCATGGGTCTTGGGTTCAGGGGTGGGAATGATATTAATGTTTCTCACTATGGAATCCAACAGACATTTTGTAGTAAATATTGTAAAATAATATTACATTTAAATATTAAACATTTTTTAATGATTTAAATATGAATGGTCTTTCTACATGACATCATGTGATACATGTCAGTAAATGTAAAGCTTACCTCTGCCAGATATCTTCTCTATCTCCTCTCTGCAGAAATGCTCCAGTTTCTCTCTCAGATGAGACACAGATTTACCAACATCATCAAAAGAGAGACGAGAACTGACAGTGATGCTGGACGAGTCTGTAGATCCAGGAGGGACAGAGAGAGACTGGAAACTCTACACAGACACAATAGAAACACCAGCTAAAGACAGAAAGATCAATTTCAAAATCAATTTGTTTGTCAGATCTCTGTTACCTGGAGGAATTGAATGTGATGTTCTGTGTGTGAAAGCTGCTCCAGCTCAGTGTCTCTCCTCCTCAGATCCTCAATCTCCTGCTCCAGTCGCTCCAGTTGTTCTTCAGCTCGACTCACTGCAGTCTTTTCCCGGTCTCTGATCAGCTGTGTCACCTCAGAGCGGCTTCTCTCAATGGAGCAGATCAGCTCAGTAAAGATCCTCTCACTGTCCTCCACTGCTGCCTGTGCAGAGCGCTGTTAGGACACACAGAGACGCATTAGAACCAGTCCATTCACTCAGCTCTTACTGGTCCCTCACACAGCCTGTTCCCCACAGTGGGCTTCAGTGGGACTGAAAGAGCTCCAGCACTGGCTCCTCACGGACTGACTGGAGGAGAGTCCTAACTGAGTCTGAAACAGCTCTTCCAGCAGTTCTTCTGCTCTAAACTCACCTTGTGAGACTCTACAGCCTCTCTCAGATCCTCAAGCTCCTTCTGTCTCTCCTGGACTCTCTGCTGGAATTTTCTTTGCATCTTACCCAATTGTCTCTGTAGGAATAAAAAATAAAAAATGAATCTGATCAATTATACTGCATAAAAAGTAATTGCCTCAAGTAAAAAAATAAGATCCTTGGGAGATCCTATAAGTAATTTCTTGGAAAATTATCTTGGATTATGTAGATGGGATTATGGGATTAAAGATTTTTATTAGGAGGCACAACTACTGAGTTCATACCTGTTTCTCAGTCCTCTCTGCTGCAGCTGATACAGTGTCATGGTTTTTGTGTTCATCCATTGTACACAAATAACATATACAGTGTTGATCAGTACGACAGTAAATCTCCAGTAGTTTCTCATGTTGAGGGCAGATCATCTCCTGAAGTCGTCCAGTGGCGTCCATTAGATTGTGTCTCTTACTTTTGAAGAAAATCTCATGTTGTTCCAGATGATTTTGACAGTAAGAGTTCAGACACACCAGACAGGACTTGATGGCTTTGTTTTTGTCCCCAGTACAGACGTCACACTCCACATCTCCAGACTCAGTGTAACACTGAGCAGGACGAGCTTGTAGTTTTGCCTTCTTGAGTTTCTCCACCACTTCAGCCAGCATGGTGTTTTTACCTAAAACAGGTCTTGTAGTGAAGCTCTGTCTGCACTGAGGACAGCTGTAGACTCCCTTCTGATCATCCTGATCCCAGCAGCCTGTGATACAGATCATACAGTAACTGTGTCCACAGGGAATGCCCACTGGATCCTTCAGTAGATCCAGACAGATTGAACAACTGAGCTGATCCTGAGCCAAAGAAACACTGGATTCTGCCATTTTAATGCACAGATAGAGAGACATCTACAATGGTTCGACAGCAGCTTGAGCTTAGGTTTCAATTTCTCTGAACTGAAACATTTCCTGGTTTTAAAACTTGTGCAAATGTGCCAGTCATGTAATTTACACGACCACTAGAAGGCAGTCTTGTACAGAAACTGCGACAGTTTATGAGAATAGATAGCATACTTAGATATCATTTTCTATGATATGTTAAAATCTGTTGTTTATGCTGATTGTAACACACATTCTGTTCTTTTAACAGGATTATCAAGTATCTGAAGCCGGTTACATTCTTCTTTGTGAATGAGAGACCCTTTGAATGTAAGTTACATTCACATTATTTTGTCCAAAGGGACTAGCATTGCATTTAAGGTATAGGCTACATTACATCAAATAATGCATTCCCTGGGAATCGAACACAGTACCTGGGTGTTGCTAGCACCATTCTCTACTGTTTGAGCTACAGGAAAGCTTTTTTGTGCTGGCGACAGTTTATTAAAACACCGTCAGCAAATAAAACCTGACCAGACACGAGTCTTCACTGCATTGCAACACACACATGCTTCAGAGAACGATTACAACAGCACCAGTCCTGGACTTCATCAGCTCTCAGGGATGAGGATCAATGTTCAAACTAAAGTTTCAAAACTGGACAGGTGATCATTTGTCCAACATTCAGTTTAATTGTGATTCTTCCATGTGTGTACTGTATGTTGACAGCTACCAAAATAAGAGACAAACACAGCATTTGATTAGTGATCTGAAACTGACTGCAGTTTTGTGAAGTGCTTACAGAATTAAACTGACTCCGCAGATCCTTGTCTTCTTCTCATGATAAAAGTAATGTTACAAATCATCTTTAATTTAGGTTGTAATTCCATTAAGTGAATGTGTTGTGGGCTCCCTCTCTTAAATGTCAAGAGGTCATTTATGGAAGGGATTTGGGGAAATTGCAGAAACAGAGAGAATAAGTTAGTTTATTAAATGCATTTATTCAGTCGTTTGTTGAATGTGATCTGCTAGAACTGCATGTACATACACTCTCTG
Organism: Squalius cephalus; assembly: GCF_949319135.1. Classification (NCBI taxonomy): domain Eukaryota; kingdom Metazoa; phylum Chordata; class Actinopteri; order Cypriniformes; family Leuciscidae; genus Squalius; species Squalius cephalus. The sequence goes on along the minus strand of NC_137128.1, from coordinate 37,315,172 downwards.
AAGATACAAAGCTGTCAGCGCTAAATAATGAAATGAAAAATCACTTTGAATTCTTTTGTTCTGTTAGGTGAAGAAAATATAGTTGATTTCTATTTAAAAGACAACGTCAGACATAAATAACAAGCATAACTGCAACTTGTGAATAAAAATGATTAATATTGTGCTGATAATATTTGGAGTAAACATAAGAAACATTGTCAAAATCAAGACATGACAATGATATCTTTCTTGAGAATATCTCTCACAATATTATTTGTGGAATCTCTGCATATAATCTCTATATTGATAGATCAGTTTCATTTTTGAGCTCAGTCCTGTCCATGATATAGTACCTCTAAACCCAGGATAGAGAGGCTGAGTGAATGTGGTGTGGACTCTGTGAATGAGGGTCATTGTGTCAGAGACGCTGTAGAAGGACAGAGTTCCTGCACTGTGATCCACATACACTCCTATTCTAGAGGAGATGGAGACTGCAGGGAGTTTAGTCTGTTTGTTATTATGCCAGAATGAGAAACTGGAGTTAGAGCAGAACAAACTCCAGGACTGATCATTATATCCAAACGCACATTCATCTCCCCGTCCCTTCCTACTGATGCTCTTATATGACACTGATATATCCACTTCACCACTCCACTCAACCTCCCAGTAACAGCGTCCACACACACTCTCTCGACACAACACCTGAGGATAACCATTAAATCTGTCTGGATGATCAGGATACCGCTGGACTTTGTCAGTGTATTTAATCACTCTGTTCCCTTCAGACAGTGCCAGGTTTTTATTAACTGTGTTTGGATCCAAAGTGTGTTGACGGGAATCTGTTTAAGATAAAACACATAATCTGCATTTATCAAGTAATACATGACTTTCAGTCTTAAAAATAAAACACCAGAGATTTATTATATTTAGGTTTTTAAATACATGGAAAGTTACAGTCATGTTATATACTTTAGAAAAAAAAGATTCACAACATCTGCCTCACTGTTAACATTATTGTATTGGTGTGTCTGTGTGTGTTTAGAGTTGACCATCAGAAATTATAGTTAAAAATTTTGAATTGAAAAGTCAAATCTATTTCTTTTCTATTTATTTTTTGTCCTGTTTAAAAGTTTTAAAATCTCTTTTTAGCAGCTGTACAAACTCAGCAGCCTCACAAACTGTACAGTTGAGCTGAAGGTTCATTGTAATGTTTATCTACCATAACAGAACCTAGCAGTGAGTGATGAACACAAGTGACCAGACCAGGGGACTCATTTATAAAACGGGTACACACAGATTTGAACGTAGAGTGTCGTGCCACATCAGGGTCTCAGCAGTCTGAGAACTGCAGGTATTTGGAAATCTAAGCAATTCTTGTCACTCACCATTTTCAAGTAAAGTATTTGGACATTGACTAGTGATCTTTATGTTTTCACAGGTTGACACTTAAAGGGTTAGTTCACTCAAAAGTGAAAATTCTGTCATTAATTACTCACCCTCATGTCGTTCCAAACCCGTAAGAACTTCGTTCATCTTCAGAACACAAATTAAGATATTTTTCATGAAATCTGAGAGCTTTCTGACCCCCCCATAAACTACAAATTTACCACTTTCAAGGCCCAGAAAGGTAGTAAAGACATTGATAAAATAGTCCATGTGACTACAGTGGTTCAATCTTAATTATATGAAGCGACGTGAATACTTTTTGAGCAAAAACCCCCCAAAAATAATGACTTTATTCAACATTTTCTTCTCTTCCGAGTCTCTGGCGCTGCTCAGGTGAGCACCACGATGCATGTGTGTGTTTTTGACGCAGGAGCCGGTCAAATCTGAGCTGGCGTTCTGACCCAGAACCCAGAAGAGCTGCATTGTTTACAACGTGAACAGCATCAGACACTGCACGTCATTATTATCTTTATTAGGGCCCGAGCACCGATGGTGAGAGGACCCTATTGTTTTTGCTCCGTTTATTCTTCTTCTTCTTCTTCTCCAAAGTGAATCGCTTTTTAGAGGGCCTAAACATGCTCGAAAACTCATGAAACTTTGCACACGCTTCAGAAGTGGTGAAAATTTACGTGTGATATGGTTTTCAAAATTGGGTGGGGCAAATTCGGTAAATTATTGCCCCCACATTTTGCCCCGGCTCTACGTTTCACGCACAGGTATGAAATTTGTAAACCTACAAAAAGTCTCTTGGAGCATAGCCCTAAACACAACAGGAAGTGAGCTATTTTGAACTTCCTCCTAGATTTTGGGCATTTTTCGTAATTTCCTGATGTTGTACTTTAACGAACTCCTCCTACAGATTTGATCTGATCCTCTTCAAATTTGGTGAGTGTAATCTGAAGGCCTTTGCGACGTTAAATTGCGAAGATCTTGAGTTTTCGTCGAAGGGTGTGCCCTCGGCGGCCTGACAAACGTTCACCCAATTTCGGCCTTTTGGTGATATATGCATGATCAGATAAGTTCAATATTAATGTTGCTTGCAGTTCCGATGTTGCTAGGCAACCACAGACAGCCTGCAGTAACTCAGGCATACAATTTTCAATCTGCCCCAAACTTCACATGTTTGATAAGAGTCCTGTCCTGAACACATGACCATGCTCATTATGGTTATAGCAATAGCGCCACCTGCTGGTAGCAGGAAGTGTGGCAAATACAAAACGTGCTCGAAAAATCATGAAACTTTGCACACGCTTCAGAAGTGGTGAAAATTTACGTGTGATGTGGTTTTCAAAATTGGGTGGGGCAAAATGGCTTACTTATTGCCCCTACATTTTGCCCCGGCTCGACGTTTCACGTACAGGTATGAAATTTGGTACATACATGTAAAGACCCAATACCTACAAAAAAGTCTCTTGGAGCGTAGCCCTAAACACAACAGGAAGTCAGCTATTTTGAACTTCCTCTCAGATTTTGGGCAGTTTTTGCCATTTCCTGATGTTGTACTTTAACAAACTCCTCCTACAGTTTTGATCTGATCCTCTTCAAATTTGGTGAGCGTAATCTTAAGGCATTTCTTAAAGGCGCCGGGTGGCGGTGGCAGGGGTGCGAGGGCCCTTTTCATCGCTGCTTGCAGCTTTAATTTTATTTTATTTTTTGCACATAAAAGTATTTTTGTTGCTTCATAAAATTAAGTTTGAACCACTGTAGTCACATGGACTATTTTAACAATTTCTTTACTACCTTTCTGGGCCTTGAAAGTGGTAATAAAGTTACAGTCTATGAGGGGGAATCACTACTTGCTTTACACTATGTCACATACATCAACAACATATGAAGCAGCCTCTATGGAAGACACTAGCAGCATTTCAGACGTGAATCATGGCATGACTTGTACCAGCTATAACCCAGCACACAGGAGAATAAAATGCTCAATAAATCTTTTTTTTGTCTTGGTGTGCCCTCTGGTGTCATCAGTTGATGCTGCAGAGAAAATATTTGTAAGTTGAGTACTATTTTCTTTAATATATATATATATATATATATATATATATATATATATATATATATATATATATATATATATATATATATAATATATATATATATATATATATATATATATATATATATATATATATATATATATACTTATAATTCTTTTTTATTTCAATTTTTTTATTATATATATATATATATATATATAAAATAAAAAAATTGAAATAAAAAAGAATTATAAGTAGAAAATGATGAATGTTTAGCAAAAATATATAACAATTGAAACAATGAAAACTGCAGATGGATGTACATACACTCTTTGAAGATACAGAGCTGTTCTGTGTGGTGAAGAAAACAGATTTATTTATTTGTAAAAGACAATGTCGGACATAACAAATAAGCATCATTGCAATTCACGAATAAAATCACTTAATGCTAATGATTACAATTGTGTTGTTAATGTTTTGAGTAAACATCACAAAAAAATGTCAATAACATAACAATTATATTTTGAGAATATTTCTCACAGTATCTGTACCATCTATATTGTTAGATCACAGAATGTCACTTTGGAACAAAACAACCTAAATTGTTTTGTTAAAATTCCAATAGCCCGAAACCCAGGATAGAGAGGCTGAGTGAATGTGGTGTGGACTCTGTGAATGAGGGTCATTGTGTCAGAGACGCTGTAGAAGGACAGAGTTCCTGCACTGTGATCCACATACACTCCTATTCTAGAGGAGATGGAGTCAGCAGGGAGTTTAGTCTGTTTGTTATTATGCCAGAATGAGAAACTGGAGTCAGAGCAGAACAAACTCCAAGACTGATCATTACCTCCAAAGCTACACTCATCTCCCCGTCCCTTCCTGCTGATGCTCTTATATGACACTGATATATTCACTTTACCACTCCTCTCAACCTCCCAGTAACAGCGTCCACATACACTCTCTTTACTCAACACCTGAGTAAAACTATTAAATCTTTCTGGATGATCCGGATATGGCTGTTTTTTGTCAGCATATATAATCCCTCTGTTCCCTTCAGACAGTTCCAGGTATTCATTCACTGTGTTTGAATCCAAAGAGAGCTGATGGGAATCTGTTTTAAGATAAAAAGTAAAACACCAGACCTTTATTATATTTAGGATTTTATATATATGAAAAAGTCAGTGATGTTACTTTAGGGAAAAGGCTACACAACATCTGCCTCACTGTTATCAACATCATAACATCGTGTGTCATCATGTTGGTGTGTCCGTATGTGTTTGGAGTTGACCGGAAAAAATTATTGGTAAAAAAATGTAGAACTGAAAAGTCAATTCAAATTTCTGTTTAGGTTTTAGTCCTGTTCAAATGTTTTAAAGACATCAGCTCTATCAAAAGCTGTAGTTTACAGCTAAAGGTCCATTTTAATGTTTCTCTGTCAAAACAAAAACTAGCAGTGTCCAGACCAGGACCTTTAACTAACACAGTAAGATAAACTACCTTTGCGAAAAAGAAGTTTATTTAAGTGTGTAATTAGTAGTTATTTAGTAATTAGTACTTTTTTAAACTAAAAATAAGAAAGTATACTTTCAGTCTACTTTTTATATACTTCTCAGAAATATACTTTATGTACTTCTCAGAAATATCTTTCAAATTGCACTTAAGTATACTCTACTTATACTGACAGAAAGGTCTAAGTATATTTGACCTATCTTTTGATCGAGATATACTTAAAAGTATAATTAAGGATTCTAAGTATACTTGGCTTGTAGTTGTGTTTAATCTTTTGATAAGCCTGTTAAATACATTTTCCACATAGTTTTTCTTTAAGTGAACATAAGATCATACTTATAGTTTACTATTTATATATTATTTACTACTATGTTCTTATTTAGGTATTGATTTTTATACTTGAAATATACCTTTAACTGCACTTTAACTAAGTTTAAAAACATTTTATTATATCTTCATGCATACTTTTTATCTCATACTTTCAAAGCTTCACAGTCCTATAGCTGGGTCGCCATTTCATTCAGTAATGTTAGGCAGAACATTAGAGAAAAGTTAAATAGATTTAAAGTAAATTTCTAAGTACACTACCAGTGTATAGCCTACACAAACATTCAGATACTCAGATACATATATACTTGCAGTATAAAACTACTAAACTAGTTGTTTACTGAGAGTACACTTCAATGTGTACTTTCATAAACTAAAAATATTATAAAAAGTAACTACTAGTGTAAGAATTACTACTAGTATAAAAAGTATACTTAGAAGTTCACTTGTAGATGCAAATGAGAAATGTAGTTGTGAAATAGTTGTGCACTTTAAGTTTACTACTGTTACACTTATAGTGCACTTAAACATATAATGTGTCTCATGTAAATCAAGAGCGTAATATGCAGTTCTGCACAGTTCAGTCTGATTGCTGATATATAATAAGAACTAAAGTTTGTCTCTTTATGTTCATGTATGATCATAGAGACTTACATTGGAGAAACTCCTCATGGGTCTTGGGTTCAGGGGTGAAAATGATGTTGATGTTTCTCACTGTGGAAACCAACAGACATTTTATTATAAATATTGTAAAATAATTTAAAACAAGTTTAATTATTAAACATTTAAGAATATTTTAAACATGCATTGTTTTTTACACGACATCATGTGATACATGTCAGTAAATGTAAAGCTTACCTCTGCCAGATATCTTCTCTATTTCCGCTCTGTAGAAATGCTCCAGTTTCTCTCTCAGATGAGACACAGATTTACCAACATCATCAAAAGAGAGACGAGGACTGACAGTGATGCTGGACGAGTCTGTAGATCCAGGAGGGACAGAGAGAGACTGGAAACTCTACACAGACACACAGACACAAAAGAAACACCAGCTAAAGACACAGAAACTTCCCTTCCTAAAGACACTGTCCTGTTTGTCAGATCTCTGTTACCTGGATGAAATGGATGTGATGTTCTGTGTGTGAAAGCTGCTCCAGCTCAGCGTCTCTCCTCCTCAGATCCTCAATCTCCTGCTCCAGTCGCTCCAGTTGTTCTTCAGCTCGACTCACTGCAGTCTTCTCCTGGTCTCTGATCAGCTGTGTCACCTCAGAGCGGCTTCTCTCAATGGAGCGGATCAGCTCAGTAAAGATCCTCTCACTGTCCTCCACTGCTGCCTGTGCAGAGCGCTGTTAGGACACACAGAGACGCATTAGAACCAGTCCATTCACTCAGCTCTTACTGGTCCCTCACACAGCCTGTTCCCCACAGTGGGCTTCAGTGGGACTGAAAGAGCTCCAGCACTGGCTCATCACGGACTGACTGGAGGAGAGTCCTAACTGAGTCTGAAACAGCTCTTCCAGCAGTTCTTCTGCTCTAAACTCACCTTGTGAGACTCTACAGCCTCTCTCAGCTCCTCAAGCTCCTTCTGTCTCTCCTCAATTCTCTGCTGGAATTTTCTTTGCATCTTACCTAATTGTCTCTGTAGGAATAACAAATAAAAAATGAATCTGATAAATTATACTGCATAAAAAGTAATTGCCTCAAGTAAAAAAAATAAGATCTTTGGAAGATCCCAGGAAGTAACTTCTTGGAAAATTATCTTGGATTATGTAGATGGGATTATGGGATTAAAGATTTTTATTAGGAGGCACAACTACTGAGTTCATACCTGTTTCTCAGTCCTCTCTGCTGCAGTTGAAACAGTGTCATGGTTTTTGTGTTCATCCATTGTACACAGATAACATATACAGGTCTGATCAGTACGACAGTAAATCTCCAGCAGTTTCTCATGTTGAGGGCAGATCATCTCCTGAAGTCGTCCAGTGGCGTCCATTAGATTGTGTCTCTTACCTTTGAAGAAAATCTCATGTTGTTCCAGATGATTTTGACAGTAAGAGTTCAGACACACCAGACAGGACTTGATGGCTTTGTTTTTGTCCCCAGTACAGACGTCACACTCCACATTTCCAGGTTCAGTGTAACACTGAGCAGGACGAGCTTGTAGTTTTGTCTTTTTGAGTTTCTCCACCACTTCAGCCAGCATGGTGTTTTTACCTAAAACAGGTCTTGTAGTGAAGGTCTGTCTGCACTGAGGGCAACTGTAGACTCCCTTCTGATCATCCTGATCCCAGCAGCCTGTGATACAGATCATACAGTAACTGTGTCCACAGGGAATGGTCACTGGATGCTTCAGTAGATCCAGACAGATTGAACAACTGAACTGATCCTGAGCCAAAGAAACACTGGATTCTGCCATTTTATTGCACAGATCAAGAGACATCCACAACGGTTCGACAACAGCTTGAGCTTAGGTTTCAATTTCTCTGAACTGAAACATTTCCTGGTTTTAATATTGAATGTGCCAGTCATATAGTTTACACGACTGCTACCTGTAGATGGCAGTCTGGTACAGAAACTCGCAAGACAGTTTATGAGACTAGAAACATGTCATTTTATGATATATTAAAATCTGTTGTTTATGCTGATTGAGACAGTCATTCTGTTCTTTTCCCACAGGTTTATCAGTCTGAAGCCGTTTACATTCTTCTTTGTAAATGAGAGACCCTTTGAATTTAAGTTACATTTGCATTATTTTGTCCAAAGGGATAAGCATTGCATTCAAGGTATACTGTACATTAAATCAAATCATGCATTCCCTGGGAAACTAACCCAGTACATTGGTATTGCTAGCACCATTTTCTACTGTTTGAGCTACAGGAAAGCTTTTGCTCACTGTTTTTGGTATAAACATATTTGTTGAGGGTTTAATGATCTGTAGGGTTTAGGGGTTTGTAGGGTGTAGGGCAAAATGAAGTGAAGGGAAACTCTCATATTTTTAGTGCTGGCGGCAGTTTATAAAAACACTGTCAGCAAATAAAACCTGACCAGAGACGAGTCTTCAGCGCATTGCAACACACACATGCTTCAGAGAACGATTACAACAGCACCAGTCCTGGACTTCATCAGCTCTCAGGGATGAGGATCAATGTTCAGAGAGTCAAAACTCGACAGGTGATCATTTGTCCAACATTCAGTTTCATTGTGATTCTTCCATGTGTGTATGTTGACAGCTACCAAAATAAGAAACTATCACAGCATTTGATTAGTGATCTGAAACTGACTGCAGTTTTGTGAAGTGCTTACAGAATTAAACTGACACCGCAGATCCTTGTCTTCTTCTCATGATAAAAGTAATGTTACAAATCATCTTTAATTTAGGTTTTAATTCCATTAAGTGAATGTGTTGTGGGCTCCCTCTCTTTAAATAATGGCAATAAGAGATCTTTTATGGAAGGGATTTGGGGAAATTGCAGAAACAGAGAGAATAAGTTAGTTTATTAAATGCATTTATAGTTTGTTGAATGTGATCTGCTAGAACTGCATGTACATACACTCTCTGAAGATACAAAGCTGTCAGCGCTAAATAATGAAATGAAAAATCACTTTGAATTCTTTTGTTCTGTTAGGTGAAGAAAATATAGTTGATTTCTATTAAAAAGACAACGTCAGACATAAATAACAAGCATAACTGCAACTTGTGAATAAAAATGATTAATATTGTGCTGATCATATTTGGAGTAAACATAAGAAACATTGTCAAAATCAAAACATGACGATATCTTGAGAATATCTCTCACAATATTATTTGTAAAATCTCTGCATATAATAAATCACAGAGTGTCATTTTTGAGCCCTGTCCTGTCCATGATATAGTACCTCTAAACCCAGGATAGAGAGGCTGAGTGAATGTGGTGTGGACTCTGTGAATGAGGGTCATTGTGTCAGAGACGCTGTAGAAGGACAGAGTTCCTGCACTGTGATCCACATACACTCCTATTCTAGAGGAGCTGGAGACTACAGGGAGTTCAGTCAGTTTGTTATTATGCGAGAATGAGCAAATGGAGTCAGAGCAGAACAAACTCCAGGACTGATCATTACATCCAAATCTACACTCATTTCTCTCTCCCTTCCTGCTGATGCTCTTATATGACACTGATATATCCACCTCACCACTCCACTCAACCTCCCAGTAACAGCGTCCACACACACTCTCTCGACACAACACCTGAGGATAACCATCAAATCTGTCTGGATGATAAAGATACCGCTGGACTTTGTTAGTGTCTTTAATCACTCTGTTCCCTTCAGACAGTACCAGGTATTTATTCACTGTGTTTGGATCCAAAGAGAACTGACGGGAATCTGATGAAGATAAAACACATAATCTGCATTTATCAAGTAATACATGACTTTCAGTCATAAAAATAAAACACCAGAGGTTTATTATATTAAGTTTTTTAAATACATGGAAAGTTAGTCATGTTTTATATATATATATATATATATTAGGACAAAAATTTACATCATTGTATTGGTGTGTCTGTATGTGTTTGGAGTTGACCAGCAGAAATAATAGTTGGTTAAAGATTTAGAATTGAAGAGTCAAATCTTTTTTTTTTTTCTTTTTTTTTTTTACTCCTGTTCAAATGTTTTAAAATCTCTTTTCAGCTGCTATACAAACTCAGCAGCCTCACAAACTGTACATTTGAGCTGAAGGTGCATTTTAATGTTTCTCTGTCAAAACAACCTAACGTAGCAGTTAGTGATGAACACAAGTGACTAGATCAGGGCTGTGTTTCCCAAAAGCATCATAAGCTGATCGTAAAGGCCACCAATGGTCTCAACAATTAACTTTGGCTTACAGTGCTTTTGGGAAACGCACCCCAGGACTTTTAACTAACCCAGCAAGATGAATTAACTATCATGTGATTATTCCTGATTGGTATAGTTAATTGTACTTTGAATATTAACAGAGTAAATGTGTCTTATGTAAATCAAGAGTGGTGTATACAGTTCAGTTTAATAAATGCTAAAGTTTTTCTTTTATGTACACTGCCGTTCAAAAGTTTGGGATTGTTAAGATTTTTAATGTTTTTAAAACAATTATCTTCTGCTCACCAAGGCTGCATTTATTTAATTAAAAATACAAAAAAACAGTAATATTGTGAACTATTATTACAATTTAAAATAACTTTTTTATTTGAATATATTTTAAAATGTAATTTATTCTTGTGATGAAAAGCTGCATTTTCAGCATCATTACATGATCCTTCAGAAATAATTCTAATATGCTGATTTGCTGCTTAAGAAACATTTCTGATTATTATGTTGAAAACAGTTGTGTCATTTTTTTCAGAATTCTTTGATAAATAGAAAGTTCAAAAGGACAGCATTCATTTGAAATATAATCTTTTGTAATGTCTTTACTGTCACTTTTTGATCAACTTAATGGATTATTGCTGAATAAAAGTATTAATTTCTTTAAAAAAATATTTTTTTACTGACCCCAAACTTTTGAACGGTAGTGTATAATGTTACAAAAGCTTTCTATTTCAGATAAATGCTGTTCTTTTGAACTTTCTATTCATCAAATAATCCTGAAAATAATTATACACAACCATTTTCATCATTGATAATAATAAATGTTTCTTGAAGAGCAAATCATCATTTTAGACTGATTTCTGAAGGATGTGACACTGAAGTGTTTACATCACAGGAATAAATTACATTTTACAATATATTCAGACAGTTATTTTAAATTGTAATAATATTTCACAATATAACTGTTTTTTTGTTGTTGGTATTTTTAATTAAATAATTGCAGCCTTGGTGAGCAGAAGTTAACTGTTTTAAAAACAATAAAAATCCTACTGATCCCAAACATTTGAACGGCAGTGTACATGTATGATCATAGAGACTTACATTGGAGAAACTCCTCATGGGTCTTCGGTTCAGGGGCGGGAATGATGTTAATGTTTCTCACTGTGGAATCCAACAGACATTTTGTAGTAAATATTGTAAAATAATATTAAATTTAAATATTAAACATTTTTGAATGATTTAAATATGAATGGTCTTTCTACATGACATCATGTGATAAATGTAAAGCTTACCTCTGCCAGATATCTTCTCTATTTCCTCTCTGCAGAAATGCTCCAGTTTCTCTCTCAGATGAGACACAGATTTACCAACATCATCAAAAGAGAGACGAGGACTGACAGTGATGCTGGGTGAGTCTGTAGATCCAGGAGGGACAGAGAGAGACTGGAAACTCTACACAGACACAATAGAAACACCAGCTAAAGACAGAAAGATCAATTTCAAAATCAATTTGTTTGTCAGATCTCTGTTACCTGGAGGAATTGAATGTGATCATCTGTGTGTGAAAGCTGCTCCAGCTCAGTGTCTCTCCTCCTCAGATCCTCAATCTCCTGCTCCAGTCGCTCCAGTCGTTCTTCAGCTCGACTCACTGCAGTCTTCTCCTGGTCTCTGATCAGCTGTGTCACCTCAGAGCGGCTTCTCTCAATGGAGCGGATCAGCTCAGTAAAGATCCTCTCACTGTCCTCCACTGCTGCCTGTGCAGAGCGCTGTTAGGACACACAGAGACGCATTAGAACCAGTCCATTCACTCAGCTCTTACTGGTCCCTCACACAGCCTGTTCCCCACAGTGGGCTTCAGTGGGACTGAAAGAGCTCCAGCACTGGCTCCTCACGGACTGACTGGAGGAGAGTCCTAACTGAGTCTGAAACAGCTCTTCCAGCAGTTCTTCTGCTCTAAACTCACCTTGTGAGACTCTACAGCCTCTCTCAGCTCCTCAAGCTCCTTCTGTCTCTCCTCAATTCTCTGCTGGAATTTTCTTTGCATCTTACCTAATTGTCTCTGTATGAATAACAAATAAAAAATGAATCTGATAAATTATACTGCATAAAAAGTATTTGCCTCAAGTAAAAAAATAAGATTTTTGGGAGATCCCAGGAAGTAACGTCTTGGAAAATTATCTTGGATTATGTAGATGGGATTATGGGATTAAAGATTTTTATTAGGAGGCACAACTACTGAGTTCATACCTGTTTCTCAGTCCTCTCTGCTGCAGTTGAAACAGTGTCATGGTTTTTGTGTTCATCCATTGTACACAGATAACATATACAGGTCTGATCAGTACGACAGTAAATCTCCAGCAGTTTCTCATGTTGAGGGCAGATCATCTCCTGAAGTCGTCCAGTGGCGTCCATTAGATTGTGTCTCTTACTTTTGAAGAAACTCTCATGTTGTTCCAGATGATTTTGACAGTAAGAGTTCAGACACACCAGACAGGACTTGATGGCTTTGTTTTTGTCCCCAGTACAGACGTCACACTCCACATTTCCAGGTTCAGTGTAACACTGAGCAGGACGAGCTATTAGTTTTGTCTTTTTGAGTTTCTCCACCACTTCAGCCAGCATGGTGTTTTTACCTAAAACAGGTCTTGTAGTGAAGGTCTGTCTGCACTGAGGGCAACTGTAGACTCCCTTCTGATCATCCTGATCCCAGCAGCCTGTGATACAGATCATACAGTAACTGTGTCCACAGGGAATGGTCACTGGATCCTTCAGTAGATCCAGACAGATTGAACAACTGAACTGATCCTGAGCCAAATAAACACTGGATCCTGCCATTTTATTGCACAGATCAAGAGACATCCACAACGGTTCGACAACAGCTTGAGCTTAGGTTTCAATTTCTCTGAACTGAAACATTTCCTGGTTTTAAAACGTGTGCAAATGTGCCAGTCATATAATTTACACGACTGCTACCTGTAGATGGCAGTCTGGCACAGAAATTCGCAAGACAGTTTATGAGACTAGAAACGTAATTTTATGATAGCCTATTAAAATCAATCTGAAGCCGTTTACATCCTTCTTTGTAAATGAGAGACCCTTTGAATTTAAGTTACATTTGCATTATTTTGTCCAAAGGGATAAGCATTGCATTCAAGGTATACTGCACATTAAATCAAATCATGCATTCCCTGGGAAACTAACCCAGTACATTGGTGTTGCTAGCACCATTTTCTACTGTTTGAGCTACAGGAAAGCTTTTGCTCACTGTTTTTGGTATAAACATATTTGTTGAGGGTTTAATGATCTGTAGGGTTTAGGGGTTTGTAGGGTGTAGGGCAAAATGAAGTGAAGGAAAATTCTCGTAATTTTTGTGCTGGCGGCAGTTTATAAAAACACTGTCAGCAAATAAAACCTGACCAGAGACGAGTCTTCAGCGCATTGCAACACACACATGCTTCAGAGAACGATTACAACAGCACCAGTCCTGGACTTCATCAGCTCTCAGGGATGAGGATCAATGTTCAGAGAGTCAAAACTCGACAGGTGATCATTTGTCCAACATTCAGTTTCATTGTGATTCTTCCATGTGTGTATGTTGACAGCTACCAAAATAAGAAACTATCACAGCATTTGATTAGTGATCTGAAACTGACTGCAGTTTTGTGAAGTGCTTACAGAATTAAACTGACACCGCAGATCCTTGTCTTCTTCTCATGATAAAAGTAATGTTACAAATCATCTTTAATTTAGGTTTTAATTCCATTAAGTGAATGTGTTGTGGGCTCCCTCTCTTTAAATAATGGCAATAAGAGATATTTTATGGAAGGGATTTGGGGAAATTGCAGAAACAGAGAGAATAAGTTAGTTTATTAAATGCATTTATAGTTTGTTGAATGTGATCTGCTAGAACTGCATGTACATACACTCTCTGAAGATACAAAGCTGTCAGCGCTAAATAATGAAATGAAAAATCACTTTGAATTCTTTTGTTCTGTTAGGTGAAGAAAATATAGTTGATTTATTTAAAAGACAACGTCAGACATAAATAACAAGCATAACTGCAACTTGTGAATAAAAATGATTAATATTGTGCTGATCATATTTGGAGTAAACATAAGAAACATTGTCAAAATCAAAACATGACAATGATATCTTGAGAATATCTCTCACAATATTATTTGTAGAAACTCAACTTATAATCTCTATATTGATAGATCACAGAGTTTCATTTTTGAGCCCTGTCCTGTCCATGATAGTGTACCTCTAAACCCAGGATAAAGAGGCTGAGTGAATGTGGTGTGGACTCTGTGAATGAGGGTCATTGTGTCAGAGACGCTGTAGAAGGACAGAGTTCCTGCACTGTGATCCACATACACTCCTATTCTAGAGGAGATGGAGACTACAGGGAGTTCAGTCAGTTTGTTATTATGCCAGAATGAGCAACCGGAGTCATAGCAGAACAAACTCCAGGACTGATCATTACGTTCAAAGCTACACTCATTTCCCCATCCCTTCCTACTGATGCTCTTATATGACACTGATATACCCACCCCTCCACTCCTCTCAACCTCCCAGTAACAGCATCCACATACACTCTCTCGACACAACACCTGATGATAACCATCAAATCTGTCTGGATGATCAGGATACGGCTGTTCTGTGTCAGTGTATTTAATCACTCTGTTCCCTTCAGACAGTACAAGGTTTTTATTCATTGTGTTTGGATCCAAAGAGAGCTGACAGGAATCTGATGAAGATAAAAAAAAAGTAAACATTATCAAGTAATACATGACTTTCAGTAATAAAAAAATAATACACCAGAGGTTTGAAATATTTAGTTTTTTTAATGCATGGAAAGTTGCAGTCATGTTTTATACGTTAGGAAAAAAGATTCACAACATCTGCCTCACTGTTATCAACATCATAACATCATTGTGTTGGTGTATCTTTTTGTGTTTGGAGTTGACCAGCAGAAATAATAGTTGTTTAAAAATTTAGAATTGAAAAGTCAAATCACATTTTCTGTTTATTTTTAGTCCTGTTCAAATATTTTATTCAGCAGCTGTACAAACTCAGCAGCATCACAAACTGTAATATTTTTCTGTCAAAACAACCTAACGTAGCAGTTAGTGATGTTCACAAGTGACCAGACCAGGATGTTTAACTTACCCAGTAAGATAAACTAACTATCATGTGGTTATTCCTGATTGGTATAATTTATTGTAGGCCTACTTTGAATATTAACAGAGTAAATGTGTCTTTTGTAAATCAAGAATGGTGTATACAGTTCAGTTTGATTGTTGATATAATAAGAGCTGAAGTCTCTCTTTATGTACATGTATGATCATAGAGACTTACATTGGAGAAACTCCTCATGGGTCTTGGGTTCAGGAGTGGGAATGATGTTGATGTTTCTCACTATGGAAACCAACGGATATTTTGTAGTAAATATTGTAAAATAATATTACATTTAAATAAGATTTTTTTTTTTTTATGATTTAAATATGCATTATCTTTCTACATGACAACATATGATACAGCTCAGGAAATGTAAAGCTTACCTCTACCAGATATAATTTGTATCTCTTCGCTGTAGAAATGCTCCAGTTTCTCTCTCAGATGAGACACAGAATTACCAACATCATCAAAAGAGAGACGAGAACTGACAGTGATGCTGGACGAGTCTGTAGATCCAGGAGGGACAGAGAGAAACTGGAAACTCTACAATGAAACAAAGACACAATAGAAACACCAGCTAAAGACACAGAAACATTAGCCTGGATGCTAGTGATGTTACATTTGACACTGAAGCTTCAAAGCGCGTATCGAGTATGCAGCGCAATTTCTCATGAAGCTCCGTGCCGGAGCGCGTATTGTTTTCAGAGAAACACGTGATCAACGAAAAATGAAGCCTCACTTTCTTTCCAGTCACATGAATGCTTCACTTTGCGTGTCGGAATGTTTGAACCCAGACCACTACTCTACAGATTTTTGGAAGTTTAAGTCCATTTACTAACTTTTTTTTAATTTATAAATAAGCCTATATCCTATATGTTAAATGATCATATTCTGACATAAACAGCATAGAAACCATTAATAATAACCATAATTTACTTGCATCAAGCAACTCTGTTGGAATTTTTATAATTAGTATTAATATAATTGTTACAATTAATTTATTGACACACTTTAATATGTGAATTATATTATCAGAAAACTGAACATTTAGCGCAGTCAGGCTTTTATTTGTGTTTAATGGATAAAACAACGGAGGTGAAATACGCACCTCGGGTTTATGGCTGCTATAAATTTGACCTGCCACAAGATGGCGCTGTTTTCGACACTCTTGATGCCTCGAATCTTTTCCCGGAACAATCAGGGGAAAGCCTCATTGCTTCATGAGGCTTCATTTGCCCATCCCTAGTGGATGCCAGCCGAACTTAGCCCCGCCCCACAACATTTTTAGGTCGGAAGTTCGGTCTGGACTTGATCCGTTGTGGAGCTATTATCGCTATTATGCCCGAACTAAAGCTGTTTGGACCAATCAAATTGTTAGGGGGTGCTTTATACGTTGATGGACAGATGATCAACAGTAACGTAATCATCCACGTCACCAAAGAGCGCTTGGGTTGAATTTGTTTACAATAAAGATGACTGCCGCTGGAGAATTGAGATTTCACACTTACAAATAAGTCAGATAGAATAAATGCATATTTGGCGTGCTGTCTGAGGAGAGAGCTCGGGCTCGGGCTCAGTATTCGGCCCGAACCCAAAGTATTCCCCCCGTATTCCAGGCTGTGGAAGAACAAGCCGAGAGTGAGTGGAGGGATGCTGAAAACTGTCAAGGAATGTTAGGTGATATGACAGAGTGAATAAATATATGCTTCCTCTCATGCTGATAGGGTAGCATGGTAATTGTTTGATGACAAGTTGATTGGATTGATTATTTGAACATGCTCCTCCCGAACTTTGTTCATGAAACATCATGTGTAGATTCCGCCATCGCGTCTGTTATAGAAGATATCGACAGCACATTCATTTGAAAAGAGGAACAGAGAATCGCGATCAAGGCATTTGTCGATCGGAAAGATGAATGAAGAACATACGTCAATTACTCCGTTGCTCTGATTGGTTGTAGGTCTATCCAATTGAGTGCAGAGACAATTTCCTTCCTGGTTCGGTTGAAACCAAGCAGCAACCTCCCAGGGGCGTAATCCAGCACTCGGAAAGCGTACCATCCCCGGGGGCCGCCAATGGCTAACAAGCCATCACCTGCTGTTAGCATGCCATTGACTCCCATTCATTTTGGCGTCACTTTGACAGCGAATAACTTTACATCTGAGGCGTTTAAAGACTCTATTTAAAAACACGACTATGTATAAAAGGCTTCATTACCTTGTATCTTACGTTATGGCCCCGTAGATGCAGTTTTTGTAAAAATAGGCTAACGATTGCGTCATAAACATGCGACTCTCTGTAGCCCATAGAGAGTCATAAAGTTGCTCCTGCTCCTAGCTCATGGACAGCTCCTACTCACGCTCTCCGTCTCTGCAAGATTCGGAAGGGAATGATTCAGATTTCTCTTGGCACAGCTACTAGAAGACTTACAACTGTCAGACAGGCTGCTCACGTCACATCTACGTCATCAAGCTCAGTTTGAGTCTGCGCAGTACGCTCAGCCATCAGGAAGTGAGTGCTTCTAATTTGCTTCACTTTTCTCCGTTGAAGTCTATGGGGTCGCTGTGTCCATTTATTTTACTGTCTATGCAACCTCCCTGTCTCTATCTTGAAACCAACACGGAAGTGAATTAAACGGCAATTCATCAACTGGCCGCTTGAGGCTGGCTGCAAAAGTGAGTCAAATCTGCATCTCCCCCATGTTGAAATCCGTTTAAATTATATTAAGCCTTAGGCCATGTCAACACTCAACACTAATACGTTTTCGTTTGAAAACGTATATTTTTCTCTCCGTTTTGGCCTTCCGTCCACACTGAGACGGCGTTTTTATTAATGAAAACAAAGCTTTTCTGAAAACGCACTCCAAAGTGGATACATTTGAAAACGCCGTTTTTCCATTGTAGTGTGGACTGTGAAACCGGTTGTATTTAAAAACAATGACGTAAATTTAGTCATGTGACGCATATTGTACCAATAGATATTCGTGTTTATTACCAGTATTGTGCCTGTTATGTGCTATTCACTTTCACACTGCTGCTAAAAATATTCTACATTGCACACTCTTCATATCACAGTCCTGCAAAGATGACAGAATTGCGTTTTAGACCAAACATATGGTGACTGCGTGCGACCTGGACCGCATCAGTGAATGGTGAGATATTTTACTAAATAAAATTATCCTGTCAGAAGAATTGCACGATAACTTCATTATTTATTTTTCCATCTGAATCATATCAGTGATCTTTTGTGGGGGTTTAACGCATGCGCAGTAATGTGAATTTAGCGTTTTCAGGCGTTTTTCAAAAGTTTCTCATCCACAATGAAACGTCCGAAAACGCCTGAAAACGCTAGTGTGGACGGAGAGCGTTTATAATATATGTTTCTGCATAATTAAGGTTGTGTCCACTTTTGAGAGACAGGTGGATTCCCGCTGCTGTGGTCATTAGTCATCATTAGCCGTGTGTCTGCTGTCTGTTGGCCATCACGTTAGGGGTTTTCGCCCATTTTCGTTTATCCGGGAGTGACGCACTTCCAAGATGGCGACGGTCGGCTACGCCCACTTTAGGCTTCAAAAATGGTCTTCAGAAACCTACAGGTGACGTCACGGACACTACGTCCATATGTTTTTACAGTCTATGGTTAAAACACACCCCATAATCACAGCCCAATGGAGCAGTATCAGACTCATATTCTCATGACGATGTCAGGCTACATAAACATTTGATAGGAAACACAATCTCTTCCCTTCCTAAAGACACTGTCCTGTTTGTCAGATCTCTGTTACCTGGATGAAATGGATGTGATGTTCTGTGTGTGAAAGCTGCTCCAGCTCAGTGTCTCTCCTCCTCAGATCCTCAATCTCCTGCTCCAGTCGCTCCAGTCGTTCTTCAGCTCGACTCACTGCAGTCTTTTCCTGGTCTCTGATCAGCTGTGTCACCTCAGAGCGGCTTCTCTCAATGGAGCGGATCAGCTCAGTAAAGATCCTCTCACTGTCCTCCACTGCTGCCTGTGCAGAGCGCTGTTAGGACACACAGAGACGCATTAGAACCAGTCCATTCACTCAGCTCTTACTGGTCCCTCACACAGCCTGTTCCCCACAGTGGGCTTCAGTGGGACTGAAAGAGCTCCAGTACTGGCTCCTCACGGACTGACTGGAGGAGAGTCCTAACTGAGTCTGAAACAGCTCTTCCAGCAGTTCTTCTGCTCTAAACTCACCTTGTGAGACTCTACAGCCTCTCTCAGTTCCTCAAGCTCCTTCTGTCTCTCCTGGACTCTCTGCTGGAATTTTCTCTGGGTTTCCTCCAACTGTCTCTAAAGATTTAGTATACAGTCAATATACAACTCGTTACATGCGCCTCTTTGAGAGAATGTCACAAAGAACTGTTTCAAACATGAGCAAATTTTTTTTTTAGAAATTACATTATCTGTTTCATTGTTTGAAAATTATCTTTGAATATATAGATTTATGAAGAAACATTTATTATTCAACATAACTACTCATAGTTCATACCTGTTTTTCAGTCCTCTCTGTTGCAGCTGAAACAGTGTCGTGGTTTTTGTGTTCATCCATTGTACACAGATAACATATACAGGTCTGATCAGTACGACAAAAAATCTCCAGTAGTTTCTCATGTTGAGGGCAGATCATCTCCTGAAGTCGTCCAGTGGCGTCCACCACTTTATGTCGCTTTCCTGGGTGAAATTCCTCGTGACGTTCAAAATGATTTTGACAGTAAGAGTTCAGACACACCAGACAGGACTTGATGGCTTTGTTTTTGTCCCCAGTACAGACGTCACACTCCACATCTCCAGATTCAGTGTAACACTGAGCAGGACGAGCTTGTAGTTTTGTCTTCTGGAGCTTCTCCACCACTTCAGCCAGCATGGTGTTTTTACCTAAAACAGGTCTTGTAGTGAAGCTCTGTCTGCACTGAGGGCAGCTGTAGACTCCCTTCTGATCATCCTGATCCCAGCAGCCTGTGATACAGATCATACAGTAACTGTGTCCACAGGGAATGGTCACTGGATCCTTCAGTAGATCCAGACAGATTGAACAACTGAACTGATCCTGAGCCAAAGAAATACTGGATTCTGCCATTTTATTGCACAGATCGAGAGACATCCACAACGGTTCGACAACAGCTTGAGCTTGTTTCGATTTTTCTGAACTGAAACATTTCCTGGTTTTAAAACGTGTGCAAATGTGCCAGTCATGTACACGACCACTAGAAGGCAGTCTTATACAGAAACTCATTAAACAGTTCAAGATAGATAGATAGATAGATAGATAGATAGATAGATAGATAGATAGATAGATAGATAGATAATATTCTTTAAGTGGTTTTAATATTGAGCAGGATTGTGCGTTGATAAAGTTTTTCTTTTGATACATTATAGATAGATGGGTAGGCCTACATTAAAGAAAGATTATTCATTTAGGCTATTTAATTTACATCTACGTTTATCAGCCTTCAACTCTGAAATGAGCTTTCCGTTTCACAACTGAGCAACTATCCCGCGCGCTCACACCACGGGAACAGCAGGAGGTGCGCGCGAGGCTACGGATCTACAGAAGTTTTGCCATTCAAACCGCGCGGGGGCGGAGCCAACAGGCAGCGAGCCGACTCAGCGGAGTCTCTGCAAACTTGGCAGGAGCCGAAGCCTTCGCTGTTTACCGAGGCGCGTGTCACACCGGCATACAAAGTCACCTCGCGCCGTGTCTTTATATCTCGTCCCGAAGCGCGCCTCGCGAGCCCCGGTGTCACTGCGCTCGTGGAAGAGAAAACTTTTTGGTTTGGCAGTGGGACACATGATAGTTCCCAACATCTGTATGGTCTGAAACAAAGACGTGTCTCTGCGCGAGAGAGAAACAAACTGGCTCCAGGGGTCTAGAGATCAGTGAGATGCAGTGAGGGACCGCATGACACTTTTCACTGACACGTATGGCTCGGCTCGTCGACTCCTATGAAGACCTCAGAGATTCATTATTATAAGGACAATGGATAACTTTTTCACCGAGGTAAGTTGGATATGAAAATACTATTTTCATGTTGCTGTAAGAAGGATGTTCTGCTGTTTCTGTTCCAGAAAACAAAATACATGAAAGATATAACAATTCCCGTTGGGTTTGTACTAAGAAAATAACCGGCTGTATATATATATATATATATATATATATATATATATATATATATATATATATATATATATAGGCTATATATAGTTTGTATGTTCAGGACTCCCTCACCCTCACATCTCCCTCACTGCCTCGGTTCTGAATGGTTCGGGTCATTCCCAGCGGAGCTCGCAGGCATTTCCTTACCTTTCTTCTCGTTTCCTAATCTACATCCCACCGCTATTATTAGAAGTGTTCACTGTACGCTGGCTGAATTAATGTAGTGTTTCATTAGTGATAACTTTATACAAAGCATGGCATTTAGAAATAGCATTTAATAATAATAATAATAATTAAATTGATTTTGTATTATAAAATAGTGATGTAATATAAATTACATAAATGAAAAAAATACTCTGGTCAAGCTCGGGTAAATAAATGTAACCCTTTATTAAACAAAATAAATGAAATGGAAGATCAAAAATGTCCACCCTGTTAGGCATGTTTGTTTACTTTACATTATTGATACTCTTGTAAATTTTCATTGTCACTGAATTGTTAGTGTACTTCTTTGCTGAATTTATGAAATTATTGTGGAAAAACTGTTTAACAGGGTGGACAGAATAATAACAGGGTGGACAAGTGTTATAAAGAGAATGGATGATTTCCTATTGCTCGCGTACAACCAGTTACAATTTTAGTTGATTTTGAACTGGATTTAGATGGGAAACAATATGTAAAACATTGCCGACGAACTTTAAATGCACTACTTCTTGAACTTTAAAAATAAATTACTTTCACAATCACTAGTACACTCAGTGTCCACTTTGTTAACTCTTCAGATATAACAGGGTCAACACTAACAGGGTGGACATTCTGATCTAAAATCAGCCTATGCACTGTCTGAGCAAAAACAAGCTAACATAGAAGGTGTATCAAATTAAAAATTGCATGTTTTTTAAAACTGTCCTTCTAAAAATATGATTTTCCTACTAACTTTTTTCACATTTCCCTAAACAGTGTGGACATACTAAGGTTGACCGCATCACATTTGAAAGATAAAATTGATAAATAGACCGTTAAAATAGTTGAGGAACTCACTCACTTGCCCAAGTTGTTTTCCCTCCAAAGAAGTGATAACTGCTTTATGATATGATGTCATTTAATTTTTCCAACTTTCATTTAAAGGGAAAGCAGTAAAAAATAACAAAGTGGACATTAAATTAAGGGACAAGCTAAAAACCTTGATTATAATTGTTAAAATAAATGTAATAATTGAAAAAATATATGAGAGAATCATTACTGATACACCCAACAATGTAAAAAAAAAAAAAAAAGTATTCATTGAAATTTCATGTTTAGTAAGTGCTGTTACACAGGCCTGGGAACATATGAAAAATGGTAATGTGGTGGTTCAAAACGCTGTAAAATGTTTCAAATTATTTTTTAATCAACTTCAATATGCTTAGAGTTCATATGGTGTTTTTTATGACTAAGACAGGTTTAAAATTAATATTGTTCAACATTTTAAGGCAGTAAGATCATGATCTTTACTTGGGACACAAAAGGCACCGAATCCCATGAATGACCCAAATTGTCGTATTTTTTTGCAAATAATCCTTTTTTTTACAGCCAGTAAATGTTTTTAGATGTAACATTCAATAAAAATAAATTATAATTCTAAAGTATATTACTGTTATTTTTGTTATATAATATTTTAATACATTAATATTTTTATAGAAATGTTATGTTAATGAAATGTTATTTTATAGTATGTTATATGGAAATGAAATGAATCCATAACAGTGTTACCAAAAGGTAATTTTGGGGAATACTTGTCAGGACTGGTGTTGATGGAAATGAGACAATAGTATTATTCATCCCTCATGACCTGACTGTGAAATGAGTGCGAGATGATGATCAGTAGCACGAGCCACTCCCTTGTGCCGCTACCACATGAGTCACAAGTGAAGGCTTCTAAAATTGGCTTGAGGTGGATCATTAGTCCTCCACATTGTGCTTTTCACCTGTGAAGGCGTGGCCTAATTAAATAAATCATATCAATAAAACTTCTCACCTGTACCAGCTCAGAAACACATGTGCCAAATCCACATACTGCATAGTAGGTACTACATTTGGTTTGAAACAAACTAGTTACTACATGTACTTACTATAGCTATAACAGTAAATTATGCATAATTACAAGCAACTAACACTAAATCCTAACCCTAACCGTAACTCTCTAGTAAGTATATGTATTTTATTACTCAATACTTATTTGAGTAAGTACATTGTAACTACGTCACCTTAAAATAAAGTGTATCCAAGTTCTATATAGTATAAATGTGTGTAGTATGAATAAAATTCAGATGTACAAAATCCGCCATGTTGTCACTGTCACGTGACCTACCATCATCAGTTGCCTTGCTTTACTGCTATTAACAAATCCTCTCTCGTGGTCTCTTGGGATAATAAAGTGTCAATTGAAAGTACACTTAAGAATCTCGCCAGGAAGTACTAGGTCATCTGGGTACTTTTCGCATATGTATTTCGAGTACTATGGATTCGGATATACCACTCAGTTGGCGTACTGTTTTTCACACACTATAGGGTAGAATTCGATTCTGGACGCAGCAATAGACTTTATATTAGGGTTTCAGATGGTAAGCAGGGAGCTCCAACTTCACCAGCTTTACACAATAGTGTCAAATGTCCTCCGGCTGCTGCATATCTAGCCTGCGAATCGGTTTCTGGACAAAAGAAGCAGTCTTTAAAAAGAGACAGCGCTGTGTGTGCGGAAACAGATTCAGCCGAAACATGCTTGCGGAATGTGGGGAAGAGCTGAGCTCGTGAATGCCTGTCTCACACACGGCTCTTCTACATGACTGACCTCAGAAAGTATGATTCCTGTCTCACACAAACATGTCTAACCTCACAGGGAGAGATTTCACACACAAATCTGCCCTTTAGCCATTTTCTTCAGCTTTTTGGTTTAGCATGGGATGCACATGCACACATTTCTGTTTGCAGTTATGGTCGCGGGCATGCATGTCCGTTTTGTTTTAGGTGTGTTTGTTTATGGCCGTGTTTGCACAGCAGTGTCACTAAGGTTATTGCCTCCCTGCAGTCCCTATAGGCGGAGCTTGTTCAAAGGTAAACCTCTTTGTTTTCCTGTGAATTGGCCAATCAGAGTCGCAGGTACTGTTTGACAGTTGTGTTTTAGTGGAGAGGAGTGCCATTCTGGGAAAACAAACACTCCAGGTTATTCTTTTTTTGAATCCTGAAACAAAAGTCTCATAGGATCAGAGATGCTTTGGGTGAAATTGTTAAATCTCATATAATTATGAGAATCTCATAGAATTAACATTGAATTCTCTTTAAGGTTAAGATGACTCTCTGTCATCTTTCTTTCCCTGCTAAATTGTCATTAGTATTAAAGCAGACAAACACAAAGGTCTTAGTTATTTAAAGTAGTGAAACACAAAGGGGTGGAGCTTATTTAGCACCTGGTGTTCAACAGCCATGAGACACTGTACACATATTATTTAGCTAGTTTAAGTACCATAAACGTCTAGTGTTTTAAAGAAAATTGATGTGCATTTTTGATGTGCAGTAAAAAATGATATTATTATTATTATTATTATTATTATTAAGTATCATATATTTATTAATGTTCACTGACATCCCCAGAGGGAGGTTTTGTAACATTTAAATAACTTAAATTTAAGTTATTTTATATAACAATTTGAATAAATGTTAGATTTTGTCCTCCAAGTAAGTAAACCCCCCACACACTTGGCCATGTACCCCCTTCTGGTTTCCTCATCTGTGCTTGGTCAAGTAATCCTTCTTGTCTGTGTCACACACACACACACACACACACACACACACACACACACACACACACACACACACACACACACACACACACACACACACACACACACACACACACACACATTAAATCTTGTGAGTAGCTTAATGATTACACAGTATAGTGATTCAAAGCTGCTTTTAACAAGGAACTCAGAACAGGAAAATCCCCCAGCGCCTACACTGATAAAGAGATATAGAGAAATACTGGAAGAGAAAATGTTTTTTGTTTTATTTGTTCTTTTGTTCTTAAAGTGTGTGTGTTCCATATTTCTGTTAAACAGACAGTTCACGCAAAAAAAAAAAAAGAAAAAAAAAAGTACTTACCCTCCTGTTGTTTCAGACCTGTATGACTTTCATTTTTCATTTAATCTAAAAAGGACACATTTTGAATGATGTCCTGAATGAATGGGGACCGGTGCTTTCAAGCATCAAAAAGCAAGTGCCATAAAAGTACGTGTTATGACTCATGTGTGATATGCCAAGTTTTCTGAAACAAATGACGTTGTTATTTACTAATAACCTTCTCTAGTGAGTCGCTGTGACTCTATTGGGTCAATGCGTTTAACTAAATAATTTCACTCTGATATGTGAACAAATCATTCAGACCATTTTTTTAACCAGATCTGATTCTATGAAATGATCTGACTTAAGAGTGATTCTTTTGAGTCAAATAGCCACTGATACTTTCATGAATTCAAGGAAAGCTAGGCCAGATGTCGAGAAAGTGTGCATTACATTTATATATAGGTGTGCATTATATAAGTCTTCTGACAAGTTGAATGGACTTACTTATAGTGCTTTTCCATATATTTTGAATCTTGAAAGCTTCAGTTCTCTATTTATTGTAATTGCATGGAAATCATTGACCAGGTCATTCTCCAAATCTCCCCTTTTTTTGGTTCATAGAAGAAATAAAGTCATACAAGTCAGGAATGACGTGATGAGGATGAGTAAATGATGACAGAATGTTCTTTTTAGGGTGAACTATTCATGTTATCTTGAGTCATTTCAATTAACATGCAAAGCCTAATTAGTCTGTTTGTTCCTGAATGGCGAAGTCATTATAATAACTAAACAAAGAGGAAGAAAACAAGTGAACTTCCCTTTATGATTCATCACAATTGCAATCTCTGAGGCCTTTAAACTGCCAGGTGCAAAGTACGTCTACTACGTGCACATGCATACATGCACGAAGATGGTCTTTGTCTTTGTTCTGCGTAGTTTATACAGCTCTCTTTCCCTCGTTCACTCTTGTCGTGAAGTATAAACACACATTTTTCACTGTAGGAGAGAGAGAGAAAATGAGCGTGCTTTGGAAAAGTAGGTCAGGCAGCCATGCAGGGTATATGTGAACGTGTTTGAGGGGGTTGGATTGGTGAAATAAGTTATATGTCGAGGAGACAGGTCTGACTCTGAACACCAAGCCCGGGTCACCCTGCATGTGAGAGAGCTAAAGTTTTGGATCTTTGGGTTCGAAGTATGCAGGAATGCCCTTCATCACTGGCCTGCCTTCCTGTTGACCCAAACGATATCTGATCCCTCACTTCCTGCAGTCAAATGAGAGAAAGAAAGGGGGACAGAGAAAGAGAGCCATGGAGAAGTGTGTGTGTGTGTGTGTGTGTGTGTGTGTGGTAAGCTGCTCTAAACATGCTCGGTAAGCAGCATTGAGATTACAGAGTAACTCTGGTCTGTTTCATCCTTTACTCCGCCCAGCCTGACCGCCCTCCAAAACTCTGATATTATTTTAAGAGTTTAGATACACAATACAAGGACACACTCGGACATGCATGCACACAGTGCACTTTTTAACTTCAAAGTCAAGTTTTTTCTTTCATCTGAACATGAAACAAAATTAGAAAGTCATTGATGTCTGATTTGGATGTCTTTGTGCATAAGTTGTGTGTGTGTGTGTGATGTTTTAGTTGGATTGCTACCTGTTTAAATCTGTGATTCCTTTGAGCCGTCTATTTTAGTACAGGAAGTGAATATTGGCCAGAAAACCTGGCAGATACACTACCATTCAAAAGTTTGGGGTCAGTACGTTTTTTTTTTGTTTTGTTTTTTTTAAATAAAATTTATCAAGCAAGGATGCAATTCAATTGATCAAAAGTAACTGTAAAGACGTTATATTCATCCTGAAAAAAATATACCATGGTTTCCACAAAATTATTAAGCAGCACAATTGCTATATACAGTAAGAAATAGGAAATGATTCTTGTGCAACAAATCAGCATATTAGATTTAGAATAAAGGATCATGTGACACTAAAGACTGGAATAATGATGCTGAAAATTCAGTTTTGACATGGGAATAAATGACATTATAAAAAATTTTAAAATTGAAATTAGTTATCTTAAATTGGAATAATATTTCACAGTATTACTGTTCTTACTGTAGTTTTGATCAAATAAATGTGGACTTGGTGAGCATAAGAGGATTCTTTCAAAAACTGTTAAAAGAAAATGTAATGACCCCAAACTTGTGAATATACATTTCTTTATTTTTCTCTCACTCTTCCTCTGTTGTTTTCTATTAGTAAACCACAGTTTTCATTGTGTCAAATAACGCAATTAGTATAGAAATATTTTAAGGATTTAATACACATTTGGATTGGCCAGTTTCCAATTGGACTAAAGCATTTACATGACATTTTTTTTGCTGAAATTGAGCTTTAATGTGCTTTGTAAACATACTCATAAAAGGTTTTTGTGTCATTTAAAAATGTAAGCTGGAAATGTTTAAGCACACAGAATGTTTTTGACTTGAGAGAGACAATTATGAATGTGATTGGAGTATTTCTAAACTGTAATGTGTGAACGTCTGTGCTGCAGTCATAAACTGGTTGAGCAGTTTTAATCTTCTAATGTTTGCAGATAAACACAAGGCACGGTCAAAGCTGCTTAACTCGAAATATGCTTCTGTCAAGGAAACCAGACACACACACAAGTTCAATGTCTTAACCACCATAGACACATTCCCGGATGTCCCTGGGACATTTTGTATTTTGTAAGATTTGGCAATCTTCTAGGGGCATTTTCGTCCTTTTAAGTAAATCAACACATACTAAAAAACATAATGAAACAATGAACAATTCAAAAGTTTCTTAACAATGAACAATTCAAAAGTTTCTTAACATTAATTTCTTAACATGGCTCAAGAGATGAACTACACATTAACCCATCTTGTGGAGAAATGTGTTTTCTTTCAAGTTCACCATTAAGTGCTTGAGTCAAATGTTGGGAAACTATGTCACTGCGTCCTGGTTTACTGCAGAGATGGTGAATTGGATTAGAGGCCTGGAATTCCTGAGATAAACTTGGTTTAGAGAGAAAAACAGCTTCCTGTTTGTGTGGCTTAGAGATGCACTAACTTGATGGGGCTGACTCTGAGTTTTGAGCTTTTAAAGTCATTTGAAACTATGGCAAATCCAATACAGAGTTGATTGCTTTTCAACAGTAAACACTGACTGTTACTACTCAAAACTGTTATTACTTATTGCAACGGCATGCAGTCCTTATACTGCATGCCGGGAAGGATCAGTCATCTTTAAAAGTGTGATTTCCTCCGTAATTCTTATATTATATGTTTCTTAATGTATTTTAATATTTAATGAACACAATGTGTAAAATCATGGTCCCATACGTGAAGTCTCCCATTGTTTCTTGCTCTATTTTTTTCTTTTTCAGTTTGTCTTTGCTTTTTACAGCCACTAACTTTAGCAGACCAGTGGCAGGTTAACAGTACTACAAGTGTGCATATGTTGTTAGAAACCATGAAGATGTGCACGTGACAGCAATCAGAGAGAAAATTACTTAAATTGTCCATTTCCTCTACAGACTTTTGTCTTTCTTACCAAACCAAAGTTTTTTCTGTGGTTACTGTAGCCTTTTAGTATTTTTATTAAAAGAATAATCTTTACTCTTGGGCTGCAAATTACTTTATCTGTCGATTTATGTAATCAGGTAATTGGACAAAAAGCCTATGCTTTGTCAAATAATAGCCTATGCAAATTGAAGGCCATAAAAAAAGAAAAGCTAAAAACAATAGGATGGTCCTGTCCAAAACTCATGCCATTAGATAAGTCAATGTTGCTCGAACAAACAGTGTTTTGACACACTTTCCGTGGAAATCAGTCTAAGAATGGCTTGGCAACTTATAGTTGTTTTATGCTGGGATAGGAGAAAGTGTTCAACTGTGTGTGTCCAGCTGCACAGCTGTTCTGTTGCAGTTCAGTCTGATCATTCAGCAGTTCTCTGTGTGTGTGTGTGTGTGTGTGTGTGTGTGTGTGTGTGTGTGTGTGTGTGTGTGTGTGTGTGTGTGTGTGTGTGTGTGTGTGTGTGTGCGTGCGTGCGTGCGTGCGTGCGTGCGTGTGTGTGTGTGTGTGTGTGTGTGTTTCCGCTCTTCTAAGTTATAAAGTACTGTTGAGTTTATATGCCACTACATGAATAAGAGGTTGAGACAGTGGATGACAGGATAACTAGTAATTTTTCAGATTCTCAAGACTTTCAGAGAGCTTTCTCATTCCACACTTTGAATTTAAACTTGCAATTTGTACTGTGGTCAAACATAATCACTTTGTTTTGTTCATGTTTAATTTGATTTATAGATTCAGTCTGATGTTTTCCATGTGAAAAACAGAGTTGTAAATTCTGCATTTAGTACATGTGCGCATAGTGTATACAACTGCAATACCCACAATGCAGAGTGGCACTGGACCGAAAACAATGCTGCAGTGTTTGATGCAGTGCCGATAGTATGTATGTGTGCGTGCATTTAAGTGAGGAATGGGGTTAAAGTTCAACTGTGTCTGCTTCACTGGGGCCTCACAGCCAGTCATGCCTGTTCAGATCACCATGTGTTTCTTCCATCAGCATGTACACTAATAGTGTGTGTGTGTGTGTGAGAGAGAGAGAGAGAGAGAGAGAGAGAGAGAGAGAGAGAGAGAGAGAGAGAGAGAGAGAGAGAGAGAGAGAGAGAGGGAGAGAGGGAGGGAGGGAGGAATTTACTCTGAATTAGAGTTATTGGTAATTATACCTTTTTGACCTAATGTACAAACAGTCCTGATGAGGAGAGCCTTCCAGAGGAAAATGAGATTGCTCAGACTCAGAGGTTGATCTTTTAGTTTCTTGAGTATCTTGAGATCTTTTAGTCATTTGAGTATCAACTTTGGCATCATTTGGATAAACAAAAATAGACAGTTGTTGTAAAAATAAGAAATCTTTGAGTTGACAGAGTAAGAGTTTAGTTACAAAATTCATGTAGATACTTTAGCATTAGCATTCATGATACTTTAGCATAGCTCAGATGATTTTATCTTGGAAAATTTGATGAGAAATATTTGAGAACATATAGAAATCTCTGATATTTGATTGCAAACTTTGGTTCCTTAGCAAATATGAGAACAGTTTGAGATGAGATCTGTTCTTAAACTTTAGAGGAGACACATGTGAGACCAATCTCTTTTTGTTCTCCATTGTATGTCACTGCTGTGACTGTGTAGAAACAATTGAGATACTACAGAGATCTTATTTGCAACTTCTGCAGTGTATGCAAACAGTTCTCAAACAGGTCCTTTAATCATTTTAAACTTCATTTAAAGATACATAACTATAAATAACAAACTATTGTTTAGTGATTTTTTTACAGCAGTTGTTTGTATTTTATTGCTTTTGCAGTTATTCGATGATCTTTCTTTCCCATAGGATGTTCTTAAACATGTCCTTTACCATTTACAATTTCATTTCGGGATCCAGAATTACGTCCAACAAATGGTTTTAGAACAGTTGTTTGTGTTTCTGCTATTGTCAGTATGTTGCTTACCAGTGTTTGTGTGCTTGACAGGGTTGTCGTGTGTGGCTCTTGGTGGAGGATCATTATGTCCCCAGTACTGTGGACTCGTGCTCTGGTGGAGTGGTGGTCTTTAACACCGACTATGGACAGGTAAGTGGGGGTGGGTGTATGCATTACACAGGAATGGTGGCATAACATCTGCTCTGTGCACCTCAGATCAACAAGGCACTGCTGAACAGGTGGTGTGCTCTCACTTTACACAAACACACACTAGTCTGTGCACCCGCCTGTTTAGAAGAGACCATGTTGCCATAGAGTCTGTCAGGTACACAAACTCAGATATAAGCCGGCATGTCAACCGAGCAGTACCTGTGTTTGTTTTACTACGGAGCCCCTCACATGACATGCAGGAAAAATAATGTGTATCGTGACCTCGAATTAACAAATCGTTCCAATGACTTATTAATACGTCAGCACGTTTTACTAATTCATTCCCTCGTTTTAAGTAAATAGCGTGCATGATATAATAATTTGTTCCCTCGTTTTTCAAAATCGTGTGCACAATATAATAATTTATAATAATTAATTTTTTTACTAAATTTACTACTATCAAGTGCATAATTTACTAAAACGAATACTTAATTCATAGCCACAATATGTACATCACACACACACACACACACACACACACACACACACACACACAGTTGTGGTCAGAATGAAAAAATTGGCAAATATGATCAAAGGTGGAATACAAAATAAATCTGCATTTTTTATTCTTTTGATTTTTTCGGTAAAAAAAAAAGAAGCAAAAATCTAACCTTTTATTGAAGTAAAAGAATTGAAAGTGGTGGGAGGGAATTATACGATTTCTAGCAGAGGCCGTCAGGTTTTGATTTTTTATCTGTTGGTATTTGCTACAATCCATGATACCATGTATCTGAACAAGACGTCCAGGATCTCCAGCAAAAAAATAGGCCCACAACATTAAAGATCCAGCAGGATATTTACCCGTGGGCATGGCACTTTTTATCCCTGTTTGCACCAAACCCATCTGGTGGGTTTGCTGCCAAAAAGCTCTTTTTTTTAGTTTCATCTGACCACAGAACCAGGTCCTTTTTGAAGATCCAGTCGTGTCTGACAAACGCTGGAGTTTGTTTTTGGATGATCGAGGAGGATTTTTCTTGAAACCTTCCCAAACAACATGTGGTGATGTTTGATTTTTTGTTTTAAGGCTTTCTGACTCCAAGAAGACTCAACTAATCTCTGCAATTCTCCATCTGTGATCCTTGGAGAGTCTTTGGCCACTCAAACTTTCCTCCTCGCCGTGTATTAGGACGATATAGACACACGTCCTCTTCCTGGCAGATTCGTAACATCTTTAGTTGATTATAACTTCTTAATTATTGCCCTGATTGTGGAAATGGTCATTTTCAATTTTTTAGCTATTTTCTTACATCCACTTTCTATTTTGTGAAGCCCAACAATCTTTTGCTGCACATCAGAGCTATATTCTTTGGTTTTACTCATTGTGACGGATGATTAAGGGAATTTGGCCTTTGTGTTTCCTCTTATTTATACTTCTGTGAAACAAGAAGTCATAGCTGGACAATTTCATGTTCTTAGTCACCCTGGTGTGAAAAATGTAAATATTAATGGGAATATACTTCAGAGATATTTTACTCGTAAAAAATTCTAGGGGTGCCAATAATTGTGGGCTATGTGTTTTGGAGAAAAACATTTATTTCGTAATGTGATTTCCCCCCCACTTTCAATTCTTTTACTTTGTTGAATGAAAGATCGAAAGGATAAACAATGCAGATTTATTTTTACAGCCATCTTTGGTCATATTGGTCACCAGGGGTGCCATTAATTCTGTCCACAACTGTATATATATATGTGTGTCTGCGTGTCATTTGGAGGGCTCCGTATTTTACTGTGTGTTTTTCTAATTATGAGTCTGTTTATCATATTCTTGCGTGTGCAGTCAAGCACACACACATTTCTCATGTCTCTGGCTTCTGTTTCTGGTCTATAGGATTATCTGCAGCCAGTCTGTTACCTTCAGGATCCTTATAGTTTATTAAAGCAATAAACACCTGTGCATTACAGTGATTTTTTAAATTATTATTATAAAAAATGGTTTTATGCATTGATTTTAGCCTTATTGTTTTAATAAAAAAGCATTAACAGCCATGTGTCATATAAAATAATCACATTTATAAGTAATAGATTTATTATGATAATGTTCTGTCAGCTGGTCATTATTTTTGTCTTTTATTTTGAAGAAGAAATGACCAAATAAATAAAATGGTAACACTTTACACAAGGTCTCATTTGTTAACATGTATTAACTAACATGAACTAACAATGAGCAATACATTTGTTACAGTATTTATTAATCTTTGACTTTAGAGTGGTAACATAATAATCTTTATAAAAAAAATCTTTTTTGTTTCTCTCATGGTCATTACACAAATATGCAAACAAATACTCAGTAATATGCATTCAAATGTGTTTTGTTCAGGTGTACACCTACAAACAGAACGCTGTGAGCAGGCAGAGGGTTTATCCAATGCACAGCAGCAGTATCACTGGGGTCGAGGACATGGCAACCCTACAGGACCTACACGACGGGGCCATTCTACACAACCTGCAGCTCCGCTACACACACAAGAGCATATATGTGAGCAAACACACTAAAATCACACCTTAACCATCTCATTTTTTGTTCATCAAGCATGCATTGTGTGTGTACGAGTGTGTGAATGTTTCAGCTGTGGTGAAAGACATATTTGTCAAGGATACAGGGTTGTTGTGCAGGTGGCTGGATGGCTTTCTGCTCTTTAATGTGTCTGTCAAAGTAAAATATATTTGCTTAATTACACGTCTCTCTCCCTTTCACTCTTTTCTTTATACTGCCTCTTTGAGCCTTTACTCACAACAGTGTACTGTGTTCTTCTTTGGGCCTGGTTCAGCTGTGTGTGAGTGTGTGTGTGTGCGTGCGCATGTTGTCGGGATGTGGGCTGTGCCAAAAGCAGTTAGTCTTGTTCCAGATTTCCAGACTGACTCTAAGGAACAGAGTTAACATGCTACTGCTGACTCTCTGAATAACATCGACACTCTGAAGTCTTTATTTCTACAGATCTGCATCAAGTCCATTTAATACATGTTTAGAGATTGTATGTGTGTGCATTTAGGGGGGCTTCCAGGTTAATGTCTTCACTTCTGTGTAGTTGCATTAATAGGGATAGTTCACCTCAGAATTCTGTCATTCTGACATAATTTACTCACCCTTGTGTCATTCCAAACCTGTTGGAGTTGCTTTCTTCTGTGGAACAGAAATGAATAAAATGTATTAAAGAATGTCCTTGTAGCTCTTTTTAACATAATAAATGGCTTCCATCATGGACTGAGGCTGTCATGCTTTAAAAAGGACACAAATGCTCCATAAAAGTATGAAATCTTTCTTAACTGGATTAAGGATTCATTGAAAACATATGATTTAAAAGAGTGATTTGTGCGCAAATCAAACACGATTACTTCTCTCATGAATGTGCCAAGAAGAGCTAGGGCAGATGTCAAGACTTACAGTGAAAAACGACTTAAATTTCAGTCTGCTCCTCACGCAGTGCTATCGGATGACTTTATAACACATGAGACTTTTTTATAATGCTTTGATGGAGCTTATTTGTCATTGCAGATCTTGACAGCGCAAAAATAGTGGCCATGGTAAGATCCTTTAAAAAATGTAAAACAACACACTGATGTTTGTAAATGATGTCAGAATTTTCATTTTATGGTGAACTGTTACAGCGTTTAAACATTTTCATTATGAGTTTACAGTGTGAAATGATATGAGATATGTCCTGTCATTGAGATGTTTTATTTGGCAACTAAGACAATAAAGTATGGACAGTAATTGGGATTTTTCATTGCTACCAAATAATAATAATGTAAGAATAATAATTTAAACTTTCATCTTCATGTACAGATACAAACATAACCTGTTTTGTCCTGCCATTGAGTATTATGACGTAATGATACAGGAGTCGATCCAGGAGACAACTCCTATCTCTCTGTCTGTCTCTGCTGTCTGTGACATGAAGATTGTGAAGATGTGATTGGATCAGCTTGAGTGTGAGCTAACCAGTTAGCTAAGAGTGTGGGTGTGGTCTGCAGGTATGAGATGGTTATCACAATAATGACAGTTACCCACTCATCATGAGAAAATACACACTTCCTCTTTCGACATTACTTTTCTCACACCTTGTTATTGGTTAGAAAAATGACTAAAAGGACTAAATTGTATATATATATAAACATAGCTTTAGTGACATATCTTCTTACACCAATTATGCTTAATAACCTAATAACATGTAATGTAAATGCCTTTAATATGTTCAATAACCAGTTGAATTTCAAGCAAAACCCAAGTGTCACGATTACATTTTTAATAAAACAATGCATTCATCAACATTTTGATAGTTTAATGAATGTGCGCATGTCTTTGTCACATGTCGGTTTATGTTTTGATGCCAAAACTAGGATAGAAAATTGAAATTATTATTATTCACATATAACATTAAAGTTTGTGTTTATATATATGTGCATATATGCATCTGTGTGTATATGTATATATACACACACAGACATATATATAATATATACTATATATAAAAACAAATATATAAACACACATACAGTATATAAACACAAACTTTTGTGTTAGATGCGATTAATCGTGATTTATCAATTTGACAGTACTAACACATTTTTCTTAATTGTCCAGTTATTTTACTTATTTTTTTAATAACCAATGTAATATACTTGTGCAAGCCGCTAAACCGCTTCCACAAATTTACGTTTTTGTATTTTAAACAGAGACGATAATGGTATCATTTTCAAAAACTTGCTCTTTGAAACCCATTTTCATAACATGTTCACATTTTCAGGCCCCCAAAACGCTGTTGTCGTATAAATGAATGACCAAAATGCTTAACATTTTTTCGTTTTTAGTTGAAAACGGCATTGTGTAAATGGCCCCTAAATGTTCGCATATAAAATCACACGAAAAACTATCTCAACCCATCCTCATTTGTAAACCTAAAGAATTGATGGGCTAGTTAGAGCCGCCACAGGTCTGCTAAACTGATTGGCTAATTGGTGACATATGGGAGCAATCAGAACGAATTAGGGTGTTATTTGTGTGTGGTGTGTGTGGTTTGTTTTTGGTGGTCTACGAAATGTCTTCTTTAACTTCTATATTATATAAAAAATTAATTAATAAAATCACAGATAGTTTGTTTACCTATTACTAAGGTTAAAGTTATTAGTCTCAGTACAAATAAATTGTAACATGCCAATAAAA
Source organism: Squalius cephalus (assembly GCF_949319135.1). Lineage (NCBI taxonomy): Eukaryota > Metazoa > Chordata > Actinopteri > Cypriniformes > Leuciscidae > Squalius > Squalius cephalus. The sequence goes on along the minus strand of NC_137128.1, from coordinate 37,278,778 downwards.
ACATACAAGCCATGATGAAAATAACAGCGTCTGGTTGAGCATGTGTGTGTATTTCATCTTCTGGAATGTGTGTCTCGCTGAGATCCGATTCCACAGCATTTAAAACACAAAGACGTTTCTCTCTCGCTCTCACTCTGATTATAAACAGCTGTGGACTTTTTTTTTGGCTTACATTTGGACAGAAAATGCTAGAGCAACTTCCCACATCAAACACACACATACACACACACGAGGGGGGCTGGTGATCCAGAAAATGTCTTTTGCATGTGAGGTTTACCTCCTTTTCATTTTATTGCTCTCTCTCTATTTCTTTTTCAGCCTCTCTCTTTCCTTGTAGTGCAAGCATGTAGCAGGAAATAGTTCTGCTTCAGTTGGGCCGGATCATGTTTCAACTCTCACCCTACACACTCGTTTTAACATTGAGAGGGTGTGTGTGTGTGTGTGTGTATAATGTGTCTGAGTTTATTATGCATCACTATGCATAGCACTCACTTCAGCTGTCTCTCTGGACTGCAATCTCGTTTTTGCTTCTGTCTGTGCACGTAGAACTACAATTCTGTTATCATTTTATCACCCTCAAGTTGTTCCAAATCTATATTAATTTATTTTTCTGCTGAACACAAAAGAAGATATTTTGAAGAATATGGGTAACCATACAGTTTATAGGCCCCATTTGACTTCCATAGTATGGGAAAAAAAATACCATGAAAGTCAATGTGGCACATCAACTGTTTGATTTCCGACATTCTTCAAAATATCTTCTTTTGTGTTCAGCAGAAGAAAGAAATTCATACAGGTTTGGAACAACTTGAGGGTGAGTAAATGATGACAATTTTTATTATAGGTGAACTATCCCTTTAAAGATATTAGTAGCACCATTGGACTTAGCCCAACAAAAACAGCAATGTACACATTGATGTCGTTCACTCCCAATTAAACCCCTCAGTGTGCTGTTACACACATTTGCAGACACACCCAGGGGAGGTTATGGGAAGGACGTGGCTGCTGTAGACCTTCATTGCATTTCTGAGGTAGCACTTGTGGAGACAAGACCCTCTTGGGGGCATTTGGGGGATTTCACTGGGGTAGTATGTCACACTTTGGCTGAGTTCGATATAGCATACTATCATATCACTCTTACTATTTCTGTCATATCTTTATATGGTTGAAATAGTGAGAGTAGTATGCTTTTCCATATTCAGCATTGTCTAAAGGGGGTTTCACACTGGGCACGTTTGCTGCGGCCCGAATCCAAGTGCGATTGTTACCTCTGTAATAATTTGGTGCTATTGTGCACAGCAGAGTGAAGAACACTTGGGTGTTTTATATGTGTGTTGCATGAAGGCAGCTTTCTGCTGCTTGCAGACAGACAACTTTTGATGAGACAGCGGATTGCGAGCCATTAATTTGTCGCTCAGATTGCGCTTACTCTGCACTATTGCACTGCATGCTCAATCTTGGCCGTATCCAAGGTAAATTATGACCACTGTCATCTCTTATATGTGTTCTGTTGAACTAATGATGTTGTCATCGACTAAAATGCATGCACAGGTTACTTTATTACCTGAACAAGTGCATTTGGCAAATTCACATTTGGCATGAAGTGCGCCAGAGTACCATTGCAACCGAATTCAGACCACCTCCTACATCAGGGTTCCTCAAACTCGGTCCTGGAGGGCCACTGTCCTGCACAGTTTAGCTCCAACCCTGATCAAACACACCTAGCTGTGAGTTTCTAGTGATCCTGCTTGCTCAGGTGTGTTTGATCAGTGGAGCTAAACTCTGCAGGACAGCGGCCCTCCAGGACCGAGTTTGAGGAACTCTGTCCTACATCTAGTCTTGGGTTCGGTACAACGGTGCATTCCAGTGTTTGCATGGCAGCTTTCACATTACTAATTTTCCATGCAAACCGTGATCTGTTTCGAACTAAAGCCTCATTCAGGAAATCTATGGCTATCCGCTTGTTAAGTCATGACTTATTGAATACTGTTTCAGGATCCAACTGTAAGGCTGGAAGCTTACGCTGCTATTTTGAACCAATAATCGTAACAAAAGGCAGTTGAAGGATGATGTGTATAATTCAAACATTTATCTGACTCCATTAAAGTTGTTGTTATTCTTTAACCTCTTATTCTTTAAAGGTCTTTCTTAGAACTGATAGGAAAATGTAAGATTTAACCTGAATGTTTAGATAATGAAAGTTGCCACTTTAGCTTTCAACATCATCAGTGATAAAAGGAAAGATTCTCAAAGCCTTTAAAGCAGGCAAAGTTATTTATTAAGTTACATGTTTAAATATACAGACAGTAGAATGGAACAACATACTGTATAGAAAACTTAGTTGTAACAAATAATGCACTGTTGTGCAGAGGAGGCCGTAAAAGCCTTTCTCGTAGTATGAGGTTACGCACTGGTGTGCGGGAGTGGCAGGGTTAAAGCCTTTCTCCCAGATCAACAGTTACCTTTCCTTCTTATACCCTGAGCAAAGCATTGTTAAGCATGAGTCGAATACCAACACCAAACCCAACTGACAGGAAACCAAAAAATGAGGCAAATTGGTGGAGATCCAGAGGGGGAGAAGAACATTAACATATTCTCCTCAATGCATGTTTAACCAATAGTACCTAGATTGTACATTAGGATACTTTAATATCTCTATTAAGTTCACCACCATTCATTTCAGTTTATAAGCTGTCAGATGAGACCAAACATGGCATAGTTACATATTAGAACACACAAGTAAATAAACAGTATGTAGTTGAAAGCATATGCCCTGTGAAACAAATGGTACAGACGTGTCATTGAGGTGCAAATGACTCTGTCTCTCCTGACAGAACCATCCTGTGCCTGGAGTGTCCCAACAGTCCTCAATCAGCATATTGATGAAATCCCTTGCACTAGATAGGCATTAGCATACTGTGATGATGAAGGCCATTGTGACACGTTTAATACACATGTATACCTTTAAAAGGCTTTTTGAAGTACTAGGGCAGTAAAGAGTTCTGCCCATATTTGCTCAGCCCTACAAATCCCTCCCCAGTGCATTTTAAAGTGAGAATAATCAATTGCCATTTCTGGACACACGGTGTCCCAGACAGCAGTATATTAAGCTAATCTACTGGTGGGAAAAACCATTGTTCTTATACAGTTTTACAGCCTACTTTTAAAAAACAATAGACAGTATATATTGTTCAGTATTTGTTTTTAGCGTTCCAAGCATAGATTTTGTCACCTACATTCTGAGACACCAGTGCAAAAAACAAACAAAAATTCAGATGAATTACTTCATCTGTCCTGTACTAAAAAAGAAAAGGGAATCCCACCAGCCCATTCAGAACAAACTGATAACACCTGTGTCTCAAGGAGACGGCTTTCCCTCTTCTGAGGACCACATTCTGACAGCTTAACGTCTGCATAAAACTTCCTACTATACTGTACCTGTTTTTCATTTGCCTCTTTCTGAATTACAGTCCAAAAATATTACTATAAAACCTACTGTGGAAATTCATGTTGCTGATTTGACTGAACAAACCTCATAAACGAGACATGCAAAGCTTATTGAAAGTGTCACCCTTTGTAGATTCTGTGGGAGAAATTTGATTTTGACAGTCATTCCCATCAGTAGAGTCACATTAGCAGGAAACAGCTACAGATGTTCCAGCCTTAACAAGTCTTTATTGTTTCTTTCTTCTGCAAAACACAAAAGAAGATATTCTGAAGAATGTTTCAACTGTTTTTGTCCATTTAATGAAAGTCAGTATTATATGGACAAAAAAAATCGTTTTTCAAAATATGTTCTTTAGTGTTCAACAAAAGAAATTCATACAGGTTTGGAACGACATGATAAATGTGATGTTATTTCCATCAAGAAGATGTGCATACATTTTTGGTCAAGATTTTATATTGACAATGCATGAGTCAAGCACTCTGTAAAGTTTACTTCAGCACATCCCAAAGACTTTCAATGAATTTAAGGTCTAGACTCCAATTCTATGTTCCAATTCATGTGTGAACATGATTCTTCATGCTCCTTCCCAACCATTCTTTCACAATTTGAGCCTGATGAATCTTGACCTTGTCATCCTGGAATATGGCCATGATGTGTTTTCCTACATGGTTGTTTAAGAAATGAAAAACTACACACTCTATCAGTTAGGGGTAGAAGAACTGTTGCAAAAACATAGAATATGTTAGAAACATAATAATCTTTCCAATAATGATCCAATCTAAGGGGCAGATTTACTAAACAGGGCAAATTAGGAATTCCAAAACAGTGCCGATGGGAGTGGAAAGTTCTGGGCGTGATCTACTGACGATGCACAGATTAAAGAACATAGACGCAGTCAGATTATTTCCATAATGACCAACGCAATCTACCAGGTAGCGTCTAGTTTAAGTCATTCTTTTTTTGGGATGGTAAAAAATGGCGCAAACACCAGTACATTGACGAGAGCAAACCTTAATTTAAATACTCTTCTCCTTTTGCGCCTGAAAGGGAAACTCCTACAAATGCATTAGTAGAGTTGTTAGTAAATCTGGCCCATAGACTCTTAAGCATTTGCTTATTCAAATTCAAACAACGCATTTTTTTTTGGCTGTGCAGTGTATATTAAATCTGGTTTAATATCATATTAATTCAAATTCAGTCATACATGTATATATGATAATACGTATGATATGATGATAAGAGAGATGCAGGAGTGTATCACAAGCCCTAACTCATCTGAACATTTGACCGTTTAGGTGCCAATTTGCACTTATTTGGTATTCAAATCAAAACATCTCAACAGCCAATCCAATCTTTGCATCAGTGGTTAGAAAAGTAGGTCAGTAGACACCAAAACACAAGCACATGTGCACATGCTCACAAACACATGCAGAGGGTGTTTATAAAATATGGTTGTTCAAACTTGTGTTTCTACTTTCCTCATCCTCTGTCTGTCTCTCTATTCTTCTCTCTGTTTGCAGACGTATATCGGCTCTATTTTAGCAGCAGTAAACCCTTATCAGAGTCTGTCAGGGCTGTATGACGGCACAGCTGTAGAACGATACAGTCGACATCACCTGGGCGAAATTCCCCCTCACATCTACGCCATTGCAAACGAGTGCTACAGATCGATGTGGAAGCGCTCCAACAACCAGTGTGTGCTCATCAGGTGTGTTTCTACATGCATTTAACAAACCAGTGGTTTCAGCGAGCCTCATTTTGAATGCTCTGAAATGAGTTTTATCGCTTGAGTTCTCATTTTAATTGAGTTTTTTTTAGACAGTCTGACCTTAAAGTTTTCCACCATGACCTTAACCCTCACCTCTGACCTCTCACTACGGTGTGAGGTCAAACTCATGGCTACCTGACAGCACTCATTACTCAAGCATGCAGAGGTTAAAGGTGGCAGACTGCTGTGTTGTTCTCAACGCTGCAGATCTCTCATCAGCTTTAGCGAGAGCCGACATAGAGGATACAAATTGGCAGAATACCTGACCGCCATGGCTAAGCCTAGACTATGAAAAGTCCTGAGCATGTACAGACTCAGCAAACATGCGGACACCGATAGGGCTACCATAAAAAGACAGGCTTTGCTCTTACTGCACAGAAACTGAAGTATGCTTCTTACACTCAAGCTGTAACTACACACGATTCCTGAACACTTTCTTTTGCCATTTTTGCAAACCACAACAAAGAATCGCAATGGAAATCTAATACCTACAAACTCCCAGACCTGTTGGATGAAACCACAGGGAGTGCAAACAAGTCTTGCCTTATGAAAAGGGCAATGGGTAGGACATAAAAACAAAAGCTTTGCACAGACATAACATACTTTTACATTTATGAACATTATTTTGTAATGATACTTTTGTGTTTTACACACTTTAAATGTCTGTATCCCCTTTAAAATGGTTATTTTGTTCTGTCATACTATAGGTTTTGCCCTTGTATATTAATTTTGTGAATTAAATTTGATGTAAGTGCAAAATGACACACATCAGTGTGACATAAATGTCTAAAATTTTACCTCAACCACTTGTGTTTGTTGAAATACACTTTTTTTGTTGAAAGTGTTTGTTGAAGTACACTTTTATTTAAGAGTTGGGATCTAATTTTTGGATAGTGCTATATGTACCCTGTTCAAATGTTTGGGGTTGGTAAGCTTTTTAATGTTTTTGAAAGAAGTCTCACCACGACTGCATTTTTTTTATCGAAAATGCACCAGTAGTATATATTGTACGGTAAAACTGCTGTCACTTTTGATCAATTTAATGCAACCTTTCTGAATAAAAGTATTTATTCTTATGCTTTAACAATGTGTTAACTCTTTTTATTGAGCCAGTAAAGCTTCTTGAATCTGGAAAGACTCCTTGAATGAGACCCATAATGCAACTGCCCTCTGCTGATCACATCAGCTCATTACAACTCTTTCCGCTAATATTCATCTCTAAGCGCTGACATTTTCTGTATGTGTGTTTGTGTGTCAGTGGGGAGAGTGGAGCAGGTAAAACTGAGAGCACAAAGATGATTCTGCGCTTTCTGTCTGCAATGAGTCAGCAAAGTGTGGCGCTCTCAACTACAAAGACGGCGTCATCACATGTAGAGGAGGCAATTCTGGAGAGCAGGTACATATGCATATTCAATAATACAAAACCTTCGATATACAGTGTGCTCACTCGTTTCATTGAATTTTTCATCTCTCTGTCTCTGTAGCCCAATAATGGAGGCGTTCGGAAATGCTAAAACTGTTCATAATAACAACTCTAGTCGCTTTGGAAAATTCATCCAGCTTCATTTCAGCCAGCATGGAAACATCCAGGGAGGAAGAATCACAGACTGTATCCTCTGTTTGGATGTGTCAGCTGATAGTTCATCTCTGTAGTAATTCATCCACCTGTACTGTGGTGCCACTTGTGGCTATCAGTAATCCCACTCGGATTTTGAGTTATTTTGTGTCTGATAGTTTGTGATGTGCGATCCCGTTCAGCAACTGAAACTCACACACGCTGTGATCAGTTGGTGACTTTTCTAACAACACCATTGCACTAGAAGAGCAGATTTCAGAAGTAATAGTCCTGCAAAGCACAGACAGTTCAGAAAGCACCGTCAATGCCCAACAGCAGCAGGATTCATTTTCTAGGCTGTTTTAGCCAAAGCATCTAGTCATCTGAGGTGACTTTAAAGATACTTTGTTTATAAAAACATGTAATATCAAGATCTGCCCTGAAAGAAAATGTTAATTTACAGAGATGGTAATGCTCTGTTAATGTCTCTTTTTGCATTTGCCTTGACTCTTTATTTTCAACACACAGACCTTTTAGAAAAGGTGAGTTTTTTTAATAGTCATGAAACTTTTGCATGTATGATTTTGTTTGCATGGTCATTTATGTGATCATGTCTTCATTGGATTTTCTGTGTGCATTTCTGTCAGAATCGAGTTGTGCGTCAAAATCCCGGTGAAAGAAATTATCACATATTCTACGCTCTGCTGGCCGGAACCAGCGCAGAACAGAGGGGTGAGTCTGGGTTGTCTAGTGTCCACGTTGTCCACAGATTTCTGTTTGAGGTCTCTTCTAACCCTTGAGTTGGAGACTGAAGACCCGTCACCCTTCAAAGTACTTTCATTTTTAAGGGCGATGTAGATGACCTTTAATCTGGAAAAACATATTTATCTGGGAACAACTGTTATTTAGTGTCATAGAGATGCTATTATAGATTATATTAATATTCTGAATGTTTTATTTCTATATATTTAATATACATTTTTCTATTTTCATTGTTTTTGTCATTTTATTATAAATATGTCTATATGTATTTATTCATTTTCATTTCAGTTAGTGGATTTTAGTAAGAGAAAGAAGTTTAAGTAGAAAGTTTTATTTATATTTTATTTTATATTTGTTTTTATTAATATATTTTTCATTTATTTTTTTAAAACATTTTCTTTGTGTTTTTATCATTTTTATTACTTTAAAAAATGTCAATATGTTTTAATTCATTTTTATTTCACTTTTAGTTTAAGTTATTTTAGTACATCGAGTTAGACTAAATTAAAATGAGAAATGCTTTGGTAACTAGCTGAAATAAAATATGTTTTTATAATATATATATATATATATATTTTTTTTTTTTTTTTTTCGAGTTAACTTTTATTTAAAAGTAACTTTTTTATGGTTTTATTTTTTATATTTTTAGTTTTAGATAACTATAATAACCCTGGTTAGCACTGAAAAATAAATATGATTTGCTTTTGAAATGCAATTTTTTATAGTTAATCCATTTGTTCAGACTTGTATCTACATTGGTTGGCTCATGTGGCCTTCACTCATTCGATATTGAGTACACTGATGAGAGCCACGTCTGAGCGCAAATGAATAAATTCAGTAAGTGATAGACTGCACTTCTCTTTTTAACATCGCAAGCAACTAAACAGGTTTTTGCTGCCTGTCTGAACCAAGTCACTTAATATTTTCCCTCTATTTTAACTTTAGATGAAGGAAATCTGTGTTATTCATGGTTTTTAAGTTTAGTCACCTAAGCCAGGGTTCACCGTCTGCTGACGTCACTGTCGAATGAGATTGAGAAGTCAGAAGGTCATACTATCACAGTGAATCAGTGCTGTTTGCGACACAGTATCAGTTTGTTTAAGATCTGTGTTTATCGCTCTCACTCATTTTCTCACAGAGTCGTTCTCCCTCTCCCCTCCGGAGGGCTTTCATTATCTGGGTCAGTCAGGATGTGTGAAGGACAAAGCCATTAATGACACTGAGACTTTTCAGGAAGTGCTGGTGAGACAGTCACAACATGACAACACATCACTGTATGACTACTGTACAGCACATGAACGCACACACACACACACACACACACACACACACACACACACACACACACACACACACTCCACTGCTGTACAACAGCAACATACTGCACTACTGTATAAGCACACATTTTGTTTTTCAGAAAATTTGTAAAAAATTTAATTTTTTAATTAGAGTGTATTGTTTGGATATTTAAGGATTTTACAGAGTAATGGCAACAGCAATTAATATCTATAATCTATAACAGATTTGGTCTTGGCTCATCCAATGAGATGCTATGATTTTGCATATATGTGTGTCTTATTCTCACCAAGGCTGCATTTATTTACAATAACGGTTTTATATTTGAATACATTTTAAAATGTAATTTATTCCTGTGATGCAAGGCTGTATGTTCAGCATCATTACTCCAGTCTTCAGTATCACGTGATCCTTCACAAATCATTCCAATATGCTGATTTGGTGCTTATCAGTGTTGACAATATTTGTCATGCTTAATATTTTTGTGGAAACGTGGCTTATTATTTTTGTGATAAATTTTTTCAGGATTCTTTGGTGAATAGAAAGTTCAAAAGAGCAGCATTTATTTGATTTTTATAAATCTTTTCTGTCACTTTTGATGAATGCATCCTTTCTGAATAAAAGTATTCATTTATTTTTTAAGTATTCATTTCTGACCCCAAAATGTTGAAATATAGTGTGTAAAATATATGGTTCTCTTGTGTTTCAATGCTGGTTGACTGTGTTTTGTGTTAGAATGCTCTGAGGACAATGAAATTTGGAGAAGAGAACATCAAGGAGGTGTTGAGGCTCCTGTCGGGAATCCTGCATATGGGAAACATCGAGTTTTTAACGGCAGGTGGAGCACAAGTCTGCTCTAAAGCAGGTAATCACTTCTCCACTCTCTTCAGCTCTGTTTCTCTTTTGTCTTGATTTGGCAGTTTTTTTTTTACATTTTTTGACATTACTGTACTGATAATAATTGCATTACATTTATATTCATACAATCTGTGTATGTGTAGCTCTCAGTAAAGCTGCAGATCTTCTGGGGTTGGATTGTACCCAGCTGGCTGAAGTTTTGACCCACAGATCCATGATCCTCAGAGGAGAGGAGATCACCACACCCCTCACTGTAGAGCAGGTAACAGGGGTGTTACACACTCACTAAACAAACAAAGTTTGTTTACACACTTACACAAAGCACAGTCAAACAAACATTAAATTGTAATGTGAAATTGTAAAATCATACATTACAACTTAAAGGGTTAGTTCACCCAAAACTAAAAAAATTACATTAATTACCCTTAATTTGTTCCAAAGCTGTAAGACTTTCATCATTCACCATTAATATGGATTAGTTTTATGATCTTTTTATCAACTTTTTGAAGCGTCAAAGTGGTAGTTGCGTGGACTGTCAATGGAGGGACAGAAATCTCTTAGATTTCATAAAAATATCTTAATTTGTGTTTCGAAGATGAAGGAAAGTCTTGGGTTTGGAACAATATACCTTTTAATTAAATGCCAGTGTATTACTGTTAAGTGTAAGAAAAATAATGAAATTAAAATTCCTCCAGAACTCCAGTCCAACAGAGACTGAGAAAAGTGTTTTATTAGGTACAGCAGTGCAATAGAGACACAATATAGATTTAATCAGAATACTTCTGTAGTCACCAGAAACTCTCACTCCCTCTTGAGGACTTCACATGTTACTGCAAATCTTTATTAAACATTTCACCTTCCTCATTTACCCTTTTATTACTATATGGACACAGGTTTAAAGTTTGCTTCCCATTAAACATTACAACTTGACCTCTTAACACAGTATTTCCAAATACTTTTAAATACAATGCCAATGTTTATAATATGTATTTCTGTTAAAAATACATTAAACACAACATATTAAAAGACTTGACAGTAAAAACACAATAAAAGCAGTAAAGCAATTAAATATTGAAATATATAAAAATATTTTAATAAATAAATATTGTAAATTATATATATATATCTTTATCTTTAAATAAAGAAATCCAATACATAAACAAATAAATAGCCTTTGGCACAAAAAAAGTGCTTTTTCAGGATTTTGCTACAAATGGCTTAAAAGCAACAAAAAAATACTTAATGTGGAATATGTTGTCTTTTGAATTGTTTTCATTATTCAGTTTTAAACCTTAACTAGTCATGTTTAATTCAGTAATAAAGACTTAAATACCATTCTGTAGTCAGAATAACATCACAAATATGCATGTGTGTGTGTGTGTGTGTGTATCAGGCGGTGGACTCACGGGACTCTATGGCGATGGCTCTCTACTCTCAGTGCTTCACTTGGATCATTCGTAAATTGAACAACCATATCAATGGCAGTGAAGACTTCAGATCCATCGGTATACTGGACATCTTCGGGTTTGAGAACTTTGAGGTGAGAGTCATGCTGACTAGTTTCAGACAGAGGTTTTAACCCACTGGTCATTACAAATGTTATTCCACTCTTTTATATTTCCATTCTCCCTCTCAGGTGAACCGGTTTGAGCAGTTCAACATTAACTATGCAAATGAGAAGCTACAGGAGTATTTCAACAAGCACATTTTCTCTCTAGAACAGCTTGAGTACAACAAGTAAGTCATTACAAATATAAACACACCCAACACATCACCAACACCATCAACCAAAGCACAGGGTGAACGTCTAATTCTCTGCCGTTTTAATACTTTCTTTGTGTTTGCGTTCATAGAGAAGGGCTGGTCTGGGAGGATGTCAACTGGATGGACAATGGAGAGTGCCTTGATCTCATAGAAAAGGTAAAAACACAAACATAGTCACTCAAAAACACTGTCTACATTCTGATGTTCTAGATCTGAGTCTGTCTGTGCATGTGTTTTCTCTGCAGAAGTTGGGTTTGCTTGCTCTTGTGAATGAGGAGAGTCATTTTCCTAAAGGCACTGATGGCACATTGCTGGAGAAACTCCATAGCCAGCATTCTGTACGTCACACACACACACACACACACACACACACACACACACACACACACACACACACACACACACACACACACACTCATTTTTTGAAGGGCAGTAGGTTTGCTTGGGCAAGAACTGTAGGCAGGAATGTACCCAAATGGAGGGGACCAAACAAACTCATATTGATCAACCACTTACATGAATATTGGGCATAATCGTCAACTTGGATATGATGACTATAATCACTAATCTATTTCTCTCTCCATATCAATAGAGGAATCAGTTCTATGTTAAGCCTCGTGTTGCAGTTCATCAGTTTGGAATCAAGCACTACGCAGGAGAGGTACAGCACCCTGTCTACTGTTTTTATTATTTATTTATTTATTTATTTATTTTAGTTGAATTGAACTTCCAGAGTATGCATCTTCAACTACCAAAAAATAACAGGAAAAAAAAATAAATATATATATATATATATATACATTTCTTTTAAGTGGCATTTTGTTCATATATCAAATGCAATTGTGTAAAACACAATAGGTCATATCTTATAATAGGTGCAGGTAAAGATATTGTTTATTCAATTTATACATTTTTTATAAATATTTTAGGGAGCATTTATCTTATAAAAGGGTCAAGAAGCATTATTTATTAGCATACATAGCATTTGATTAAATATTTGATTAAATAGACTGTTGATACAATATGGTCTCTCAGTTACCAGCCACCAAGTTGGTGATCACAGTAAAATACAAAGAAATACAAAGAATTTTTATATATTGAAAATGTTGCAATTTTTAATAAGAGGGTGTGGTGGTTTTAAGTTTTATTTTGAGAAAAGAAAGATAAAAATTGTAGTCTATTCACTTGTCATGTGTTATGGTGTATATACTGGAGAATGAGGGGGAAAAGAATCAACGCTGGTCAACGTCAGCATTGCAGGTGTCATGTCTCTGTTAACATCCTGCCTTTTTGTCTACAGGTTGTGTATGATGTCAGAGGAATCCTGGAGAAGAACAGAGACACATTCAGAGATGATATTCTCAACTTACTCAGGGAGAGCAGGTGTGTGTGTGTTTGTATGCAGTTGTGTAACTGTCCTCAATGAGGCCATGTATTCACACGTTCCTGTTCTCTCAGGTTGGATTTTGTGTATGATCTCTTTGAGCGAGTGAACACCTGGACTGGACAGGACACAGTCAAGTGTGGCTCAAAGTATCGCAGACCTACAGTTAGCTCCCAATTTAAGGTAAGAAACTACAACTCATAATGCTTTAGAACAGGTAAACAACAGTTACATTTAAATGTAAGTGAATGTAAAGATGCAATTTTTACTCTTACACTTTAAAAAGTGTAACAAGTGATTGTATGTTTACGTTTGTTTCTAATAACCTAAAACATCAAGTGTTTATTAGTATATTATGGGCTGGTTTCACAGACAGGGCTTAAACTAAGCTAGGATTGGGCCTTAGTTCAATTAGGATATTTAAGTAGCTTTTATAAACCTGCCTTATAAAAAACATTTCTGGTAGTGAATCTTGAGACACAACATTGGCACTGACATATTTTAAGAAATGTCAGAGTAAGTTGCTTTCAGTTAAAACAGCAAAAACATGCATTTTAGTCCAGGACTAGTGTAAGCCTTGTCTGTGAAACCCCCAGTAAGTGCATTTGGTATACATCGTTTTAAACTATTTGTAACAGATTATTTATTTCTATCTACCCAGAATTCATTGCACTCCCTGATGTCCACCCTTAGTGCCTCCAATCCATTCTTTGTACGCTGCATTAAACCCAACAATAGCAAGGTATGTGTCACAGACACAAACATATGAACATTAGATGTCTTCTACTTTGTGTCAGTTTGTATAACATTGGGTTTATGTTGGGTTCAGGTTTGAAATGAATTTAGATTATCACTTCAGAGTTGTTTTGTTTATTTTGAGAATGCCAGTCGGATCTGGTCACGTTTATGGGCCGGGTTCAAGTGCAGACATCTAATACATACACACCAATTAGACACACACACACTATCAGATGGCGATTCTGTGTATGGCTGTATATCTCTGTGTGTTTTCATTCAGTAGTGACAAAGGGAGATCATAAACTCAGTGTGAAGATTTAAGACTCCTTTGAGAGACACACACACACATGCTCTGCACACTTTTCTATTCCGACTGCATTGGACCCGAGGCCATTCAGCAGACTGCCTATTAACTCTATAGCAGATGTCAGACTACATGTGTGTTTTGTGTTTGGTAGTACCTCTTTGTTCAGTTGTTTGAGGTCAGTGCAGAATTGATGTGTTAATGGGACACATCAATTCTGTTCCATTCTACTGTCGCTTTCAGATCGGGCATAAACAAATCTATGCTGAAGTAAATCAATATGCAGTTGCCTCGTGCAGAAGGCACAAGTATATAGTATATATAAAATATATAAAAGCAAAATAGAAAGCTAACAAATAATGTAATAATTAATAATGTAGAATATTTATTATAACAGTTAAAACTAATATGATGACTTAATAAGACTAAATAATTTACAGCTACTTATGTGTAACGTTTGTCTGCTTATATCCAAAATTAATTATTTAAAAATCATTCCTCAAGAAAATACAAGTGAAATCAAACAGATGTCAATTTTCTTTATTTATTTTTTTTGTCACCAAAAACGTTGACTAGATGTGAATTTTCTTTTTTCTTCTTTTTTTCTTTCTTCTTTTTCTCTAAATTTGGCTTGACTTAATATAGTAAAAACAATTAAATGATTAACTAAAATGTATTTTTTTTAATGATCTAATTTACATATGACATCTATTATCTGTTTTCTATTTCTCTAAATATTTAAAATTAATTACAAATTAAAATATTCTTCTCTAAAATATAAACAGCCAATGAATGAATTAATTAATTTGAATGTACAATTATGTATGACATTATATATTTGTCTGTATGTCTGTCTTTCTGTCAAGTTCACTTCAGCTGTATGTCTATGTCTCTCTATCCACTGTCCCCCCACTTTATTTGAATGTAAACAGCTGGGGTGGCTTCTGCCCCTTTTTTACCCACAATGCATTTCCCTCCAACACCCCCCTCCCCCCTTGAGCACAAATTAGCCCAGCATGGGTCTGATCTCCATGGTAACCAGCAGTGTGTGAATGAGAGCGAAGGGGTTGGGGGGTGTGTACGTGTGTGAGCTGACCAGTTGATCTCTGGCTTGTTGTGAACATACACTCACTCAGAGCTGCCGACGGTCACAGGATGAGAAAGGACACTTTTCTGTACAGTAAGAGACGAGTTTATATATTATTAAACTAAACGTTTAGCCAATAGCCAGTTACATTGTTGATGTAGAAGAACAGAACTGATACAGTGGTGTTTAGACAGATGCTGAGAGTTTTTCCAGATGTCTGACTGCTGTCTATCTGTTTACCTGTTGGATAATTAAGAAGCTTTTGCTTATTAAAGAACAGATTTATGAAAACTGTTCGCTATGTTCTCATGGTTTCATTCTTAAAGGGATAGTTCACCCAAAAAATGACAATTCTGTCATCATTTACTTGTGTCGTTCCAAACCTGTGACTTTCTTTCTTCTGTAGAACATAGATATTTTGAAGACTGTTTTTACCCATACAATAAAAGTCAGTGTGGTCCAAAACAACTTTCATTGTATGTACAAAAACACTGATACATTTTTCAGAATATCTTCTTTTGTGTCCCACTTTAGAAATAAAGTCATACAGGTTTTGGAACAATATGATAATGAGTAAATGATGACAGAATTGTCAGTTTTGAGTGAACTATCCTTTTAATATTTGTAATATGTAGCTAGCATTTGTTTTGCTGGGAGACAATTAAAGAGAGACTTTGTCCCTCCCCCCATGAAGTACTCTGACATTGATCCTGTCTGCTTTCTGTGACTTGTGCTGCATGTATCAGTATGTTAATGTGCCTCTAACTATAATGAATGATTGTGTGAGTGTGAGTGTGTGTGTGAGTGTGTGTGTTGGTATTGACCTTCCTCTCACAGTGCTCATTCACCACTCATCTCTTCATCTCACTTTCATTCGCCAGTCCTTCTGGTTCATTCCTCCTTCCACAGAGATGACATTTAGAAGCGGGGATCACAGCGCCCCGTTTCCGACCTCACCCCCACACAGGGTCGGAGGTCAGGGGGAGAGGGGGTGATGATGGCCCACTTAGTGTGTTTGAAGAATGAATCCACTCAAAACTCAACCAGTCTATATTTGAAAGCGGAATTAATTTAGCTAATTTAGATTTATGACCTCTAACTTGTCTGAAACTGAAACACTTTTTTAAATGGAGCAAATGTGGTGATTTTAAATTGTTAAAATGTCTCTGTCACTCTCTTTCGCAGATGCCCGATCAGTTTGAGCAGTCTGTAGTCCTCAACCAGCTGAGATATTCTGGGATGTTGGAGACGGTTAAAATCAGACGTTCTGGGTTTCCAGTCAGGAGAACGTTCAGTGATTTCTGTTCCAGGTTTGTGCACCAAAAACTATAACCTCGCATATTCCTACTGAAAATTAATTCTGAAAATGTTCCATTCCATCATTTTTATCAAATGATAATGCAAAGGGGATTTTTATTTAAAGGTTAAGGTTTTCCGACACCTCTTTAGCCATAGTTAAATGAAGTCATTGCCATTCTTTTCAGTCCAAACAGTCCTCCTTTCTATGCAAATAACACTTTTAATAGAATGCGTCTTATTCACTAAACTCACACTGTTTGACACCCAGAATTAACATTGTGCTATTACTGCTTGCTTTCTGTTTTTACTGCATTTCCTGCAGTATGGTAATCATATAGTGGATACATGGGCACAGAGTTGAATGCAATATTGGCATATAAAAGTAAGATCCATTTTTAGCCTGTGGAAAGAGACCGGTCAGTTTGATATGTGTGTAATTGGATTCGTCTAAAATACTCACAGGTGGATGTGCAACAAAACTGTTCCCAATTTTTGGTCACAAAATGTATCATAATTTTGCATTGTTCTGTCCCCATGAAAATAAAAGGATTTATTGTGAACCACCTTTGCAGGACAGTTCAATCACTGTTTTATTTTGTTTTTGCCAGATACTATGTGTTGATGAGGGGCTTGGCTTTATCAGATGACATCAAGGGGCGGTGCTTCCTTCTGCTGCAGATCTATGACAACAGCAGTGCTGAATGGCAGCTGGGAAAAACCAAGGTGAGAAACATCATGTTCTTTGAAATGTGTGACTGTGTTGATAGCTGACACAAAATACTTTTGGAAAGTTCTTCACAACACAATTTAATCATCACTTTGCTAACTGTCAACCCAAGTTAACAGGTAACCTAAGATATACGTCCTCCCATTCTCTCCATTCATGTAAAATTTTAACCTAAAATGTTTCCATTCATTTTTTTAATGCATCAGCTATCAAGAATACTGAATAGGGTGGTGCATAAGCAATTGGAAAAATTTGATGCAAGCTTTTGTGAAAGTGAAGCAGTTTGAAAGATGCTTGGATCTAAACCTAATAATTTATTGGTTTTATACTCTAGATCCATCATGATGAGTGTAAATGATGGCTTTTCATTGGTTGTATTTTTGTAGGTGTTTATGAGAGAGAGTTTGGAGCTGCGGTTAGAGAAACAAAGAGAAACAGAAGTGCTCAAAGCGGCTTCAATTATCCAAGCTCATATATTGGGTTATAGAGCACGGTAAACACACTTACACATGCAAATGCACATAAACTTACTCACGCTTGGTGTCAACTCTAATGTACACCCTCTGTTTCTCTCTCTGCCCTCTGCTGGTTATAGGTTGCAATACAGGCGGCTGTTGCAGTGCATTGTTGTCATTCAGAAAAACTACCGTGCACTGTTTTGGCGCCGGCGTTTCCAGACAATGCGCTGGGCCACCATCACCCTACAGAAGAGGCTCAGAGGGCAAAGGGCACGACGGCTCTACATTCACCTTCTAGAGGAGAAGAGGAAGAGGGAAGAAGAGGAAAGGAGACGAAGAGAAGAACAGGAGGCACTAGAGAGGTGGGACAATAGCCTGTATTATTATACCTATGTTTGTGTTTATAATGTTAGTTTCTGATCTTCTTGTGATGCTTATTTGTCAGAGAGAGACAGTGCATGGAATTGGAGCTCCTGGCACAAGCGGTTAGTGGAAATCAAAATCTATCTATCCATCCATCCATCCATCCATCCACCACTTT
This sequence comes from Squalius cephalus, assembly GCF_949319135.1. Classification (NCBI taxonomy): domain Eukaryota; kingdom Metazoa; phylum Chordata; class Actinopteri; order Cypriniformes; family Leuciscidae; genus Squalius; species Squalius cephalus. Next base: position 37,260,789 of record NC_137128.1, on the reverse strand, counting down.
AGTTTTTAGTTTAAAAGCAGATTTCAAAACACAACCAACTCAAGTGACATTCAGTTTATATTGCTTGTTGGGTAACGCAGTCTTTTCTATGCAGGCAGAGGAGGCTCGAAGAATAAAGGAAGAAATGAAAAATGAGCAGATTCAAAATGTATTACCTGAGAGTACCACACCAGAGAACAGTATTGTACCAGAGAGTAGCCCATTTGAGAATGACCCTCCTGAGAGCCCAGTAGCAGAGAAATCACTGGCGGAGCAGGTGTTTGACGAGGTGTTCGAAGGAGAAACAAACCAGGCATCACAGGTGGAGGAGATCTTGCGTTTGGAGCGTGAGATTGAAGGCCTGCGGCGACAGAAAGAGGCTCAGGAGCAGAGTCTAACCACGCATTCGTTGCATCGTCTGCAGTGGCTGCGTGATCAGGAGCTGCGCAGGCTGGAAGAAGAGGCCTGCAAGGCTGCGCAGCAGTTCCTCACATCGCTCAACTTCGATGAGATCGACGAGTGCGTGCGTAACATCGAGAGCTCGCTGGGGGGATCCAGTGGCTCACAGCAGGGGGTAGCCAGAGGTGAGGAAGATGAGGTGGATGAAGGTCTGGGAGTGGATGACGGGTTTAAAGACTCGCCTAATCCCAGCGAGCACGGCCACTCCGACGGCCAGCGCACCAGTGGAATCCGCACCAGCGATGATTCCTCTGAGGAGGATCCTTATGCTAATGACCGTATGCCCCCGCCCTTAGCCCCGCTTATCATCATGCCCTCAGCCTATCATGCTCCACCCTCAAGCAGTGGCTCCACCTACTCTCACGCTGTTCAGGAAGAAGAGGCGGAGCTAATCCCTCCCGATGAAGATTCAGATTATGATGCAGATGATTATGATGGAGGCCTCATCATGCGACCTCCCAGCCTCCCACCTCACAATGACCACTGGTCACGTGACCATCGCAGCTCCTTTGCAACCAGCACCAGTGTCAGCTCCGGGGCGTACCGCTTCAGCTCAGACGGGCCACAATCTTCAGTGAGTTTTGCGTACACATTCTGCATGGTTGATGAATCAGATTCATTAAATGATTCAAGGTTTTTTTTGTAGAGCAGGGTTTCCCAAACATTATTGTCATTTAACAACACATTTGCATGTTCACGGTGCTCTGATGTCTTTCTATCACAAGAATAAATTACATTTGAAAATAAATAGAAAAAAGTTATTTTAAATTATTAAAATATTACTGTTTCTATCATTCTAAAATTGAGTGTTTTCATTAAATACATCTCATGGTAAATATAGGAGACTTCTTTCAAAAACATTAAAGAATCTTACTCACCCCAAACTTTTAAATGGTTGCGAACATTACTGAAGGAAAAAGAGTTGTGAATGTCATTTCATGACTTTAAAAGCATGTGCTGTTAATGCTCGTTTATATGTAATTGCTGATTGTGTATCCCTGTTTCTTTCCATCAGTTTGAGGACAGTGAAGATGACTTTGAAAGGTTTGACACCGACGATGAATCATCTTACCGACGGGATTCTGTCTATAGTTGTGTCACTCTCCCCTACTTCCACAGCTTCCTTTATATTAAAGGTAAATAGCCTGCCAACTCTTCTCTCAACACCTCCCCTTTATTATGTTTGCTTAATTACATGCTTGCAAGACAGCGTAATGAAATTTAAATCACTTTTTCATCTTTTCCAAATATTTCTGAAGGTAACTTAAATGCTCAAACTCAATTCAGACTTAGTTTTGATAACTTGATACTTTTTGGAAATTTAAGTTTAAATTTACTCTAAAATTGTTTAATGTTCGTGGAGCAGGATTTTGACCAATCAGATTTCAGTGGGCGGGGCTACCCAGTGCAACTCATTAGAAAATCTTAACCATAACTATTTGTGGCAGCGGTATCTGATTAGGACAAAAATTGAATTTGCTTGGAAGATTTTATGGCTTTTAATAGCTTGAATGTGCCTGGATGTGTGTTGCAGGTGGCCTGTTGAACGCCTGGAAGCGTCGCTGGTGTGTGCTCAAGGATGAAACATTTCTGTGGTTCAGGAGCAGACAAGAGGCTCTCAAACAGGGCTGGCTGCTGAAGAAGGGCGGAGGATCCTCCACACTCTCTCGTCGCAACTGGAGACGCCGCTGGTTCGTCCTGCGACAGAGCAAACTCATCTACTACGAGAACGACACAGAGGAGCGGATGAAAGGCATGCTGGACATGCACGAAGCTAAGTAAGACCTCAGGAAGTTAGTTCAGTACACAAAGGTTTCAGGTTCAGTCACAATCAGTGTGACACTAGATCTGGAGAGCTATGGTCATTCTCTATTGCCTCATTATTCTTGACACTTTTAAAGGGCTTAACCTATCAATCAAAAATACTAATAGCACATACAAATACAGCAAAAAGACAAAAAAAATGTATTTGTTTATTTATCTTTCTCTCGAATCTACACTGAATTGGCTTCAGCTGAATAATGACACTGTTGTCTTTTTTAGAGTTGCTTTACAGGAAATGTTTAATTCTGTTTGCATCATTGATCATTACTTTCCTGTTTGTAACTGTAAAGCTGCTTTGAAACTATCTGTAATGTATGAAGCTCTATATAAATGAAGGTGACTTGACCTGTTGTTTTTGTGTTGTTTTATTAGAGAGATCATTGATGTAACAGGGAAGGAGAATGGGATTGACATTGTTATGCCAGGAAGAACATACCACCTTGTTGCAGAAACTGCAGAGGATTCCAGGTTAGTGTGGTTATTATTTGTGTTTTTTAATCCTGCGTGCTTTAAGCCTTGATGTTTACTTAGTAAATATATAAAACCATTGAATTGAGGTGTTTAATTATTCTCTGTGTGTTGTGTGCAGTCATTGGTTTAGCGTGTTAAGTCAGGTGCACATGTCGACAGAACAGGAAATTCGAGAGATGCATGATGAACAAGCAAATCCTCAGAATGCTGTGGTAAGTATTAGACACACACACACACACACACACACGTTTTTTGGGGACTTTCCATAGATATAATGATTTTTATTCTGTACAAACTGTATAATCTATCCATTAACCCTAAACACAACACTCACAGAAATCTCTCTGCATTTTAAAATTTTCAGAAAACATAATTTATTTTCCTTATTGGGACCAAAAAATTGTCCCCACTAGGTCAAAAATGACTGGTATTACTGTCTTTTTGGATAAATTTGGTCATCACAACATAGGGTTTACCAGGACCACACACAAATTTGCAGACAATTCATAAGATATTTAGAAAAGATGTTTGTTTTATTCATAGGGCACATTGGATGTGGGAATGATTGATTCTGTATGCGCCTCTGACAACCCAGAAAGGTAAACACACACACACTGTCCTCTATCTGTCTTGTTGCTTTTGAAACAAAACCTTTAAAAGGCAGTTTAGTGGATTGGTGATCTGCACTTGTATTATTGACCTTTCTTTAAATATTGCTATTATTTTACATTATATATAATATATCTTATATTATTATATTATATACTATTTTTTCATTTATTTTTTACATTTTTTAAAACTAATTTCTTGTAATTGCGGCTTTATATCTAACAATTGTGACTTTCTCAGTTGCAAAATTTTGTAATTATGAATTTATATTTCACATTGTGACTTTTATTTTATTTTACTGAACTTGTGTACCATGTACTGTATATTGTTGACTCTATCACAGTTTGCAATGTTCCTCATTTGTAATAAGGCTTTGGATAGAGGCATCTGCGAAATGAATGTAAATGTTTAAACCTAATTTCACAATAACCATTTTATTTTTTCTCTGAGAAAAACAATACAGTTGCGTTATCATGTAGACAATAACATATTTAAAATGTTTTTTGCATTTTCTCTCTATCCAGGCCAAATGCCTTCGTTATAATTACTGCCCATCGTGTTCTACATTGCATGGCTGAGTCAGCAGAAGAAATGCATCACTGGATTACGTTGCTCCAACGCACGAAAGGAGACACACGTGTGCAAGGACAGGAGTTCATCATCAGGGGTGAGAGGTCACCTGCTCGCACAAATCAAAAGCCATGCTCAGTTGTTAATGGATTGTCTGTAGATTATTTGTACATTAGTTATTTCTCATTGTATGGGGATGTTTCGTCACTCTTCCTAGTCAGTCATAGAATTAGAGTAAAGCTGGATGAACGAAAAACTTTATAGGTGTTTTTGTTAGATAATAACAGGATTGTATTTTTTATTCTGATTATTTAAGAATTTGACACATTGAATGCTTTTCTTCAGAAAAAAATATGAACAAAATAACGGAATGACCCTAATTGATTTGATATGGAACATTAAGGATAATTCATATTAATTATATGTAATATGTATTACATACTTGATGGTTAATTTTTAAGATGGTTATTTAGTGTTTGGAGTGAATTGAAAAGATGGCTTAGATCACAATAACATGTTATAATGTTCACTTTCAAATCAACACCACCATGTCAGGATGCCTTGAACTACAAACTGAATTTTAAAATATGTGAAAATATGTCAAATCTCTCTCTGTCTGTTTCTCTGTTTTGGTTTCCAGGTTGGTTGTATAAAGAGATTCGGGGCAGCAGTCGTGGGAATCTTAAGCTGAAGAAGCGCTGGTTTGTGCTGACTCACAATTCTGTGGATTATTATAAAAGCTCAGAGAGAAACGCTCTTAAACTGGGCTCTTTAGTGCTTAACAGCCTCTGCTCCGTAATCGTTCCCGATGAGAGAGTCTTCAAAGAGACCGGTAAACACACACACACATGCATGCACATAAACAGTAGAGTATACCAACAAACATTTACATCTTCATCAGACTCTATACTATATTTGTGTGCTCCTAGGCTACTGGAACGTGAGCGTGTTTGGTCGTAAGCATTCATACAGGCTGTACTCTAAGCTGCAGACGGAGGCTAGTCGATGGGCCAACGCTGTGCAGACCGGCATCGACAGCAAACCGCTCATGGATACACACACACAGCAACTTATACAGGACATCAAGGTAACACGCACACAAGTGTATATGCATTTATGTTTTTTAACATCAATTTATTGAAATGCTGTTGTTATTGTTTGTTTTCAGGAGAACTGTCTGAATTCAGAGGTGGTGGATCAGATCTACAAGAGGAACCCAATACTGCGTTACACACACCACCCTCTACATACTGCCCTCCTGCCTTTACCCTATGGAGATGCACAGCACAGCTGTGAGTGAAACGCACACACACACATTTAAAATACACTTAATATTCAGTATTATTATCAATTTGACTAAACTGAAACTACTGGATGAGAACAAAACTTGAACTAATTTGAGCTAGATAATGATAATTGTCTTGTGCAGAGCTGCTTTATAGCTGAATACATTTTTTTTCTCATTATTGATGAACTCTGCAACTTGAACACTTATTGAGCTGAACTGAATCAACATTGAACTGACTTTAGCTGAATAGAGCTTCTTTATAGTTGAACTGAGTTTGATTCATAACTAATGAACATTCACACTGTTATTGAACTGAATTGAATCAACATTGACACTGTCTTCTGTAGAGCTGCTGTATTTTAGCTGAACTATATTTTATTGAACTTTGCAACATTGTTTTTTCGACAGTGTTATTTTCCTGTTTTAGCTGCTTTGTAACTGTCTGTATTGCATAAAGCGCTATATAAATAAATGTGACTTGACATATATGTTCTAATACAAACTAACGGTAATAATCACTCATGTTTTTAGCTGACAAAGGGAGAAACTACGGCACGCTGCAGGCTGAGGCCCTCAAGATCTTCAATGTTCTTCATCAGCTTGAGGCCGAAGCCAGTCCCATCCCTCACATCCAGGGGCTCCTGCAGACGGCGCATGACCTACGGCCCCTAAGAGATGAGCTCTTCTGCCAGCTCATCAAACAGACAGCACACCACCCGAAGCCTGCTGGCCCCGCACACATTAGTGGCTGGCGAGTCATAGCCTGCATGTGCTGCACATTTAGCCCCGCCTCCAGAAGTGTTCTCAAATACCTGAAATTTCACTTAAAAAGGTGAGTGAGCATGTGGGCTTGTGTTTGGAGTATTTTGTCTTGTCAGAATGCCATCGGGTTAAAAAGGAGATCAGTTAGATAATTTAAGATCAATACTTGCTTACTGCACAGTACACTAACATTCAGTAGCAAGATGCATTAAATTGATCCTTTATAATGTTAAAGAACTTTCTATTCATTAAAGAATCCTGAAAAATGTATCATGGTAAAATAAAATTGATTATAATAAGATATGTTTATTGAGCACCAAATCAGTATATTAGAATGATTTCTGAAGGATCATGTGACACTGAAGACTGGAGTAATGATGCTGAAAATTCAGCTTTGATCACAGGAATAAATTACATTTTAAATGATATTAACATAGAAAACAGGTATTTTATATTACAATAATATTTCACAGTATTACTGTTTTTACATAAATGCAGGCCTGGTGAGCACAAGAGATTTCTTTAAAAAATATAAAAAAAATATTCCTGACCCCAAACTTTTATCAGTAGTGTATATACTATTTATTGCAGGCCATTTTATAAAAATAGTATGTGAAACAGAAACAATAAATCTGAAATCGATCAGTAGTCCACAACATTGTCACATGACTTCATTACATTGCATGTTCATTCGGTGAATGGTGTCAAATTAAGTGGAAATAAATACTGTTATTTTGCATTTTTAAATCATAATTGTGTAAGTCTGATCAAATAATTAAATAAGTCAGAAAGACCTCAAATAGAATAGGATATTAAAATTCGGGGCAATACTACAATAACCAATAAATAGTTGAATAATATATGAAAATATTATATTGATTTATCTTAATAAATTAAAAATAAATTGTGACTGATTTTCTACTCAGGACACGAGAGCTGTACCCAGGGACCGAGATGGAACGGTATGCTGTATTCTCCCAAGACGCCTTGCGGCACGTGCGTGGCCGCGAATACGTTCCTTCACAGGAGGAGCTGAGGGCCATACTGAGCAGACAGGAAATGACATCGACAGTTTACTGCCATGGTGGCGGGTCCTGCAAAATCACCATTAACTCACACACAACTGCAGGAGAGGTACACAACACAAAAACACATCCACACACATATGCACGTGAGCTTCAGACCCACAGTAACTATATGTGTGTGTGTGTGTGTGTCTAGGTGGTTGAGAAGCTGCTGAAGGGTCTCTCCATGGACGACTGTAAGAACATGTTCGCTTTGTTTGAACATAATGACATCACAGACCGAGCCATAGAGAGCAGGACTGTGGTGGCCGACGTCCTCGCTAAGTTTGAGAAGTGAGTCTCACCTTAAAAATGTTATATTTATTTACATTTTTATATTTAAATACATTTTAGATAAATATATATATATATATATTATATAAATATAAATTATATATTCTTTTTTTAATTAATACAAACTGTATACTATTAAAACCATCAATATAGAACACTTAATCTGATGTAAAATGATTTAAAGGTGCTATAAAAGGATTTAAACCTCTGCCCTATAAAGACATTTGAGCAAACATAAATACATGAGGCAGAGAGTGTTTTGTGATTGGCTGAAAAAAGAGTGGGTCGTTAATCAGCTGGTGGGATTTCCGTTGGGTACTATAGGAAGATTTTATGCATCATATTACCAAAAACATCAGTTAAAAGCACATTTTATTGTTGTTTTCATTATGTGGGGAAAAAATGTGATATTCATTTACTCTCTATATTTCTCTCATTCAGGTTGGCAGATAAAGAACAGGAAGGAGAGGGCTGGAAGTTTTATTTCAAGCTTTTCTGTTTCTCAGAACCTGAGAGCGTTCCTGCTGACAGTGTGGAGTTTGCATTCATGTTTGAGCAGGTCTGATTTCAGTTTAATATCTTAAAACACATTAATAACAGGGCTGCCAATCACTTATATTTATTATTTAATCACATTTACAAATAATTGCAGAGAAAATTACATTAATGTGGCAGCTGAAAGCATTGTGTAGTCATTACAAAAAAAGGGGCTTTAAAAGTCGATATATGGCCTGATTCATGTGCACATGCAAACAAATGCATTGTCTCGCTGTTTTCAGAGTCTCACATCTACAGTGCCACATTTTTTAAGATCATGTGTCATAACGTTGTCTTATATTCTGTTGGTCACACACAAATACAATTTTTTAATAATAAATCTATTGACGTTCAAGCCAAAAACGAAAGATTTTCAGGGCAATTTCTTCACTGTAAATGTTTCACAAATGCGATTTCAGTCTCTCTCTCTCTCTCTCTCTCTCTCTCTCTCTCTCTCTCTCTCATTCTCTCTCTCTCAGGCTCATGAAGCTGTCATTAGGGGTCAGTATCCTGCCCCAGAAGAGACTTTGCAGTTTCTGGCTGCTCTTCGGCTGCAGTATTTGTTAGGAGACTACTCTACGCAGAGTGTCTTGCCTGAGTTGGAGCAGGTGTTCCCCATGGCCCGTCTGCGTGCTCGAGTACAGCAGTCCGCGCGGTGCTTTGCATCCGCCACACCATCCACAGAAAGAAAGAGAGGTAGTTTCCTGGAAGGCACGCTGAGGCGGAGCTTCCGAGGGTCACTGGGACGACAGCGCCAAGGGGAGGAGCCTGGGGCCATAGAGGCGTGGCTGCAAGACGAGAAGGCGGGGCTGAGAAGCTGTTTGGTGGAGAAATGGCGTAAACTGCAGGGGATGGAACAGGACCAAGCCATGAAAAAGTACATGGGTCTCATCAAGGAATGGCAGGGATATGGCTCCACCCTCTTTGATGTGGAGGTGAGAACACACACACATGTTGGTACACCTACCCATCACAGAAAACTTTCACCATTTTATTAATAAAAAATCATTTAGTATGTGTACATTGGGGTGTCCTCATAATGTAGGGGGCGTGGCCTGAAACTTGAATACACATTACAATATAAGAATTTTGGGTCCTCATAATGTAGGTCAAACCAGTACACTGACACTCACGTAATCAGCCAGGAGTGTCGCTGACTATATTCTCTCTGTGCGTCAGTGTGTCGACGGTGTGTATCCTGGAGAGCTGTGGTTGGGCGTGAGTCGTAAGGGGGTGTGCGTGTACAAGCGTGGGGAGGCGTGGCCTCTGGAGGTGTTTCTCTACGAGGTCATTCTGTCCTTTGGTGCACCGCAGCCAAACATCTACAAGATCAGCGTGGAGGGACGGGAGCTGCTCTTCAACACTATCATGGTACAAAGTGTTTCCCATGCTTCTACAATACACAACACTAACATTTATAGTAACTTACTTATCGCTTCATCAGTCAAATGTTTCACACATTTAAGGATCACTTGAGTTTAAACCCAATTTATTCTGTGAGTTGTTAACTCAACACTCACTCTGAACGATTCAAACATGTAACTCATCAGTTTTTAGTTCTTAGCTTGAGAATTGCAGCAATTGAATCAGTCCATTCATGAATTAATCATTTAGTGTGGTTTTTGAATGAGTTCAACAGGTCGATTGATAAAGAAAAGCGGGTCATGATGATTCATCATGGATCTGATATCACTACCATATCTCAAAGGCCCTGTTTATACCTGGTATTAAAGATTAGTTTTGGTCGATCAGATCACAAGTGGACGAGGATAAATACATAAATTCGTAGTGTAGATGTTCATGTGGTTGAACAGCCGCAAAAGAAAGCCTACTTTCTGGCTACTGACCTAATGCGTAAACATTATGAAAAGCGCTAGCCAATTAAATCGACGGGATTTAAACTTTGTCGGCTAAAGACCTAAGTTTGGTTTGAAGAGGAAAAACGTACCAAGCACAATGTTCTCTCGCCATTCTAGATACTGAAAAAGTACAGTATTAGAGTAATAATGCCTCAGTACTGTCCACCATTGCCACTTAACAACCACCCATACACACTAGCATTATGATAGCAAGTTTTTCACAGGAAAACACTCAATTTACATCACTTTATTTTTTGATATGTCATTATGAAGGCCTGAATAACCATGTTTTAGTTGAATCAAAACCTTTAAAATAAATAAATAAAGGAAATAAAATAACATTAACTGACATTCATTTAAACGTTAACATTATTTCATTTTATTTCTCATTTAGTATAACTTGAATATTTAAAGAAAAACGAATAAAAACAACAAAATGACTATTTAACAAAAGTAAAATAAAAGTGTAAAATATATAAATAAAAATGTAATAGTTTATAATAGTTTATCAATATTAAAATAACACTGGTTTCCTCTATTTGATTGTCTCTGTAGGTGATGGACATTGCAAAGCTCATGAAGGCTTACATCAGTCTAATAGTGAAGAAACGTTTCAGCACTTGTCAATCCATCAGCAGCCACGGCAGCAACTGGTGATCTCTCATTCCCGACAAACTCTTTTCCTACATGTGCCTTTGAGGATAAACGTCAGCAAAATGTTTAATCTCACAAAAACAAAAAAAAGAGCGACCCTTCAATGCTGAGTGCAAAAGAACCAAAGACAGAGACACTTTCACAACAGACACCATCACGTTCCACACACATTCTGTTGTGCTTAAAACTGTGCCACATGTACATGTCTGTTCATCAGACCGCATATTTTATGTTGTATTTACATTTTAAATCAAGTCCAGTTGCATTTCTTTGGAATTCTGCAGGCAGAAAGTCCAGTCTCCGAAATAAGCAGCACTCAATCCAGTGCCTTTAAAAAAACACAAACACAGATATGCAAACACACACAGATTCTCCTTTAAGTCTGTTTTATATGTGCAATGTTTATATTGTATATTATATAATTCTGTGGAGCTGTATATTTTATAAACCTTTTCTGTTGAACTGCAAGATTGTGATTATACTATTGGATTTTCCTCCCTCTGGTCCTATTATTTTTCTACTCTAAGCCTATAAAAATACTAAAACAACAGGAAAATCTTTCTCATTTTGTATCTTTACTGTGCATTAGTTTATAGGCAATAAATATAACAAAATTCAAAGACTCTTACATTCATTAAAATGTTCATCCACGTTCCCTCTTTGCAGCGCAGAACCATCAGAAAATCATCTCATTTAACACTTTGAATGCCTCTGAGACATCTGAATGAAATTCATTTGTTGACTATGCGTATCAGTTAGCACCAAATCATGAACGCTGGTCAAGCTGAAGTACAACGTGCCCAGATGGAATCAGCAGACTTTTTAGTATTTTCAGTGCAGATTTTGTGAGAAAATCTGCAGAATGTATTTGCATTTTCTACATAGACTTCTTTTAAGGTGGTTTAAGAAGGCTTTCAATGTGCTTATGATGTTAAAACATACATTTGTAATTATTACACTCCTAACAACATGTATATCTGTCTCAAGTAGCTTCTGAAATCACTCAGCCAGGGTTTGGTTTCTTAAGGGCACATTACCAGCATCACAGTTTACTGCAATATCTAACCACCAACCCCATTACTTAATGAATTTTGCATGAGTCTAGACTAATAGTCCAAAGTCAGTCTATTTAGTTTTTTTGCTGTAATACACACAACATGAGATGTAGGGCACTTAAGCATTGGCAGATGACAACATGTAAGATCTTTCTGAGGGTCATTTAAAATCATGTGGGAATAGAGTAAAATGAGAGCTGGACTCACTTATATGAATGTCATATTGACAGATCATATGCCAACAAAGTTAACGTTTTCTCAATGTTTGTTGAAAATTTGAAATCCCTTGGTTTCTTTTTTACAACCCTTGGTTGTACTTTTTTTTTGTTTTACTATCTCTGACAAACAACAGACCATCCTTCATTTCCAATGGAGAGTAGTATGGGAGCTGTGTGGCAGAATCCGATTTGAGCTTGTGTTGAAATATTTGACCTTTTGCATCTATATCATATGCAACCGCCTACCCAACCACCCACAACAGCCTAGTATTGTGGTGCCATGTTTTACACAAGCAAACACTACTCACATTTCTGAAAAAAATCAAATAAAGCCCAATGTAATGCAATGAGCTCCTATGCTCTAGCTTTTCCCTAATCTAGCTTTCTAATAAACCTGGCATTGTGCAGTATATGATTATTGTTAGCACTGTTTATGTAGCATTGCTTATGCTTCTCTACTGTATGTCGTTTTTGATAAAAGCATGTAGTTTTTGGGTATTTTATTTGAATGATTTCTTTTTTGAAATCCCGTTTCTCTTCCTCATGAAATCATTGTTTTCGCAGCTGTTTCGATTTAGTATTTGAACATTTGCAGCTGACTGTATATGACCGCCTGACTGGATATAATGTATGCTAAACAAAACTAGAACCATGAGGTAAGAATTACCAACATTTTTGTACTAAATGTTATTCTTTAAACAGTCTTTTTGTAAAATGGGTAGTTATAAATAATTATTTTATAATTATTACATAATTGATTACATTGATTAGCCCTAGAAAAACTACCATTAATTTCTTTCAAACGTATCAGCACTCGTTTGTTCTGTGTGGATATGTTTTACCATGGTGAATAAGGGGAGGAATGGCTGCTTCACAACCAATTTGAAAGTTCCATGCGACTGCCACTAGTTTATCAGTATAGAAATTGAAAATCTGAACGAAAAAGTTTAGTTTAAATGAAACATTCATTTGTCTAACAGCAGTAATATTTTGTGTGCATTATAATTTTAAGTCTCTGTGTGCTTTGTAGTCTTACTTCGATGCTCAAAGGCTGATCCAGAACTCCAGGCTCGAAGTAACAATTCAATATATCATTTGAATCAGTTTGCGTATCTTCTAAAGTGCTTTCAAGTAAGGCTCCTCCCAACACTGAGGCCCCTCCCACTGGTTAGCCCCTCCCACAACAGGATGGTGCAGGGAGAGTGGATTGGTCCCTGAAAGAGTTAATATCATGTCAAACTGATGTGACCCTGACCACATGCTCGCCTGAGCTTTGCTCTTGTGGGGAGGGGTCAGAGGTCACATTCAGGCACATGGAGAAGAGGTGGAGGGGGCATCGAGGTGATGACTCCAGTCGGGTGGTTTGTGAGTGTGCGTTGGAGACTGTGTGTGTGTGTGTGAGAGGCAGCCACAGGTTGCGGTGAAGGCTGTGTGTGGTCTCCAGGTCTCGGCTTTTATCGTAGTTATGGACATCCCAGAAGAGATTAACGGCCCGCCAGCGCATGAGCACATTGTACACGGCACCACCTTCATGAACAATCAGACCTGAAACACAAATGCACATGTAAACACGCATTTTTTAGTAGGGCTGGTTATTGACAGATTTCATGATTTGATTCTGATTTCACTGTGATTCAATATGGATTCATTTGTATGTATATAGTACAGTACGTCCAATTTGCTTGAGGAAAAAAAAGAACTGAACTAAAGCTGTGACTAAACAAGACAAAACTATTAAATGAAATTGTTATTTATTTTTAGATATAATAATCAAAACTCATAAGTGTTGTATACAAACATTTAAATTGCACATTAGGGAGCTTTTATATTTAACAATATAACTGAACTAAAGGCCTAATCCTGGCTTGATCTAAGCCCTGTCTGTGAAACCGGGCCTAAATATCACTAACAGGATAAGTAAAAAATATGAATAATAAAAAATAAAATGCTCTTCTCTCGAGTTTTTTTCTAGCTAAATAATATTGAGTTATGGACATTGAATGTAACATGACATTGTTTACAAGCTGGTTTTACTAACATCTTTCCACGGTTTAAACCGTGATTGAGGGATTACATGAGTCATGAAACATTTCAGTAAGTTGTATAACTGCTATAACTAAAGAGTGCCAAAATTGTATTTATTGTTTGAATTTCATGATACAATTGACAGAATTTGAACTTGAAGCTAGTTTCATTTCAAAAGTAACAAAGCTTATTGTAATTATTAGGGCTGTCAAACGATTAATATAATCCAAAATAAAAGTTTGTTTTTACATAATACATGTGTGTGTACGGTGCATAATTATTTTCTATATATAAATACACACACATGCATGTATATATTTAAGAAATATTTGCATGTATATACTGTGTATATATATTTATATTATATAAAATTTATATTATATATAAATATTTTATATATAAATAACACATTTTCTTAAATATATATATATGCATGTGTGTGTATTTATATATAGAAAATAATTATACTCCGTACACAGACATAAATTATGTAAACACAAACTTTTATTTTGGATGCGATTAATCGTGATTAATCGTTTGACAGCCCTAGTAATTATTGGATGGGAGGCACGCTTAAAATAAGTCTTGATGTTTTGTTGATGCATCAACTAAAAAAGACTAAATTACCTTGGGATTTTGAATCAATATCGGTTTATCACAATGAAGATTGATTAAAATCGATTAATCGACATGGTCAACCCAGCCCTACTTTTTTTTAAGATTATTTTCGATTTGTCAGCCATTAATTAAATGGACATGCACTCGAACAATCTGCATATAGTAGCTTGAGAAAAGGGCTTTGTATAGGACTAATGTGGTTTGAGTGTATCTATTAGTGTCTCACCAATACACACAAGGTCCATGACTGCATACATGCCATAGCAGATCTGGAACAGGATGTCACTCCGTTGCCATAGCGCCTCTGGACTCAGTGCTGACCACAGCAGCCACGACACACTGGCCAATAGGAAGATGCCACCCAGCATCACTGCAATGACCTGAACCTTCTCCACCAGAGTCATGGTGACAGTCTGCCACTGGCAAAACATACAAACACACCGGTCAGAGCTCCACACTGCAACTAATATAAACACAATTTGTTTTATTATTATTATTATTTAGAATCTAGTCGGCATTGGCGACAGATTCGTGAACAAATGACTGGTTTGTTTTACCGAATCAGTCAAAATGAATCACAAAACCACTGTGAACTCGCTCATTAAAGGGGCGTTCACATCAAGGACGATAATTAGAACTACATGAATAAAGTTTTAATAATGGATCTAATTCTATAAGAATAGTGAAGGTCACATCACAACTATAATGACAATTACACTAAGGAATCACTTTTTGAAAATCTTATTTCCAGCAGACGAACAATAAAAACATTGACAGCCAATCACAATCCATCCGACTTCAAAGAGCTCCAACATGTAAAGTAAAGCGGCAGATGATATTACTGCACCACAAGCTTATAATAATGTTGGTGTGGATGTGGATGTTAATGTCAGTATCTTTATATTTATTGTTCTTGGTGTGAACAGGCCTTTAGAGCCATTACTGAACCATGAATCATTTTTTGATTCAAAATGAACCAGGAACAATTACTGTGATATACACTTTTGCAAGACTTACGTTATTTGTTATATGTTGTCTTTTGAACAGGCATAACAATTGTTACGAGTAACATTTATAATGGCACAAATACAATTAGAATCACAATTAGAGTGACATCAAATGGAAACTAAAGCACATCTGAAAAACAATTGAGTGATTCTTTAATTTGTCAACTAAAAAAGTATTGTAAAGTACTGACCAATATATCATAAGGCAGCATAAATAGATGCCATTTACACTAAGTGAAAATAGCATATTTTCTTAGCAATACTATTACACTATTAAAACACACTATTTACACTGTTTGTTTAAATAGCAATAGATTCTGTTTACACTATGTGAAAATAGCAGTATTTTCTTTGCAATAAGTGTAATAGTAGTTAGATGCTTTTTATACTTATAAATATTTTCTTACTTTTTATTGAAAATAAATGCCTTTCCGATCTGATATGTGATGGGAAAAGGGAGAAGAACGAGTTCGGCACTCGAACTCGGGTCGATTTCAATCAAAACTGTCTGCCACACGCCTAATCTAGCGTCTTCCATAATTTTGCCGCCAGGCGTCAGTGGGCGGAGTGAGTGTAAATAGACACTCCTATATTATAAATCCCTGTGTGTGTTTACCTGTTGTGGTGGTTTGATATGTATAGGCAGGATGTTGAATCTGTAGTTGCAGAGTTCACAGCTCCAGGAGCCCTTCTCACTGATCCACTTGAGCAGACACTGCTGATGGGCATGTCGAACAGAACCAGCACAGCGGCACGGGCTCAGCAGCTCCCCCTGCAGCCAATCACAGCCAACACACACAATCAGCCAATCAAAACACACAATGATAAAACAGACCATCGTGTGCCTTTGAAGATGAGTTGAGCATTGCGTTTGTGGAGCCATGAACAATGGTGCAGATGAGCTGTTTCCTCTAAATGAGGAGAACATCTTGAGTGAATGAAACACTATACACATTGACAGAGCTTCATCTCAGTGAGTGGATGGGAAATGATTCATCTGTGCATTCATGAATTATTTCAGAAACATCCTCATTCGGAACTGTAATGAGTCTGAAACAAAGTGGAACACTTTCGCACACACACATACACAAACACAAGGCGCCTCGAGGAAGCACATTAGCTGCAGGAAGTGAAGAGCATTAGAGATGAATGGAGCTGCACATATTCTAATGGATCTCACCAACACACACACACACACCACCACCACACTGTCTGTTTAAAGCATTACGAATCACTGAGGTTTCCGATATTCTAATAATTTCATGAATTATGTAGGCCCATAATAAATTAAAAAGATGTTTACAATGTTTATATTACTCAGACTGTCCTAACACTTGTCAACAGCTGGATGTACAGTATTTATGAATTGCTATGTTGTTACCTGTGTAGGACAACATCAGGATGGCACATCTGGATCTTGAATTCAAGAACTGTTGTAATATATTAGCATGTATTTGAATTGCATTGGCCACACCTCAACAGTTGAAACTGAAGTTGAATTGGAATGATAGGAAAAGGAATTTACTGAATTGTAATTCAGTTCTGAGATTCAACATGTAGTGCATTCTGGGAAACTGCTCATCCACCCTGTCCACAAAAGTTAATATACATTACAGTGCAAAAGTCTTATAGGCACGTTAGTATTTTCACACACACATACACACACACACATACAAAAAGGTTTTAAGCCAGTTTGCTGTAGTGTGTCAGCAGGAAATATCAGTTTACATTTCCAAACATTCCTTTTGCCATCTTGTGAGATTTTTGTATGAACAAGGAGTCAGACAACAGCAGGTATGCTCCACACAGAGATCTCATTTCACATCAAGTCCGCCTGGGATTACATGAAGAAACAGACTAAAAACTGAGACAGACTAAATCCAGAAGAACTGTGGCACTGTCTCCAAGATGCCTGAAGAAACCGACCTGCAAAGCTACCTGAAAAACTATATGCAAGTGTACCTGGACAAAAAATGTTTTAAACGCAGAGTGTCACACCAAATATTTATTTGATTTATTTAGTTAATAGAAGTTAGTTGCTAAATAAAATCTATTTATGACAGGGTTTTTTAAAGCACCCTCACTTTACAGCATTTTTGCACAAGTGCCTAAAACTTTTCACAGAACTATAGCTTTGCAGATCGTTTTTTTTTTTGTTTTTTTTTTATTGTCTTGGAGAGACAGTTCTTCTGGATTTAGTCTGTCTCAGTTTTTAGTCTGTTTCTTCATGTAATCCCAGACGGACTTGATGATGTGAGATTAGATCTCTGTGTGGAGCACCGGCTGTTGTCAGACTCCTTGTGCATACAAAAATATCACTGGATTATTGCAATTAATTGCAAAAGGAATGTTTGGAAATGTGAACTGATATTTCCTACTGACACACTACAGCAAAAGATACAAATAACTGGCTTTTGCACAGTATTATACATATAAGTATATATATATATATATATATATATTTTTTTTTTTTTTTTTATTATTATTATATATATATATACACCTTTATTTTGCACTAGGCTACTAATGTTGGTTGACTCTTTTGTCAAATTGCTTGTGGTGTTACTCATAAGTCGCTCTGGAAAAGCATCTGCTAAACTTCTTTTTCATTTACTACTTTAATTCAAACTTGGTTCAAATTAAGGAATTTAGGGCATTCTCAATTCAATTCTGAATGGCGCACAATCCTGGAACCACCAAAGACGTCGGTGTGATGCATATAAACATGCATAGACCCACAATATATAGCGCAGACAGATTAAATGAACGGCCCTACTTCACCTGCTCGGCTCCCTGAAAGCAGATCCGACAGCCTGGGGTCGGGACGCAGCTCTCGTTGCTGCAACTGGAGCCCACTGTTTCCGTTTTCCCCGCGCTCTGCCCGGCGATGTCCTCGCCCGGTGTGTCCGTCCCTGCACACGCACCATCCTCGTTCTCGATCTCTGTGATCGGATCAGCCAGGGGTGTTTGAGCTCCAGCGCCCAGCTGCAAGTCATCCTCGCTGAACTCCCCGTCGATCCCCAGCACCGTTTGGACCTGAAACTGTGCGGCATCCACGGTCACGGTGGCGCCTCCCGGTGGCTCATCCACCGTCTGCACGTGCAACGGACCCGCCTCTGCGTGGTGCACATCCATGAATGACGGCACTAAGGATCAGAATGAAATAGCAAAATTCGAGGTTTGAGCTCTTACGGGTCTCTATCAGATTTTCCACGGCTCTTCTCCCCTCTGGGACGCATAGGTCTGGCCATAGATCTGCGTCTCAAACCGCTTGCGTTCTTAGAAAGGCACAAGCTTCTGTTGAAAGCTGCAGATGTCCAGGCTGTGTGGCGTGATGTGCTCGGTGTCTCGTTTGCTGAAAGCAGCTTTTCCCCGGAAGACACATTTCCATCCGGGCGCGGTACTGGAACACCGAGCAGTGAAGGCACGAAACACACATAACCACACAGCCAGCCTTCACAGAAGAATCAAAAGCACCGTTTGAGAGTGTGAATGAATATTAAAACGGCGAGTAAATGTGAGCGACTAGGTTGTTTCCAGCGGGAAAGTCGTTTGGGTAACTGTTCTATGATAAACCCGGAGCCACGCGCTTATTGTCATTTCGAAGATTTACCGTGGTGGTAACCATAGTTACCCACTTGGTAAAACGGTGCTAACTTGGTATTATGCCTAATATGATAGCCGATAGTAACAGTCACCACTGTCATGACACGAAATAAAAAAGATTATGTCAATTCTTACAGATGAAAAATTCTTATGATAGCCTACTTATTGAAGCCTCAATTCTTTCAGTTAAAGGATTGCACGGTGCCATCAGAAGTTAAATTAATATATAGCCTACAAATATATTATGTCATTTGCCTTTAGAAAAGTGACAAAGACATAAGTTAGGCATTTCTATTGTGCTCACTTGGCTATTCAATGGGTTTTTAAGGTAATTCGTCCGCAGTTTTCTATTAATATTAGTCTCACGAAAAACATTTTTAGATAGTCAACTGATAGGCTACGTTGAAAAACAAAACACTGATTTGTGATTAGTCATGTTAAAGCAATAATAAATGCATTTTTGTTGATGATGGATCATATGTTTACCTCAGCATGCCAACTCCATAACAGTTTATGGCATTGTAATAAAATTGTATCCAACCTTTTTCAACAGTGTTTGCTATTGTAGGCCTATATAAAAAGTAAAAGGATTTACTTTCCTTTTCTACTCTTAAGAAAAGGGAAGTCCACACTGCACCGATAAGGACAGATAAGCAATATCGTTGGACTGACTTTCAGAACCTTTCCAGTTGAACGATAAAATCCTTAACAACGAATCCACCATACATATTTTACAGATAAAAAAAGCGGTGGGAGAGTAGTCTGAATTGGGTTCCAGTATCTTGTACTGGCTCACACATTGAACTCATTGCGCCAGCCGCGAGTGTTTCCAAGTCCACGGGGATCGCATCAGTTGATTCGCTATTTTGCTTACCAACGTCTTGTGCGTAAACACCGCGTTTTGACCCATTTTCCTGTGCACTCGCTCATCTGTTCAGACGATATCCTGTGAGGACAGCGATTGGCTCTTATCTCAGACCTTCCCCGAGGTGATTGGACGAGTGATTAACACCCAGTTTGTAACCTCTACAGTGAACTTCCTACCGCTCCGATCGATGAAGCTTTTGCGATATCCTTATATCACCTCACCAGGGAGAAATACTTCTCAATTCTGGTTGGAGAAAAAAAAAACTGTGACAGATAAAATCATTTATGTAAAGAACACTAACATTTAGACATATTTTTCTATGTTTTTCAGTGTTTTCTAATTTAATGCCGTAATTCTGTCTAAAACAAACTATTCCAAGTGAAACTGTCCAGTGTCGAGAGGTGGGTATATGTAAATGAGTTCCCTGTGATTGGTTCAAACACTACGATGTTATGCTGACATATTTTTTTAGCTAAGCATTTAATATGTTGTAATTTGCTATTTTATTTATTTAACCCTCATGTTCTGTTGTGATTGTCTATGTTTTATTTTCCTTTTATTGAGTAGCTACTAAAACGTTACCATCTGCTCAATTATTCAATGACTTAAGTGAATCAAGGTTTTTAAGGGAATTTGTGTCAGCAATTTTCTATTGATGTTAGTAGCACACAACACTTTTTTAGATAAAGTCAACTAATATTTTTTTTTTGTTTAAAATCCTGATTTTGTAATTTATTAGTCATGTGTAAACCTATAAATTTCATTTGCATTTTTTTTTTTAAAGATACGGATCGTATAGTGAAATGTTGTGGGTTTATTTAGCGCACTGTAATACAAATTTAGAAACCGAAGAGTGAAATCGTTGGAATCACTTTCAGAACCATTTTTTTTCCCAGTTGATGAACAATAAAAAGTAATTGATAGCCAATCATAATCCAACCCAAATTTAAAGAACTCGAGCATTTGCAGACTGAACGAGCGCTTAATAAACAGGGCGTTATGGTATGTTGTTGTGGATGCCTTCAGAACAGGTGTAGTGCCGAATTTCGACCCCCGCCAAATTATTACCCCCTAGTATTGGTAGGTTTAGGATTAGTTGTGGGGGAGGGGTTAGGATTAGGGGTGGGGTTAGGATTAGGCAATCAGGTACTGACTTCAACGAGGGGGGAAATAATTTGGCAGGGGGTCGAAATTCGGCACAACACCTGTACTCCTATACGCAAAGTACCCATGTTGCGTAGGGCCCCCGAACCACCAGGGGGCCACCTTGATCTCAAGAATAAAATAGGGCTGTGTTTTAGTTAATTTTCTTTATTTTGGCTTCCAACAATTATGAAAACATGATGCCTTTACCCGTTCCTTTCCTTTAAAGCGGTGCGCTGTCACCATACGTAACATTCAAATCAGTCGAATCATGAAACGTCACGTGTAAAAGCGTATTGAGCTGCAAAAGAGACGCTGTTCATAAGGTGGCTTTCTAAGTAACTTAAAGGGGGGGGGGGGTACAATGGTGTTTCATGTATTCAGAGTTGTTTACAGTGTTAAAGAGATGGATTCTCATGCTTAACATGGCCAAAGTTTTTAAAAAATATTTTGGACGAATAACGGAGAATTTCTGTGCCGAAAATCTTACTTCCGGGTTGGTACAAGTTTCGGCTGTTTTTTTTTCGACTGTGGATCTAATGACGTAGACCAGAGTGGAACTCCTTATATGAGCATTTCTCCTGGAAAAGCTCGCCCGCGCACACGTCGACCAGAGGAGAGCGAGACCGCGCACATCAACGCGCTTCAACAGGAAATCATCGGCAGCGCTGCATTGTGTCTCCAAAGTGTGTTTTTGGATGTGAGGGAAAGCTTACCATGTTCAGCTTCCCAAAGAACCCAGCGTTAGGAACAGTGGATGCAACGATGAATGTTTTATAAACAAAGCCCAGATCGACGGATTCTCTCTGGCTCTGGCTTCGCCCACACGGCCCGCCTCCAGACGCTCGTTTTTTTCCGGAAAGACTCGGTACAGCTTATCTTTCTTTTATAAATATAATAAAACTAAAGACTTTTTGGAGATATGAAGGATGCGATACTACTATATAGGTACTCAAGCTTAACAGGAGATTGAGTGAAAATGAGCATTTCACCCCCCCTTTAATAAGAATCAGTGTAGGCCTATATTTAAAGCAGTACTGTTACTATGTAAAAATTTTTACCTTGAAATAATGTTTCCAAAATCGTTTCAGTGGTTCATGTCGTAACAGGGTGAAAGGCACTTATGCCTCCGCTTTGCGGTCCTTTATCTGCCATAACCACACTATGTAAGATTGCCAGATCGGGTCGCGTTTCTGTAGTTCGAATGAGACATAAGAAAACTACAAATTTGACTTGCTTTACGGCAAGCGTTACAATAGTCATTATTTTGTTTTTCTTCGTTTCTGATGTCGCAATACATCATACTTTCATAAAATCATGCATCATGCCTTGTCTGTGGACATCGTTCATTCCAAAGCCGGTGCTAGATAAACAGTGGGTGTGTGTGCGACAGTACGCTGCAGTAGGCTAAATGATTTACGACAGCGGTAATGGACAATTCTGCTTCCAACCTGTAGGGGGACTGCAGAGGAAAAGTTCCATAGTGTTGCTTTAATTCATACAGTGAAGACTATACAATGTTTAATTTTTTAAATTTTTTTAATTTTACAATTCAATATCTGTATAGTAGACTATTATTAGTAGTAGGCTAAATGTTTCATTTCATGCATATATATTTTTTTAAATTTTTTTTTTATTTGTCCTATTGTTTTTATTGTATTACTAAGCGTTTCGAATCACTGCTGTTGGTTAATAGTGAAACTGCTCTGAAAGAACAGATTAAGGGGTTGGGGGTCATTTTGGGGTTTTTATGAATGCACTGACAGGGGCCCCCTGGACAAAGTTTTGTTTAGGGCCCCCAGAAGTCTAGATGCACTGGATGCTATTATTATTAGTTATCTTTATAGTTACTTTTGTGGTTTGAAAACACTATTGAACTATACTTGTATGAAAAAATAATAGTTTACTTACTACGTAACAGTGTTATTTAGCCTATAAAAAAGACACACAATACCACCATAACTGAAGACAACTAATTGTCTCAGCGGTCAGTGTTCTTTAAATTTATAAATATTTTATATTATTATTATATTTAGATAAAAGAGCGTTGGGAGAGTAGTCTGAATTGGGTTCCAGCATCTTGTACTGGTTCACACATTGAACTCATTGCGCCAGCCGCGAGTGTTTCCAAGTCCACGGGGATCGCATCAATTGATTCGCTATTTTGCTTATCAACGTCTTGTGCGTGAACACCGCGTTTTGACCCATTTTCCTGTGCACTCGCTCATCTGTTCAGATGATGTCCTGTGAGGACAGCGATTGGCTCTTGTCTCAGACCTTCCCCGAGGTGATTGGACGAGTGATTAACACCCAGTTTGTAACCTCTACAGTGAACTTCCTACCGCTCCGATCGATGAAGCTTTTGCGAGATCCTTATATCACCTCACCAGGGAGAAATACTTCTCAATTCTGGTTGGAGGAAAAAAAAACTGTGATGGATAAAATCATTTGTGTAAAGAACACTAACATTTAGACATATTTTTCTATCTCTTTCAGTGTTTTCTAATTTAATGCCACAATTCTGTCTAAAACAAAATGTTCCCAGTGAAACTGTCCAGTGTTGAGGTGGGTATATGCAAATGAGTTCCCTGTGATTGGTTCAAACACTACGATCTGACGCTTACGTCTTTTTTGAGCTAAGCATTTAATATGTTGTAATTTGCTATTTTATTTATTTAACCCTCATATTCTGTCTGTTTTATCTGGTGTCTGTGTTAAAGTGACAGCAGCCTAAATAAACCCACTGCCCTCTCTGTCCTTTAATGTTACTCAAACAACAAAAGAAAACGAGAGAATAATTCACTGCTCTTCACTGAATAACATTAGTAACTTAATAAGAATCAATGTAGATTTAATTCATACAGTGAAGACTATGCAATGTTTTATTTTATTCATTTATTTTTTTACACTTGACTACTTTATTCAATAGGCTATCTGTATTAGACTATTAGTAGTAGGCTAAATTGTTCATTTCATGCATATCTTTTTTCGGTTTTATTTGTTCTATTGTTTTTATTGTATTACTAAGCGTTTCGAATCACTGTTGTTGGTTAATAGTGAAACTGCTCTGAAAGAACAGATTAAGGGGTTGGGGGTCATTTTGGGGTTTTTATGAATGCACTGACAGGGGCCCCCTGGACAAAGTTTTGTTTAGGGCCCCAAGAAGTCTAGATGCACTGGATGCTATTATCATTAGTTATGTTTATCGTTATCGTTCTTTGTGTGAATGGGCCTTAGGGCAGGAGCAGCGAACTGTTAGCCTGCTATCATTTTGTGTCACTTTTGTGGTTTGAAAACACTATTGAACTATACTTGTATGATATAATAGTTTCCTTGTAATAGTGTTATTTAGCCTATTAAAAAGACACACAATCCCGCCATAACTGAAGACAACTAATTGCCTCAGCGGTCAGTGTTCTTTAAATTTATAAATATTTTATATTATTATCATTTTGAGATAAAAGAGCGGTGGGAGAGTAGTCTGAATTGGGTTCCAGCATCTTGTACTGGTTCACACATTGAACTCATTGCGCCAGCCGCGAGTGTTTCCAAGTCTACGGGGATCGCATCAGTTGATTCGCTATTTTTCTTATCAACGTCTTGTGCGTGAACACCGCGTTTTGACCCATTTTCCTGTGCACTCGCTCATCTGTTCAGACGATATCCTGTGAGGACAGCGATTGGCTCTTGTCTCAGACCTTCCCCGAGGTGATTGGACGAGTGATTAACACCCAGTTTGTAACCTCTACAGTGAACTTCCTACCGCTCCGATCGATGAAGCTTTTGCGATATCCTTATATCACCTCACCAGGGAGAAATACTTCTCAATTCTGGTTGGAGGGAAAAAAACTGTGACGGATAAAATCATTTGTGTAAAGAACACTAACATTTACATATTTTTCTATGTTTTTCAGTGTTTTCTGATTTAATGCCACAATTCTGTCTAAAACAAAATGTTCCCAGTGAAACTGTCCAGTGTTGAGGTGGGTATATGTAAATGAGTTCCCTTTGATTGGTTCAAACACTACAATCTGACGCTTACGTCTTTTTTGAGCTGAGCATTTAATATGTTGTAATTTGCTATTTTATTTATTTAACCCTCATATTCTGTCTGTTTTATCTGGTGTCTGTGTATTTGGTGATAAAGTGATAGCAGCCTAAATAAACCCACTGCCCTCTCTGTCATTTAATGTTACTCAAACAACAAAAGAAAACGAGAGAATAATTCACTGCTCTTCACTGAATAACATTAGTAACTTAATAAGAATCAATGTAGATTTAATTCATACAGCAATGTTTTATTTTATTTATTTATTTTTTACACTTGACTACTTTATTCAATTTCTGTATAGTAGACTATTATTAGTAGTAGGCTAAATTGTTCATTTCATGCATATCTTTTTTTCAGTTTTATTTGTTCTATTGTTTTTATTGTATTACTAAGTGTTTCGAATCACTGTTGTTGGTTAATAGTGAAACTGCGCTGAAAGAACAGATTAAGAGGTTGGGGGTCATTTTGGGGTTTTTATGAATGCACTGACAGGGCCCCCTGGACAAAGTTTTGTTTAGGGCCCCCAGAAGTCTAGATGCACTGGATGCTATTATCATTAGTTATGTTTATAGTTATCGTTCTTTGTGTGAATGGGCCTTAGGGCAGGAGCAGCGAACTGTTAATTTTGTGTCACTTTTGTGGTTTGAAAACACTATTGAACTAATACTTGTATGAAAAAATAATAGTTTACTTGGAACAGTGTTTTTTAGCCTATTAAAAAAGACACACAATACCGCCATACCTGAAGACAACTAATTGTCTCAGCGGTCAGTGTTCTTTAAATTTATAAATATTTTATATTATTATATTTAGATAAAAGAGCGTTGGGAGAGTAGTCTGAATTGGGTTCCAGCATCTTGTACTGGTTCACACATTGAACTCATTGCGCCAGCCGCGAGTGTTTCCAAGTCCACGGGGATCGCATCAATTGATTCGCTATTTTGCTTACCAACGTCTTGTGCGTGAACACCGCGTTTTGACCCATTTTCCTGTGCACTCGCTCATCTGTTCAGATGATGTCCTGTGAGGACAGCGATTGGCTCTTATCTCAGACCTTCCCCGAGGTGATTGGACGAGTGATTAACACCCAGTTTGTAACCTCTACAGTGAACTTCCTACCGCTCCGATCGAAGAAGGTTTTGCGATATCCTTATATCACCTCACCAGGGAGAAATACTTCTCAATTCTGGTTGGAGGAAAAAAAACTGTGTCGGATAAAATCATTTGTGTAAAGAACACTAACATTTAGACATATTTTTCTATGTTTTTCTGTGTTTTCTGATTTAATGCAACAATTCTGTCTAAAACAAACTGTTCCAAGTGAAACTGTCCAGTGTTGAGGTGGGTATATGTAAATGAGTTCCCTGTGATTGGTCCAAACACTACATTATTGTGCTGCTTTTTAGAGCTAAACATGTAAGACATTGTTTGTAATTTACTAATTTATTCATTTAACCCTCATGTTATTCTGTGATTTTAGTCTTTATGTTTTATTTTCCAGTTATTGTTACTAAAATAGTACCATCTGTATAAAGATAGCCTAGTCACCTCCTACTTTTCATTAAACATATTAAACCCTCAAAGGTTTAATTTTAGCTTTCCACAGAACTCCATTGCACATATGTGCTCAGTGCACTCTGTTTTATGGCTTCTCTGAGGTGGTTATACTGTCTGGTTCTTGGCTATTGGCTTTATGTTGTGTGTTTCTTAGGCAGGCTTTCTGAAATGTGTGCATGACTTGCTTACCACAAGTAATAAAACTGTATAGATCCAAATCCGGCCTGGATCTTTCTTTAGCCTTAAAGGGATAGTTCACCCAAACATGAAAATTATCCCATGATTTTCTCACCCTCACACCATCCTAGATTTAGCCTAGATATCTTCTTTCAGGAGGACACAATCAGGGTTAGGCTATATTAAAAAATAACATTGCTCTTCCAAGCTTTATAATGGTAGTGAATGGCGGTCCTGATTTTGAAGTCCAGAAAAGTGTAACCATCAATCATATAAGCTATGTGTTTTTCTAAGAGAAACATCCATATTTAAAACTTTATAGACTAATATAACTAGCTTCCGGCAGACAGCCTATGCAAGTCAACTTACGCCAAAAGAGTAACCCCTGACGGGATGTATGACGTAGGATGTGGGAGAGGCGTATAGCTTTGACGGCCATCGCGGTTGAAACAAATAGGGCTGGCCAACAAATTCAAGCTTTTCTTATATCCTCCGACATTTCTCTTTAAAAATTCTAATTAAAATTCTAATTCGTGACCAGTGTTTTGTTTTGCTCTATCCTTTGCGCTTCTGCGTTCGTCAATACATCACGCATCAGGTCAAAGGTTACTCTTTCGGAAGCTAGTTATTTTAGTTTAGTTTTAAATATGGATATTTTTCGTACACAAACGCATCACTTTGCCTCAGAAGGCCTTTATCAACCCCCCGGAGCCGTGTGGAGCACTTTTATGATGGAACGATGCACCCCCCCCCCCCCCCCCCCCCCATTATAAAGCTTGGAAGAGGACATGTTTGAAAATAGCTTAACTCCAATTGTATTCGTCTGAAGAAGAAAGTCATACACACCTAGGATGGCTTGAGGGTGAGTAAATCAGGGGGTAATTTTCATTTTTTGGGTGAACTATCCCTTTAAAGGTTAATGCTGCTGTATATTTTATGTATGATTTTGTTGCAGGCAAAACTTTGCTGAGAACGTTTTTTTTAAATAGAACTTATCTGACCAAACTGACATAATTTCAAAAGCCAAATATATATTTTTTTGCTTAAAAATATGTGAGTGAGTGAGTGAGTCAGAGAGAGAAAGAGAAGAGAGAGAGAGAGAGAGAGAGAGTGTGTGTGTGTGTGTGTGTGTGTGTGTGTGTGTGTGTGTGTGTGTGTGTGTGTGTGTGTGTGAGAGAGAGTGTGTGTAATCCCAGTGATCCCTGCTTCCTTGACTGAGATCAGTGCAAACATGCCAGAAGATGTTTATCCTGCTTCCTTTTTATTTTTGGAGTGTACCATCTATTCAAGGAGCTGGAAAAGTGTATCAAACTATACTAACAGTCCTGAGAAAGACGAGAGGCACGTTATGCAGAAATACATGAAAAACAAATGAATCAGGATGTTCAATTTTTTTTAATGCAATGTAAATCGCTTTGGATAAAAGCCAAAATGCAGAAATGAAAATAAAATAAAGACTTTGTCCTATTAAGCAATCTAACTCCAGTTGAGTAACAGATGCACATTTTAACTATGAACTATTCGTTCTGTGATTTGACTGCTTTAATGTCATACTACCATGCACCAGCAGGAGGCATCATAACATCTCTAAATATTTTAAAAGTTCTTCATTTATGTCCTGTAAAAACTAGTAAAGTAGCCTAATATATCAAACAAAACATATAATAAAATGAAACAACAATTATTAACTTTAAAACACTAACAAAATAAAATATTTAGATCGAGTTGGCATATTTCCTCTCTTTAGATAGGCTAGCCTAAGTAAATATTTCAGTTCTGTAACTATACAATTAAGTGAGTGAAAATGGGGCTGAGATGGATGAGAATCGAAATGGATGAATCGATGGATTCAATGGATGAGAATCGAAATTCAATGAGATGTGAATTTCTTCAAAATAACTCCTATTGAGGCATTTCACCCGGGGCGTGTTTAATGGCACTGTAGGTCGTTATATCTTCACACAGATGCCGCTTTCCGTTACTGTCGGTGCGCGCGCACTGTCGCTCTCTTCTGCGTTTGAACGAGCACCGAGGTCACGTGAGCGCGACGGCAGCAGCGGGCACAGTGGCACCGCAGTGGAAACACGGGCAGCTTCGCTGCTGCTGTGCACCACTTACAATCCGGAATCAGAAGGAAGCCGAGCGTAACCGAAAACCGACCGGTGATGACGGGTCTCCTGTAACGCTTCTCCTCGCTGTCCATCCGCGCTCACACTCATGCGGTCTATTTTTGCACCGTGAAATACACGTTTGACACCGTGTGCTCGTGAGACACAGAGAGACGCTGAGGCTCGGATGTGTTGGAGTCGCAATGGCAGACCGTGATTCGTTACCGCTGCCGTTGGAGGTGCGCGCGCGGCTCGCGGAGCTCGAGCTGGAGCTATCAGAGGGTGAGTAGCTGCCCGTTTGCCCGGTCAGAGAGGGAGAAAGTGAACGACAGAAGTGGAGATGAACGGGTCAGCGAGCTCGATACATGTATCAGATTTAAGTGAGCGCGTGTTTACATTTGCAGAATCGGACAGAGCGGTTCCGGTGACCTTGGTTGGATGAGGAAAGAAATGCATATTATAAGACATTAATGACGTTTTTAATACGTTGCTATTTGGGTGTATGAAGGAAGATGTGTGTTTTGGAATTTAAAGTCTCCCTCTCTCTCTCTCACTCACTCTCTCGCTCTCTCATATATTCCGTTCTCCATTCCAGTGAACTGTTCATAACACGGCCACCGCCTTTGTGAATATATAGGGCACGTAAATCGGTTATAAATGAAGCTGGTGTGTTTAAAGCATTGGGATAATATTCATCTGGCTATCCTGTTTGTTGTGTATTTTTGCATGTAATGCGCTTGCTCGTGAAGTGCATCTCTCTCTCTCTCTCTCTCTCTCTCTCTCTCTCTCTCTCTCTCTCTCTCTCTCTCTCTCTCTCTCTCTCACACACACACACACACACACACACACACACACACACGTATGAGATACATAGCCTACTTTAAGCTATCAAAGAAGTATTCAAAATTCATGATAGTCATAAAAACAACATTTTCATGGGGACAGTTTTTCTGATCACCATGAATTTTGATCAGCCTTAATTGACAAGGGTTTTCAAACTTAAAAATATAAGGATCCCCTTGTGAGGGAATCCTTCGTAAACAATTAAGGTTTTAAACTGAACCTATATTGAAGCTATATTTCTTTGTGTATAAACAGATGTTTATGCTTTGTGTGAAAAAATATGAAGAGTTTAAAAAGATAGCTTGTTTTGAACATATTCACTTATATTTTTCACAACATTAAAGCAAAATCATTGAAACATCATCTATATTAAAAAAAAGATTGTATTAAGTTAACTGTATATGATTGTAAAACAATATTAGAATTAGAGTCCATCTGGGATTACAGATTCATATTGATTTCATTTAGTTAATAGAAGTTAGCTGATAAATAATCTATAATCACTTTACAGCACTTTTTCACAAGTGCCTAAAACTTTTCACAGAGCTATAGCTTTGCAGGTTTTTTTTTTTTTTTTCAATTGCTTTTCAAAAGACATTGCCGCAGTTCATCTTGATTTAGTCTGTCTTAGTTTTTTCTGTTTCTTCATGTAATCCCAGACGAACTTGATGATGGTGAGATCAGATCATACTGGCTGTTATCAGACTCCTATTGCATATAAAAAAACTCACTGTATCATTACAATAATCATCTAAATAATATCTCAATAAATGTAAAGTTGTATAAAAAAGGAAAAACTGCCTGTATAATAATTATACGAGAATGGGAAAATAGTAAAAAAATAAAATAAAATAAAAAAGTTTTAGATTAATGTAGCATGTTTAATGTAGCATGTCACACCATTGCTGTAATGAGTGGGGACATAATCCCGTTGATTTAGAAAGTGGTGCCGCATGGCCAGTTCTTGCAGAAGGGAGTCTGTGTTTTGTGGTTTATGTTTCATGTAGATTGCATCATTTCTCCTAACAGAGAGACCCAGAGAAGGATGATTCCCCTTATTAGGCCACATCTGCCGTCCCTGTGCGCACGAGACAGCGTTCTGTTATTTTGTGTACTTCAATCAGATATTAAATAATCCATCATTATGTTTATTCGAACACAAACAGTTCAGAAGTTCAGAATGTTCCCATTGACTCCTGACCCGGTCAGATGAAGTGGGCCAGGAAACTTAAGGGGGAGATGTTTCCCAAAATGCATTATGTTTTGGAGCTTTTTATTGTATACTTCAGACTACAGTTTTTCATAGTGCATATATCCAACGTTAAATATGCTTGAATAAATTAGCATGGGTGACATGCATTCATAAGCTTGTTGTATATTATAATATCCTATTTGTGTGTATGGATGGGGGCATCTGTTGTCACTGTTCTGTTGCTTTGGCTTCTGGCCTAGTTTCCACGCATTCTCTCATCTGATTGGCTTTCTTGCCACAGGCAATCGTTTCATTGGTTCACAGTCTCTCATGCTGTGTTCAGATTGGCTCTGCGGACAAAGGCTTATGGGGGCAGAAGAGTCATTCTGGAGGATTAGGGTCTTCATCTGATCAGAGTAACATATACTTACACTAATGCACTCATGCAGAATATAATCTTGTATTTATGTGGTCTGATTTTGATAACTGACAAGTGTCTGTCGTAGTTTTATCAAACCGATAATATGACTACTTTGTAAAGAGAAATGTTGCTTTTTCTGTTTCTGGATTGTTTTGTTTCTAACAAAATAATCTGGTTCTGTATATTCTAGAATTAGAATTATTGCAAACAGGACTGTGTGTAAATATGGGTGTGTGTTAGAATGACACTTTTTACTTGTGCGTACAGGTGTCAGTATGGTATATAGTATACATGAGGTTACTGGCACAATTATCATTGTTTGCATACGGGAGTCTGCAGGGCATCCTGGTGTTACAGCAAAACTCATTGTACAAGCAATAAAAATACATTTTTAGAGATGCACCGATTGCAATTTTCTTGGCTGATTCCGATTTCCTTTTTTTTTTTTTGTCATTTTTTAAATGTGACCTGCCAATTCCGAATTTCTTTCTAAGAACTATAATTGGCAGTATATACAAACAAAAATCTACTTTTGAAAAATCCGTCTTCAATGCTAAATTTTATTTTCATAAAATAAAATAAAAAAAGACATATGAAATGAACATGGCTTTACATTTTTCAGGTGGGTCTAACAGTAGGCTAGTCTTCATTGTAAAAAATAAATGCAAACTTATACTTACAATTAAAGTTACAAAAGTTATTCAGTCGAGCAGAGTGATTTTGTTTGTCTTTTGTTCTTTTATTAACATGACAGACTGCAGCGGGAATATTAGACTGCTGTCACTTTAAGAGTTTATGCTCGGATCCAATATACTGTTACACAACATGCGTTATGTTGCATGTTATATATTGTTATATATTTATATATTAACTACTTTTATTAGGGGATGATGCACCGATACAGAACTTTTGGCTGATACGATAAGCGATAATTCTTATTTTATTTGAAAGCCGATAACCGATATATTGGCCGATAAATTGAAATCCAAATTTTTAGAGAGCCTGATTACAAAAACAAACACCTCACCATTAAAAAGCCATGTCCCAAGCACACAATTATAATGTTCTCATTATAATTTTATGTAGCCTATATGACATGTTGCACTTAACTGTATTTTCCTTTCCTTGAAGTGATTCCAATCGTATTAAAACCATCATGGCGAACAGTGCGCATCTGAAGTGTCTCAGCTGAAGGAAATAATCAATTATTTATCGACTTTGATATATTGGCCACATTTTTTAATCGGGTCGATAACAATAACATAAAAAATGAACATGTATCGGCCTATACCGATATGGTAACTTTTAACAGTGCTTTTTTGTCATTTTTGGAGCTTGAAAGCCAGTCAGTTTTATTGTATGGAAAAGAGCAGCATGATCATTCTTCAAAGCCTTTTTGTTCCACAGAAGATAGTCGTACATGTTTGGAATGACATAGGGGTGAATAAATGATGAAAGAATTTTCATTTTTGGGTGAACCAACCCTTTAAATGTGAAGTGTGTCCTTTTTTTGATTTTTCATTAATACTTTCTCAGTTGAATGTGCAGAAACCTTAAGTAAACCATTTGTGGGTTTACTTGCTGAAGAGTGTAAACTCTATGGTTCTATCAAAACAATACTCTTCGTTTGAGTGGCCTGATTTAGCAGCATTAGCTCAACCAATGGCACGAGTTTGGGGGTGGACTACCTGGTTGACCGAACAATGGATGGTGGGGAAACCGGTTTGAATTGATTTTTCAATTACAGTTGGTCATTTTCAGGCTTGTGGGTTAGTTTCTGTCCTACCCATGTTGTACTAGTAAACATGACAGTTTGAACTACTGGAAGGTCGTCGTGAGCAGGTCATATTTTCAGATCACTGTTAGAGGTCCAGAGATTATGCAGTTCACCTAGTTTATAGTGATTTTTTGTCACCTCAAGAGAAATCATCGTTCAAGACCTGTATGACTTTCTTGGTAAATAACAATGACTGCAAAATGGAGCTTTCAAGAAGGAGACAAAACCACTTAAAAGTATCACAAAAAGCATATTCCTAGTCTTCCCTTCTGAAGCTGTATGATACTAATTTTACAGTAAATGATGAAGGACTTAAATTCAAGTAATTTACTGACATCTTACCCTCCAGTGGGCTGTTAACTGTTGCGACTGGATTGAATCATTGAGAAAATGAACTGTCAGTGAACTTGACTACTCGAGAAGCAAATGAATAATTTGGTGTTATTTTGTGAACTGGACAGATCTGATTTTAAAAAAGAAATAAGAATCAGACATTGTTATTTCTCTCATGAATGTGCCAACAAAAGCAATAGTAGAGATTCAAGGTTTTCAATGAATAATAATGATGTCTGTCTGTTCCTCACACAAAACTATGGCTTTAAAAGACTTGCAATATAGTGCATGAATTGTCTGGATCAGTTTTATTGTCATTTTGAAGCTTGACAGCCCTAGTCCCATTCACCTTCATTATATTTAAAAGAAGAGCCAGGATATTATTCTAAAAATGAATCTTTTCTGTTCCACAGAAGAAAATTACAGGTTTGGATTCAAAAGGATTCCTTTAAGACAAGTTTCCATTTCCAGGACTTTCATTCACCTTGACTGAACTATCAGCAAGCCCTTCGCCCTTACCTTTCCTGCTTTCATAACCAACTGTCTACTTGTACCACAAACAAAGTCGTTCTGCGTTGCAGCCCAAGGCAGTTTGAAGCCTAAAACAAGATTTAGTAGCTCGACTTGTCTTTGTTTTGCTGTTGTAATGCTTTAATGTTTTCCTGGTGTAGTGTTGTGTTTTGAATATGTTTTTTGCTGCCTGATTCAGTAATCACACTATCTACTTAGCCATTTTTGGTGAGAAAGGCTTCGGCCATGAATTTGAATGTTGAATGTTCTAGTGTACCGTGCACAGACTCTGTGAATGTTGAGGTGCCGGCAAACAGGGTTTGTTGTACTGTAGTTTCAATGGCCGGCATAGCAGATGGACCGTTCAGTGTGAAGCAGGTCTGTTTGGCTGAGAGAAGCTGCTTTTCATTCATCTTTAGAAGAGATGCCAGTCTCATTTGTTTTTGTTTTTTTCCTATTATATTGTCCAGGTCAGGGATTCACAAACTTTTTTTTTTTTGTCAGCCAAACCCCTTTTGCCTAAAATATTTAGGTCATTTACAACACATTGATTCATGTTAATGGTTCTGTGATGTCGGTTAATGGTCACGTCACATGCAGGTAAACAAATTAAGAGTTAATTTTTTAGTAAGTGTTTTATTTTGAAATCATGTATTTATTTCAGTTTTACATTTTTATGATTTTAGTAATTTTTAGCTTTTTATCAACTCTGGTAAACCCTGGTTGGGAAACGTTCTTGAACATTCAAGTCTACATTCATTAAGCTAATAAAAATGTAGAAATGGCACAAATGAACATGTTACTGTTCTTTTCCAATGGACCAAACATTTTTTTTTTTGTACGTAAATGAGCTCTATGAGTGTCCGTTTGTAATGTTTAGCCTCATAATGTTTATTAAGTGAACAACTAGATGCATAACCTTTAATACTTGATATGTGTGTGTGTTTATTGGGGGGTTGTCATGGGAAGTTACTCTCTCCACAACTGCAGCTGTCCAAAAGCCTGTCATGATGCTATTTTTATTCATTTTCTCTCTCTCTCTCTCCCTCTCTCTCTATCTCTCTCTCACACACACACACACACACACACACACACACACACACACACACACACACATATATATATATATATACACGTGTACAGCTTACTGCCTCAAAGAGATCAGCCATTTCTCTTTGATTATTACAATTATTAATGGGAGTTTTATAAAAGTTGATGTAATCATTAATGTTGTTGTTTTAGAAGGAATTTTATACTCTGTCTCTCTAAAGGATTCTGTTCTCCCCTAATTTCCATGCTTTTGCATTCATTTTGAGCTTCAGGCGATCTCAGAGCAGTGTGTGTGTGTTTGTGTAAGATGTGACCTACTTACAGTTTTATCATTCTGTTTATGATGGTGTTGGCATTAGTTTGGGTGGTTAAGCTCTCACCTGCTAGTCTTACATCTTTAAAAAAGAAACCTGCAGAAGCAGAACATCAGCCTGATACCGAAGTTCAGAGGTGTCGTCTTCTGTACGACAGAAATATCATGCAATTTCATGAATTGAGGAATTCCTAAAATGGATGGATTTGGGGTTCATTCATGTTTGAAATAATTAAAATAATTATAAATGTAATAGTTTTTATCTCAATGATATGATTGAAGATAGTCTACTTAAGGGCCGTCATGCATCATTTCACATGATTACTGATCTTTTTTTAGAGCTGAAACAAGCGATTATGGGAAATCATCATTTCCAGTTACACTCAGATTAATCATTTTTTTAAACAACCTAGACACAATGTCTAGAGTTTCCCTGAACGCACAAAAGGAAGCAATCTGTACACTTTTAATCATCAAAAATGAATAATCTGAGCAGTTGAAGGTCCAGATGATTATCACACCTTCAGATAAAGTCTGAATGACTATAAAACTGATTTTATCATGCCATTCTTTTCTTGATCACTGCTGCAAGCCGAACTCTCTTGACGGGACACAGCAGTTCAGAAACTTTGACTGTATACCAGATTTTACAAGTTGAGGTCCTCCTACTGCTGGGTAGGACCCTCTCTTTTCCCAAACAACCCAGATGTTGAATATAACCTGGATTTAGCAAGATACTGGCAGCATTCCTTGGGGCCAAATGAAAATCCAAGTCAAGTGTGATGTTTGTGCATGCTCTAGCTCTTGGTGTTCATGGGAGAAGTAGTGATATCTGATTTGAAAATGAATAGTTTTATTTGAGTCTATAGAGCTTTAGAAGCTCAGATTTGCCAAGATTATAAAGTCTTAATTCTTTATTTTAGATAATTCTTTAATAATATATATTTTTTTATGGGTTGATATAAACAGAAAGTTCAAAGTTGTTTTAAAATCTAAATCTTTGGTAACCTTATACATGTCCTTACTGTCAAATTTGATCAATTTAATGCAGAAACCATAGGCGCTGATGATATACCAATTGGTTAGAATGCCAATTGATTATTGACCATTTATATAATAATTATCTAGACATTTGATTATATT
The DNA here is from genome assembly GCF_949319135.1 of Squalius cephalus. Classification (NCBI taxonomy): domain Eukaryota; kingdom Metazoa; phylum Chordata; class Actinopteri; order Cypriniformes; family Leuciscidae; genus Squalius; species Squalius cephalus. Next base: position 37,224,404 of record NC_137128.1, on the reverse strand, counting down.
TAGCTCTTTACTCTTATTGTACTCGTTCATTCGGATACAAATGTCGCTCAGGGTCTCGCGCTGACCGTTCTTTTATCCAGATCCACAAACTTCCCAGTCTTGGTCACTAGACAGAGGTAATTGACTATACTATTTAGATGACCACTCATATGCTTGCGCTCTCTGAAAGTATTTTGTTCAGTCCCCATAGATCAGTATACACTTGAATAAAGCAACACTATCTCTAGTCAGAGGTCACTAGCACTACTACAGATATAATCCAATACTTTCTCTATAGGTAGCCTTGGTTGGTCATACCATGGTTTCCCATGTACACTTAGCTAGAGTAACATTACAATAAACAGAGGTAAGGCTCACCCTATTTAGGTTGTTCAATCATCATTCTGTTGTCCTAAATGGAAATTCCCTAGTTTTTAGCCTTTACAGTCTAAGTACACTTGAACCAGTGCCATGTGTTAGCCGGATCTCTAAAAAGAGTTGTTGTGCCCTATGCTCCACTCAGAACTAGACTTTAGTCCGTTACTAACCTGACACAGATTTGTGAACATAATCTACTAAAGTTAATCATTTCAGAGTAAGTCAGAATCAATTCAAATGTAACAATTTAGTATTAGTCAGGTAAATGTACATGCCAGTTACATAATCAATTCAAAGATAATGAATACAAAACATCAAATGCTCAGAAATAAAGAGTAAAAGATACAAACTTGACATCAGAAAATACTGGAGGACATACAATATTACAGGTTGATCTGGCTACAGAATCGCACCTGAGGCTTTTGCAGCATTTCTTTAAATACCCAGCCCAAGACAAACATCCTCCAAATGGAGACGAGCTAACAATGGAAATACTTTAAAACATAGCCAGGTCAGCCATTTTCTCTTTATTTTTCCTCAAGGAGTTTAGACAAATCTTTATTTGCCCACTTTTAGTGATTCCAAAGGCTCATCTTGCATGGACCTTTTTCTGCTCTAATCTTTGACATGTGGTGCATTTCAGAAGACCCTATTTGCGCAACAGTGTTTTAAAGAGAGCTGTACTGTAGGCTGCTTTGAGCTCTGTTTAACAAGGTGTTTTCTCTCACAGATCTGGCTAAATTCACACAGCATTCTCTCTGAGCCCAAGCATGTAAATCCCACGAGGTCAACTGTTTCTGAGAAACCTTGCATCAACAATCCTCCCACAATCATTTGCTCAGATCACATGCCATTACGTGGCAATTCTAATGATCCGATAACCCGAAAGTAGCTAAAGCGTCGCAATGATATATGCATGCTTTCTAAATGGAATTAAAAGCTACATGTTTGGTTTGCTTTGACAAGCAGCCGTATCTAATAGAGTGGCCACGGAGCTTGTGTTCAGTTGTGCGTATGTATGCGCAAGCACTCATGAGACTGCATATGTTATCTTAGATTTGATTTGATTATGCGTGTGTGCGTTTGCTCAGGTTTTAGTATATGCATATTATGTTATCTTTGTGCACGTATATTATGTAAAGCTCAGTGCAGATTGACCTAATGGCCCAGTTTATGGTGTGACGTTTTCTGGTTTTCCCCTCCAGGTCTGTGTACAATCAAGCCTTCTCATTATATTAAATGCAGAAATGTATTTAAAGTTCAGATTTTCTCTCTCACTCTCGCGCTCCCTCTGATGTTCATAATAGAGGAGGAATCTCATGAGAACAGGGCCTCCATGTCTTCATTTCCTGCGGGTCTCTGGGGGGGCTACCACACCTATGTTGTCATGGATATCATTTGTGATATTATTTTGGGATGCAGGCACGCAGCATGTTTACACTTGTGTTTGTTTACTTGTATCCATCAGCCACACTAACTCAGTCAACACAGTCATTTGGGAAAAGACTCAGAGTTTAAAATATTAATTTGAGAAGCATTTAGCTTCTATCACTGTGTTCCACTGTGTATTCCGTGTTGATTTTCTGAGATTACATTATAATGTAATGTTATACAGCTGCATTGCACACAGAGGTCTATAGGGGTATTAAGTTACACTTCATGACTTGCCTTTTGAATAATCATATTACTATCCGGCTTTTCGTTTACACTTGGTCACATAAATGCCTCTCTTGCATGATTTTTTTGGAGAAAAAAGCGAATTGTTGTTGTGATTTAAAATACAATAAGACTTTATTATAATAATAATAAAAAGAAAAAATATTTTAAAATTTAGTATTATTACTAAATAAAAAAAAATGAAACAAGAAATATTAAAATTGTAATATTTCACATAAAAATTTTGTATTTAAGATAAATGATATAATAATAATAATAATAATAATTGTATTTTACAGTACAACTGTAAAATTGCAAAATTTATATTTATGGCTATCTTAATTTCTTCATGTTCAAACCTTAAACCATCAAGCCGTGGCTTATAATCACACTATGCCGTATTGTAGTTCTATTTTGATTAATCATGAAGCCCTCTTCAATATTCCTCTGGTATTTGGAAATATGACAGAATTCACTTCTGTGATGACTCCAATTAGTGCAAGACAGTGAAATTTTCTGTTGAACGCCCTCTCAGGCCCATTTGTTAACTGTTTGAGGTTCGCTGATGCTCCATCCATGTTGTCTAAAACCAACTTCTGAAGTGATTGATTGGCTAATATCCATCTTAAATTCATCTTGTAGGGCATTTTTATCCGCCTTTCTAGGTCCATGAGGAACTGCAGTGCCTGATGAAAAGCTTCAATGATGGCAATTTAGTTTGGGTAATGGTTACCTTTTCTTTTTTTCAGGTGACATCACACAGAAGGGCTACGAGAAGAAAAGATCCAAACTTTTACAAGCTTACCTACCTCAAACACCAGGTAACACACATACCTTACTTTACACAGCAGCCTAGTGTTTATTGTGTTTTGGCTACAGTTGTCCCTCTGTGTTTACTGTAGGGGCAGAACGCCGCATCCCTGTCACACCATCTTCATCGTCTTCCTCATCCTCCCGTTACCAGCGGCGACGGTCCACTGGCTCAAGGGATGAACGTTACCGCTCAGGTGAGCTAGAAGACAGATTTACACAGACACATAATCTGATTTCAGGAGACATAATACTAACTCTTGAGGCAAAATTGCCACCAAAATGAATAAAAATTTGTTATTGTTTTTTATGTTAATAACATACAATATAGTTAAGCAATATCACACGAGCAAGAGATGTTTTTTTCTGAATAGAAGCGCAATTGAAAATGATATTGATTTTAAACAACTGTTCAATAAACAAGAGGTAAATAAAAAAATTTGAACTAATTGGTCTAATGAAAGATTCAGTTATTCTCTCATAAAGACAGTGACTTGCTCTGTTCCTGAATTAACCAGTTGTTTGAATAAATACCAGCGGTTTTAGTTTCATATTTAAAAGTTAATTCGTTTTTTTCCCCCAGAATTTCTATATTAAAAATTTGGATTTAAATTATTAATCTCATAACAATTTATGCAGTTTACATTTGCATATGCAGTTGTAATTGCAATTTCTTAATTTTAATCAAATTCAGTTAGAATCATATTTAATTTATTGATTAAATGTAAGCATTTGACATAAAAGGTGATGCATTCAATGAGGTTTGTAAAATATTGTCCTTTATAAAGGTATAAATTACCCTGAAAGTCAGTTTAAGGGAACAAATATTGCCCCTTTATGGAAACATTAATTTCTGTTACTGTGTATTTTTATTATATAAACTGTATGTGTTAATAAAATACTATGTTTAATTTATATATATTAAAACAAAACTAATATACACAATAAAAATCTAAATAAAATTCAAAAAATAAATATGAATGAATATCTTTCAAGACATTTTATTTATTTATTTTTTTTGCTTCTTTTGTAATAAATACATTTTAGACGGTTGTCATGTATCTTCAGCATTGCAGAACATGTGGTTGGGTTTAGATGTAATCTGTGCCAGTGGCATTATTTCCTATATGGATAAACCACTGAATAAATAATCTCCCTAAATAAATCTCAGAACGGGCTAGAAAAAGAGCAACTCTACTGAACTTTATTCCACACAAACATAAACATAAGAAGCTTTTCAGCATGATGCACTGTAAATGTACGTATAAAATCTCTCTCTCTCTCTCTCTCTCTCTCTCTCTCTCTCTCTCTCTCTCTCTCTCTCTCTCTCTCTCTCTCAGATGTTCACTCAGAAGCTGTTCAGGCTGCGCTGGAGCGACACAGTGAGAGAAAGATGGCTGTGCTGTTGCCATCCAAGCGGCGGTCGCTCATCGGTCAAACCTCCATGGACACATACACACCTCCAGGTGTGTGGATGTGCATGTGTTTGTGTGTGTGTGAGCTGGTGAGGAAGTGTGTGTGTGTGAGACTGTTCTCTCTTTGTGTGTCTCTCCAGACTCGTCCTCTGGCTCTGACGCTGAGGGGTCTCTGGGGAGGGCGGGGGGTGTCAGCGTGGACTCCTGGATCAGCAGAGCTCTCCATGGCTCACCTTCAACATCATCGTCATCCTCGTCGCACAGCAACAGCTCTGCCAATGCAGCCCGACTCGCAGAGACCAACACGCACTCATACGGCCGTAAGAATGCATGCATATTTACTCACATGGCAGCAAATAAACACAGAGACTGAGAATCTGTCATGTGATAAATTGTCAACCAACTCCAATTTTGCTTTCACTAATATCTGGCACAGATTGAATATTGTTGCAAGCATATAGACAGGAAAAACAAGCCAATCAGCTCCTCATGCTCATGCTTCATATAAAATAAATAAATAAATAATTTTTGTTGCATCTGATCTGGGTCTCTTTTAAACTTCATTCCCTTATCAAGATCATCTCACTTCAGCCAGTTGGCTTCTCTTGCTCAACTAAGTTCAGCCAATCAAATCTTTGCACTCAACTCAATTCAGCCAATCTGTTCAATTTGCCCAACCAATTTCAGCCAATCAGCTATAGGATGCTATAATTTAGCCTTCTGTTCTCTCCTTCAATTTCTCCCCTCAGTTGGCCCGATGTCTCATCTGTCTCTGAAAAGGCGGGGCTTAAGAGAAATGGGTGTTTTTGCTGAGAATGGAATAGTTGGCAGGCACTCCAATGAGTACCAATCAGATCGCCCATGGTCGTCTCTGGATTCTGAGGGTCAGTATTTCATGAATCTTTTTGGCCAGAGACTTGTCTGACATATAAGGGATAGTTCACACAAAAATGAAATGCTGACATTATTATTTATTTATTTATTTATTTTAACTTTTCCTCCACAGCACTGTTTGATATGTATACACCTTTGTTTTATCTGCATGCACTTTTGCATCTCACTGATAATAGACCATCACATTTATTGGGGTAAATGGTTTGTTATGCTGTATTTTACTATACTGATATCCTGTTTGTTTGTGTACTGCAGACAGTCTGTCGGCCCCTCCTGACATCACCAGCTACATGCCAGACCCCGCCCCCATTTTTTTTCAACGCCCACAGGTCTCCATGATAACCAGGCCCCCGCCCAAATATGGCAACGCTGAGCTGATGGAGACAGGAGATGGTGAGTGTGTGTCCAGAGGTCTGTTTTTTAAATCTGTATTTATTCTGAACTGATCAAGTTTTGTAAACTTTATTCTGTGTGCATGGAATTAAATGAGTTTTAAAATTACAAAACAAATACTATTTAATCAAAATGTGTTTTCTCATTCTCACCATTGTGAGAATTTGTATTTGTAGTGTAATTGCAAATATGCATAAATGTAGGTGTGCCTGTCAGTAGCCGTGTGTCGGCAAAGATCCAGCAGCTAGTTAATACACTGAAGCGACCCAGGCGAAGACCCCTGAGAGAATTCTTTGTGGAGGACTTTGAAGAACTTCTTGAAGGTTAAAATGTTTTCACTATCTTTGTGCCTAATTGTTTGATTTCAAAGATGAATATAACTGTAAACGTAAATGATTAATATTATAAATATAGATGTTTAAATACCCACCCTGCACCAGTTCACAGAAACACTTCTTACACTTCCATAGTTGCTGTAGGTCAAAGGTCTTGAAATTCATTACTCTCAGATTAAACTCTCCACACCCTGCACAGAACAAGTTAATTTGATCTAGCTATTTTTGCAGAGATCCAGGTGAAGTGCTTAAAGGGATAGTTCACAGAGAAATTAAAACCCTGTCATCATTTACTCACCCTTGTGTTGTCTTGATGTCATGATGATCTCATGAGCGAGTAAATGATGGCACAATTTTATGGAAGAAGAATTTTTAGTTAAACATGGGTCTCATCAACATGCAAATGCTTTGCTAACCTTATCTGAACATTTGCCATATGCAGTGCAGCAGCCTGATCCCTCTTTGCCACGCCCAGAGGGGGCGGAGTCAACTCCCCTACAAGGAGAAGATCTCGTCGGACTCAAGAACTGCCCCTCCTCCCTGGAAGCGGCCCTTCTGCGCTGGGGAGCCATTGCACCCAAAGCCCCCTGTTTGACCACTACTCACAGCAATGCCAAACAACCATACACGCTTACATATGGTACACACACATATGTATTCATAGGCATTCATTTGGTTTAATTCTGTTTGGTTGTGGATACATGTTTATATCTCTTTGTTTATATGTTTGTAGGTAAGCTCTGGTCCAGGAGTTTGAAGTTGGCCTATAACCTGCTCCACAAACTGGGAACCAAACAAGAACCAATCATCCACACTGGAGACAGGGTAAGTGAGTGGTTAGTTTGTATTTATGTTTTGTCTTATACACTCACCGGACACTTTATTATGTATACCTTGCTAGTACCGGGTTGGACCCCATTTTGTCTTCACAACTGCCTTAATTTTTCGTGGCATTGATTCAACAAGGTGCTGGAAACATTCCTCAGAGATTTTGGTCCATATTGACATGATAGCATCACACAGTTCCAGCAGATTTGTCTGCTGCACATTCATGATGCGAATCTCCCGTTCCACCACATCCCGAACATGCTCTATTGGATTGAAAAATAATAGTAAAGACATTTAAAAAAGATATCTATCAAGTAAATGCTGTTCTTTTGAATTTTCTTTTCATTAAAGAATCGTGAAAAAAGTATCACACAACTTTTTTTCAACACTGATAATAATAAGAAATGTTTCTTGAGCACCAAATCATCATTTTGGAATCATTTCTGAAGGATCACGTGACACTTAAGACTGGAGTAATGATACTGAAAATTCGGCTTTGCCATCACAGAAAAAAAAAAAAAGACATTTTAAAAAAAAGTTATTTTATTTGTTTCTGTCAAGTAGATGCTGCCTTGGTGAGCATAAGAGACATAAGAAGTTTTTGTAACATTTTAAAGATAGTAATCAGATATAGACATTAATACAGACATATATTCAAGAACCGGTGAAGAATAAAGACTGTGTATGTGTTGCTACAGGTAGCTTTGGTTTACCCCAATAATGACCCAGCAGCATTCATGGTGGCGTTTTATGGCTGTCTCTTGGCTGAAGTTGTTCCTGTCCCAATTGAAGTACCACTTACAAAGAAGGTAATTTCTACTGCAAAAAAATGTCCAGCAATAATACATCCGGTTAGGCAGGACTGCACATATTCAGAAGATTTAATAATGAGTCATAATTAACCAAAATAACACCAAAATAACTTGTAAAATTGCCTGAGGTGTGTCCTCCTGCTCTCTCCCCTCAAAGGATGCTGGTAGTCAACAAATTGGTTTCCTGTTGGGTAGCTGTGGGGTTGCCGTGGCGTTGACCAGCGATGCATGTCATAAAGGTCTTCCCAAGAGTACTAGTGGTGATGTCATGCAGTTCAAAGGTCAGAGACATAATAATATTTGTTAAAACCTCCTGCACACAATTCTTCACAGAGGAACATTATATATTATAGATATGTGTTTTTTTCCTTACCAGTTTTGTTTGTGTGTGTGTGTGTGTGTGTGTGTTCAGGCTGGCCAAAGTTGCTCTGGGTGCTCTCTGACACCAAACATTTATCTAAACCCCCACGAGAGTGGTTTCCTCTCATAAAAGACGCTAACAATGATACAGCGTACATAGAGGTAACATACCATGTGATTGTGTGTCTAATTCATTTTGATTTTGATTTTATATAATTTATGGACATATTTTCTGAATTTTCTATTCATCAAAGAATCCTGAAAAAAAAGTATCACAAAAAAATGTTTTCACAAAAATATTCAACAGCACAACTTTTTTCAACTTTGATAATAATAAGAAATGTTACTTGAGCACCAAATCAGCATATTAGAACGATTTCTAAAGGATCATGTGACACTGCTGCATTTAGATAGACCCTAATAATCCGATAGTAATCAGACTACTAGCACAGTCGGAATAAAAAAGTCATATGTAATCCCGTCAGTCGGAAAGAATTGACCAAATTTGTTTAAAATTTAATTCGGGGTGGATTAATCCTTTTCTAATCTGATCGAGAGGGCATATAAACTTAATCAGATTGAAAACCAAAACTGGAAAGTACTGCACTTGTGCAATGAAATGGCGTAATGACGTATAACGTGAGGAACAAGCTGTTGTTGTTGTTGAATGAAGTGTCATAAATGAGTGTCGTGTCATTCTAAAAATTCTCCTTCCACTCATCGTCTCATCACTATTCCTTGTTTTGGACTCTCATCCACAGACGCCTTGTTTTGGAATGGGTGTTTTTACCGCATTTTAATATAAGTAGCACGGCACAACGGTTCATGTGCTCGTCGTCTCCTAATTAGGACCCGAAATAGATAAGTATCAAGTCTGTTCTTTAAAACAAAGAAAAAAATGCAATTTAGGAGAAAAGTATGCGCAAACAGAGGGAAACTCTGTATATACGTGCAGTGTGCGCATGTCAAAAAAATCTTTCCGATTTGAAGCTTGTGACATAAACACACACATGATTTGGCGTGATTTGTAGTTCATTGGCAATGCAATGATTTCATTGCGTTTATAATGAGAGTGGCCGTGTTTTGTGGTTGATTGACAGTATAAGACCTGTAAGGATGGGAGTGTGTTGGGAATAACTGTGACAAGGATGGCAATGCTCAAACACTGCCAAACACTTACGCACACCTGCGGATACAGCGAGGGTAAGATGCACACAGCTACATGTACAAAACACAATTACACACACTTAAAAGCACACAAATATCACACAATTCTAATTCTTAAAGGGATATCAGCAGAAATACTTCATCATTTACTCAACCTTGTGTTGTTCCAAACCTGTATGACTTTATTTCTTAGTGGTTTGTGTTGGTGTGTTTCAGCTGAGACTGTGGTGAATGTGTTGGACTTTAAGAAAGGCATCGGCCTTTGGCACAGTGTTCAAACGGTAATATCAGTGACTCCGTTTATTGATGATTTTTGTAGCCTACACTTGATTTTTTTTTCTTTTTTTTATCTGAAAAAGTGATTTCTTTACCTTTTCTCTCTCTGTAGAGTGTGTTGAATATGTTACATGTGGTCAGTGTTCCATATGCACTTATGAAGGTGAATCCTCTGTCCTGGATCCAGAAAGTCTGTCAGTACAAAGGTACGCACACACACGCACACACACACAGTACACATTTATCAGATGTGCTGGCTTTTGGTCTCTATGCTAACACAAATGCACACATAGTGTCACACATAATCATTCTTAATCAATAATTAGTTTCCTCCCATGTGTGTGCAGCTAAGGTGGCATGTGTAAAGAGTAGAGATCTACACTGGGCTCTAATGTCCCACAAAGAGCAGACTGACACCAACATGAGCTCACTGAGAATGCTGCTGATCGCTGATGGATCAAACCCCTGTGAGTGCGTTAACAATGAATCAAACCCCCTTTAGTGCTGAATCAGAGCCTGTGAGTGTGTTACTTTGTGAATCAAGCCTTTACGTTAAGTATATACAGTAATTCTCTCTGTCTTTCTTTTCCCAGGGTCCATATCCTCCTGTGACGCATTCCTAAACGTGTTCCAGAACATGGGCTTGAGGTCAGAGGTCATATGCCCGTGTGCTGGCTCCCCCGAGGCCCTAACTGTAGCTCTGAGGAGGTATAATATACTCACACTCTTTGCCCTGGAGGCACACATGTGCAAACGTCATTCTTGTGCTCAGGAGTCTGTTTTCAGTTTAAACACATTAAAATGGGAGGTTCTGTCTTTTGTGGTCACTCATTACAAACAACATAACCAGGCCTACGCACATTCATGCACACAGACTCATAGAACTATTAAGAAATACATCTGACTCAGATTTGTATGTTATATGAAATGTTTGATTAAGAACCGAGCAGTTTTCACTTCACTCAAATACATTTAATTGTGTTTGTGTGTGGTCTAAGTTTAAATACTGTTATCTTACAAGCAGACGGATATTGCTCTCGCATAGCCAGACTTTTCAATATCGCCAAAAAGTCTGGTTCACATTGCCAAGAATTGCCTGAATAAACAAAAAAGGTCCGCCTGACCGACGTGTAAAGTTGTCAGCCACTCTTCACTTTTATGTGTGCCATTTAGAGGCTGGTAAACCTGAAATCGGATACTACCCAAAGTGCAAAATGGAATATACAAAATGTGATCCCAGATATCTTAAATCTCTGACAGTAACAAAACTGTTGAATGCCCCTTGAAGCATTTATTAAGCCCTGTTCACACCAAGAACAACAACTATAACGATAACTGTATTAGTGTCCACTCCTATGCACACTATTCTGTCAGTTATGTTGTCGCTCCAGTGATGTCATTTGCCACTTTAAATGCTCAAGCTCTTTAGAGCATTATGGATTAGCTGTCATTGTTTTTATCGTTCATCAACTGGAGAAAAAAAACGTTCTGATTGTGATTCCAACGGTTCTTTGTGTCGTTGACGTTATAGTTGTGGTGTGGACTCTGCTATTCTTTTTTAGAACTATATCTTTATTGTTACCGTTATAGTTATTGTCCTTGGTCTGACTGTGTATGGCTCTTTATAGTGATGTGGAAATTTGTTAGTACTAAAGACCTGCACACCCTGACAGTGTGTCATGATGCATCTTGGTTTATTTAAAGAAAAATACAAAAAAAGCACAAAAAAAGCACAGTGAAGATATGTCATTTTAGGCTCATCTGTCATTTTAGGATTTTTTTTGCCTTGTAGTCTACCGTTCAAAAAGACTTAAAGTACCAGTACTTTTCTTTAAAAAGAAAGAAAGAAATTAATCATTTTATTTAGCAAGGATGCATTAAATTGATTGTAAGCACATTTGTGATTTGTTTTTTTACTTTCGATTCATCAAAAAATCTTGAAAAAAGATTATTATGGTTTCCACAAAAATATTAAGCAGCACAGCAGTTTTCAACTTTGATAACAATAATAAATGTTTCTTCATCACAAAATCATGTGACGCTAAAGTCTGGAGTAATGATGCTGAAAATTCTGCCATCACAGTAATACATTACATTTTAAAATATATTGAAACAGTTATTTTAAATTGTAATATTATTCCACAATAATACTGTTTTTACTGTATTTTTAATCAGATAAATGCAGCCTTTGTGAGCATAAGAGACTTCTTTTAAAAGCATTTACTCCAAACTTCTGAATCTCATGGAAATACCATGTGTTAGACTCTTTTGGTGATGCATTCAATGAGATTTTTGTGGGTGCAGATGCAAGAATCTGGTGGTAAAACTAAACAATGGTAATACTTGCACAAACCTTTCTTTAAGACTGGTTTTAGAGCTTTTGTAGCTCCAGGAGGCCAAACCACACAATTCCATATTGTTTATGAAATCTGGAAAATATTGTGTCTATGGTAACATAATATTTTAGTAGTGAGACATATGGACATGTTTATTCTTTCATTTGTTTGTATGCATGTGTTTTCTGTCAGGCCTCAGGAGGGCAGCTCTAAGCCAGCAGGCCGAGGGGTCCTGAGTATGACGAATCTGAGTCACGGGGTCATTAGAGTGGACACAGGAGAGAAGCTGTCAGTCCTCACCCTACAGGATGTGGGCACTGCCATGTCAGGAGGTACAGAGATTACGAGAACATGAACGAATGAACATCCCCAAAGCATTTAGATTCAGTTCCAACATCTACCTCATAAACCAGCCTTGAGCAGTTCAGCGCTGTTTTCCTCATGTGGCCGCAGACCTCATCAAACGACTTTATGGTTCTTGTAAAACTGACTTTTCTCCGTCTCTCTCAGCGTTGGTGTGCGTTGTTAAACTGGAGGGCGTTCCTCAGCTGTGTAAAACCGATGAGATTGGAGAGATCTGCGTGTCGTCTGTTGCCACAGGAACGTCATATTATGGGCTTACAGGAATGAGCAAGAACACATTCGAGGTGTGAAAATACACTATATTTCACTATGTTAATATATATATATATATCATTGGGTCAGTGCATACATTTTTGTTTAAGAAATTAATTCTTTTATTCAGCAAGGATGCATTAAATTGACAGTATCATGTTACAAGATATTTCTATTTCAAATAAATGATATTCTTTTGCCATCAAAGAATCCTGAAACAATGTATCATGGTATCCACAAAAATATTAAGCAGCACAACTGTTTTTTTTTTACATTGACAATAATAAGAAATGTTTCAAATCAGCATATTAGAGTGATTTCTGAAGGATCATGTGACACTAAAGACATGAGTAATGATGCTAAAAAGTCAGCAGGAATAAATTACATTTGAAAATATATTCAAATAGAAAACAGTTAGTTTTATGTGTAATAACAATATTACTGTTTTTACAGTATTGAATATATACAAACCAAAATGTATATTTTTATTAAATGCTGTCTTGGTGAGCATTAGATACTTCTTTCAAAAACATTTGAAAAAATCTTGTTGAACAGTAGTGTTAAACATCTTTATTTTATGTGGTAAAGTTAAACGTTGCTGGATTTGTAGCTAGTTTTACACGGTCTCTACATGAATGAATTTGCCAGATGTTTTTACCCTAAAAGCAAATAGCATTCGACCTGTTGTTTCCGGTCATTTATAGACATTAGTTGGTTCAAGCTGGTCTAGTTAATTATTTACCTCGACTAGCAGCTGGTGTACCCGTTTTTGACATGGTAGTCTATCTTGAACAAGATTGTTGGGGCTTATAGACCACCTTGGACCAACATAAAGCTTGTAATGTTCCAATAACCAGACTGACCACCTTAAGATGGTGTGACCTTTTTCTTGTTTGTTTTTTTAATGATACAATTTTGGTAAATATGTGTGTGTGTCTCTTGTGTAGGTGTGTCCAGTGGCATGTGACGGTGGTTTGGTCAGCGAGTGTGTGTTCGTGAGATCGGGTCTGCTGGGGTTTGTGGGTCCGGGTGGGATGGTCTTCATCTCAGGTACGCTGGAAGGACTGATGCAGGTCGGGGGACGGAAACACAACTCTGATGACATTATCGCAACTGCTCTTGCTGTGGAGCCCATGAAGTTTATCTATAGAGGAAGGTATGTATGAAAATGAAGACCAAAATAATAACCAACCAGTACTACTCTAGAGAGAATCTTGATTACAATGTGTCTTCTCACTGTGTGTAGGACGGTGGTGTTCTCAGTGACTGTATTGTATGATGAGAGGATTGTGCTGGTAGCAGAACAGAGACCAGATTCAACTGAAGAAGAGAGTTACCAGTGGATGAGCCGAGTGTTGCAGGTACACACACACTTAACCGGGCTTGAGGCTCAAAGTTTGCATTTTTACTTTTTTTCTTTCTTTTTTTAAAGAAATGTTATTCTTTATTCTCTATACTTTCTATACCCTCAATGATGCATTAAATTGTAATAAAAATAAATTAAAAAGTGACAGTAAAGACTTTTACATCGTGACAGAAATTTCTATTTCAAATCATTCTTTTGAAAAAAATTCACGGATTCCACAAAAATATTAGGCAGCACAACTGTTTTCAACATTGATAATAATAAGAAATGTTTATTGAGCACTAAATCAGTGTATTAGAATGATTTCTGAAGGAACAATGTGACACTGAAGACTGGAGTAATGATGCTGAAAATTCAGCTTCATAGGAATAAATTATCCTTTAACATATATTAAAATAGAAAACAGTTATTTTAAATTGTAGTGATATTTTACATTAGTACAATTTTACTGTATTTTTGATAAATAAATGCATCCTTTTTTGAACATAAGATACTTCTTACAAAAATATATTAAAAAAATCTTTGAATAGTTATGTAACCGTTTTAATCTGGTGGAATGATCTGTCTAACTCAACCTGAGTCTTTAGTCATTTTCAAGAAACTGCTTTTTTTTCATCAACATTTGACCCATTAATACTAACACTTTCTATTCTATATCTATTCTATATAATTGTTCTATAAAAAAAAAACTTGCTTTGTGTACTGTACTATAGTAACTGGGACTTGTCACGGCACTTGCATATTGTTGCCCTGTTGTTGGTTTAACTGCTTCTGTCGTTCTCCTCATTTGCTTTTAGGTAAAAGCGTCTGCTAAATGTTTAAATGTAAATTTTTGTTGATAAATATAATTAAGGTTGTTAACAATTAATAATGAAGAGTTCTCTGACCAAACCTGTGTGTGTTTAGGCTATAGATGGTATTCATCAGGTGGGGGTCTACTGTCTGGCATTGGTTCCTGCCAACACCCTCCCCAAAACCCCTCTGGGTGGAATACACCTGTCTGAGACTAAACAGCTGTTTCTGGAGGGGGCGCTACACCCCTGCAGCATCCTCATGTGTCCTCACTCCTGCATCACCAACCTGCCCAAACCCAGACAGAAGCAACCAGGTGCACAAGCCCTTATGTGTGTTATAGATAGAGCATGATGTGTTTGTGTTACATAGAGAGTGTTGTGTAAATATTGTGTGTGTGTGTTTGTTGCAGAGGTGGGTCCTGCCTCTGTGATGGTGGGGAATCTCGTCGCAGGAAAACGAATGGCTCAGGCCAGCGGACGAGACCTGAGTCACATGGAGGACAATGAGCAGGTAAATTCAGAGTTTGTGTGTCTACAGAGATGAAGATCTCTTTGGGTGGAACAGTTAAACAGAATAAAATCAAAATTGCTATAATAATGGCTGCGATTTAATAAATGAAAAAAATAGATGTGCTGCGTGTTTCAGAGTGAAGCGCAGCACTGTGTTTATTTACATGCAAGAGGCTCATGATCCAGTATTTTCCGTGTCTCAGAGCACCTCGGTATGCAGTAAATGCTGCTCCACATGAAATCATCTCAGCATCTGATATACTCTTTTTCATTCTTCGCTTAGGGGTAAAAAGAAGTTTGAAATACGTTTGCAGTGGTTTACTGTTAGCGAACATCCCAACTTCACCCATGCTTCTGGGAGTGTCGTTTAGATGAATATGTAAATATTTTGTCCGCACGCTTTCCTTTCAATAACAAAATAAACACAACAAAAATGACAGCGTTGTACTGTAAGATAAAATTATTATCGATGTTTTACTTAATAAAAATACTTAATTGTTATTTAATAATGATAGCCATAATAATTGTATAATTATATAGAGATAAATTCACTCTTTTTGGGGGCCAAATTGTGCAGCCCTACAAAACAGCACAGCAAACCTGGAGCTATTTAAAAAATAAATAACTGTAGATGGGAAGATAAGAGCCAAAAATTTACTTCAATTGACCTCCTAAAGGAAACCTTTACAAATAAGCCCTGTGTGTGTGTGTCTTTCACTCGGACTGATTATTCTTTCTCTTATGTGTTCTAGTTTCTCTTTCTGTCGGAGGTGCTTCAGTGGAGAGCTCAGACAACACCTGACCACATACTGTACACGCTCATTAACTCAAGGGTAACACACACATATTGCTTTTCTCATTTCCCTCAGCAATGTGTTTAGAAAATGATTAAAAATCAGGAGCCTTTCTGACCTCCATATGATTTCAGGTGTAGCATTGTGTTTCTATAAGTTTGTGTGTGTGTGTGTGTGTGTGTGTGTGTGTGTGTGTGTGTGTGTGTGTGTGTGTGTGTGTGTGTGTGTGTGTGTGTGTGTGTGTGTGTGTGTGTGTGTGTGTGTGTGTGTGTGTGTGTGTGTGTGTGTGTGTGTGTGTGTGTGTGTATGTTTCAGGGTGCAATAGGAAGCTCTCTGACCTGTCTACAGCTTCACAAGAGAGCTGAGAAAATTGCCACTATGCTGTATGAAAGAGGACAGCTAAGAGATGGAGACCATGTAGCATTAGTGTATCCACCAGGTAAGCACACACATACACACTCCGGCTAACTTACTTGAATTGAATTAATGAGAAGTTAAAAAGTCTTATTTTGCTCATACACAAATTAAGGCCTTTAAAATGTGTTAAATCAGAGCTGAAAGTCTGAAATTCATGAAGTCATGGCATTAAATCTTGCATGCATTGCAAAAAATGAAACATTTCCTCAGTACTTTTGTCTTGTTTTTCAAAACAAATATCTAAATATCTTTAAATCAAGATGCATTTACTTGAGATGCAAATTTAAAATCTTAAAATTTAACATGAAGTGATTTTATGATTAATACAAGAACTAACATCTGTCAGAGTTATCAAAACTTCCCTTTGAATTAAGTGTTTTTTTTGTTTTTTGTTTTTTTGCCCAATCGCACTCAAGTAAATGCATGATTTAAGAATCTTTAGACATTTGCACTGGAAAACAAGACAAAAATACTGAGGAAGAACTTACAAATCAGAAGGTACAGTAAAAGATATTTACATATCCTAGTAGTCTTTTTTTGTTTTTGAAAAATGAATTAAAAAGTAACAAATATCTGTTGTAAGTTGTATGTTCAAACTCTACAGTGTTGCTCATTGTGTTTCTCCTTAGACATTTACATTTAGAGAACATATTTATGTATTGTTCAATTTATTCACTTGTGTAAACAATTTATTTACTTGGTCTTAAAAAAGTCTTTAAAAAGTCTTACATTTACCTTCATAAAACCTGCAAAACCCCTGTTGATTGCATGATGTGCAAATTAATCAATCGAATATTTGCTGTGAAAAGCTCCCAAATGAAGATATTTTAAAGACAAAGGCACTGAACATACTCTAAAGTTTGCCAATAAATCTGCAGGTTGCAATAATACACGTGTCCCTTTATTTCAGCCAAATTAAGCTGTACTTAAATGATCAGATTTTTGTTGTTGTCTGAGCACCAGTTAATAAACTTCCCACGAGCGATGTACATTTTTCATTTGTGTACTGAACTCTGGTTCAGGGTAGAAATCACAACTTGCTGTAGTTTTTCTGTGGTGCTAATTGTAGCATTTCATGAAATCAGATCAGCTACAGCGGACGGTCCTGTTCTTTATATCACATTCAAGAGTCATTCACACTCCAATTAAATCTGTAGAGAAATCACATCACGTTTGCTTTATAAAACATTTGATTAAATTAAAATGAAATGAAAATATCACATTACAGTTAAATAAGTCATAAATGAGAATTAGTAAATGTGCACTGGCTGATTTCCAGCTTTCTGTTACAGATGTAGTTTAGTTTTATTTCACAAAGATTTATATCTGTGTGCATTTTTTTGTTTTTTTGTTTCAGGTCTAGATCTGATCGCTGCATTTTACGGCTGTCTGTATGCGGGATGTATTCCTATAACTGTACGGCCGCCTCACCCTCAGAATATCCCCACTACACTACCTACAGTTAAAATGATCCTAGACGTAAGGACACACCTCTGTCGTGAATTAAATTATTAGAAATATCTTAATAACTTAATAGTGAAATTATTTAAATTATTGTAAATGTGATGCATTATAGAATGAGACAACACATCAGCTTTCGAAACATTACCATTTTGAATGAATAAATATGTTGGTGTGTGCAGGTGAGTCGTTCAGTGTGTGTCATGACCTCCCAAGCCATCTCTAAACTTCTGAGGTCTAGAGATGCGTCAGTGGCTGTGGACTTTAAATCATGGCCTCCTATCCTGGAAACAGGTGAGTTTGTCAGAAACATGAGATCTTTGTTCTGAGGTTACACATATCAAGTGCTCATCAGAAATATGTGTGTGTTTATTTGTTAGACGATTTGCCAAAGAGGCGTTGTCCCCTGCTGTTTAAGCCATGTGACCCAGACTCGTTGGCGTATCTGGACTTTAGTGTGTCCACTACAGGCATGCTTGCTGGAGTGAAGGTCTGTCTCATCATACCTGTTACTAATGTTGTTTTATGTACTGACTATTAATGTGAAGACATTGCATTTCTGATTTCAGTAATAATCAGAATATGCAGCTCTGTAGTATGTTTTTCTGTGCATGGTAGTTTTCAGATAAAACCATGTTAGTTAAGGTTATTTAAAATAACCTTAAAATAAAATTCTTTATTAAATATTGTAATTAAATTTGAATTTATAAATATTTGAAATGTGTATTTTTTTTTATTAAATATATAAATATATTGTTATGTGCGTGTGTTGTTCTATCCTGGTGTGAGTGTGAGTGTGAAGCTTATGTAAAAC
Source organism: Squalius cephalus (assembly GCF_949319135.1). Classification (NCBI taxonomy): domain Eukaryota; kingdom Metazoa; phylum Chordata; class Actinopteri; order Cypriniformes; family Leuciscidae; genus Squalius; species Squalius cephalus. The sequence continues at coordinate 37,205,994 of NC_137128.1, read as the reverse complement.
AGGGGTTTTCAAACTTTTTGATGCCACAGACACCCAAATATGATAAAAAAATATTTATTTCTTATATATTATCTTATCTTATCTTATATAATCTATAATAAAATATGTTGAATTAGAAACATTTTCACATGTGGTGAGACTCTGCCTTTTGGACCCTATTGTATATTTCTAATGAAGGGACAAGAAATATGTTTGTTAATTATTTGTAATAAAAAAACAATAATCTCTTTTTTTCTCTCTTTCTCTGAAGATGTCTCACAATGCAACCAGTGCTCTGTGTCGCTCTGTTAAACTGCAGTGTGAGTTGTATCCCTCTCGAGAGGTGGCCGTATGTCTCGACCCGTACTGCGGCCTTGGCTTCGTCTTGTGGTGTCTCTGCAGGTACGGATCACCTGTGCACTCGCGTGAGATGAACACTCAGCAAACACAGGTGTTCATTTGTGTGCTTGTTTTCTGTGCGTAGCGTGTTTGCAGGGCAGCAGTCTGTTCTGATCTCTCCGATGGATCTGGAGGTGAACCCTGCTTTGTGGCTGCAGTCCGTCAGTCAGTTTAAAGTTCGAGACACGTTCTGCTCGTACTCTGTGATGGAGCTCTGCACGAGATCTCTCAGCTCTCTCACCGACTCTCTAAAGGTGTGCGCGCACACACACACACACACACACACACACACACCATTTCAATCTGCTTCTCATCAGGATTATTATAGTTAAAGGTATAGTTCACCCCAAAATGAAAATTCTCTCATCATTTACTCATCATTTTCATCATCATTGGGACCGCTACTTCTCACACAAGCTTCACAGCGCCCGTATGACAGTAGACCGGTCCGGAAGCAATGATTTATAGTTTTTTAAAAAGTTACAAATATTGGTATTTTCTTATAGACACGTTATGTTCAGAAGACATTGATTCATCCACTGTGGTTGTATGGTTTACGATACGATCGTTGTGTGTGGTTTTTCACATGTCAAACGACTGCCAGCCATTCACTTGCATTATATGGGCTCACAGAGATGGATTATTTTCCTAAAAAACTTGGAAGAGAATGGAAATGGAAGTCATATACATTGGGGATGGCATTAATGTGAGTAAATGATGAGAGAATTAAAATTTTTGGGTGAATTATCCCTTTAACTAAAACTAAAACCATAAAAAAAAAAACATTTCTGTTACTTGAAATAAAATAAATGTTAATTGAAAAAAGAAAAGATAAAAAATATTTTATTTCAGCTAGTTGCTTAGGCAACATTTCTTATTTTGATTTAGTTTAACTTGACGTATTGTACTAAAAAACTAAATCTAAAATTTTAAATGACAAAAACACAAAAAATTGCTAAAACTTTAACTGAAATTAAAATAAAAACACAAAATATAGAAATAAAATTGAATTCAAAATATGAATAGTATCTCAATAATACTAAAATAACACCGTTTCTCAGTTCACCCCTGTATTTGTGTGTGTGTCTCTCTCTCTCAGGCCCGTGGGATGGATCTGACCCGTGTGCGTTCATGTGTGGTTGTGGCGGAAGAGAGGCCTCGTGTTGCTCTGACACAGTCCTTCTGTAAGCTCTTTAAGGATGTGGGGCTTCACCCTCGTGCCGTCAGCACTGCCTTCGGCTGCAGGGTCAATCTCGCAATCTGCCTACAGGTCAGTATAGGCAAGAATATGACCCACATCGGATTTCGTAGTCTAGCGGCATCCCCCGTGTTCAGTTTATTTCTTTTTTCTAGTCATGTAACTCATTCAACCTTCTATTTGATTTATTGATTTATTTAGTTTTAAGTTTATTATTTAAGTTACTTTTTAACATATTTATACATTACATCTTCCTCTCCTCTCCTCATGTAGCCTCATAGGTTGGGGAAGCTTGCTGAGCAGGTATGACTGAACTTCAACTGATCCTCATCATTTCATAACTCTTGACTGTTCTTCAGTTATTACAACCATATGTAGATGTGGGAGTAAATGTACTAATTATCATCCTTTGTGCATGACAACTAATTTTTACTAGCTGACTAATTGGCAAAGCAATGTTAACCTCACCTCAAATGACTTCAGCTTCAGTGCTCTTGTCCAGAACGGTTCACACGAAACGAAAGCATGCTTATCTCTGGATTCAGACATAAAGGGTGCAAAAAACATTTCTGCCTTTGGACAACTCCTGATTAGCTTCAGGGTGGTTTACAAAAGATGTTGCATAAAACCAAATATATTAGGCCATTACTTGTTATTATATACAACTAACACCTTGCATCTACACTGGAACAGGAGTTTTCCTTCTAGATGATGGATGCCAACAGTTTAACCTGTTTTGAATTAGATGTTTACATAAGGGGAAATATATCATTTTTTAACTAATCTACCTCTACCTTCCTCCTTTTGCTGATTGGTTGAAACCTGTCCATGCACTATACATTTGTACACTTTGTTCACTTTTAATGCAAGTCACCTTGACCATAAAAAAGTAAAGCATCGTGCTCAACTGGTGGGCGATTAAGTATGTTTGACTGTAATTTATAGAAGGTGATTTGTATGTTTGTGCAGGGAACATCAGGACCTGATCCAACAACTGTCTATGTGGACATGAGAGCACTGAGACATGACAGGCAAGACATACACACACACACACATACATTAGGTATTTCATTATTTTCATTCTTACAAAGATGTAGTAAAAGGGACAATTATTACAGATTAGGACATTCAAAAAGTAGTTTTTATTTTCAACAAATAGTTTGAAAGAAGGCCCTTAATGTTCAGAAAATGTTAATTCTCAGAATATATTAAACTAAATATTATATAATATATTGTTAAAAAATATAATATACTAAAATATATACGAAAAGACATTCCGCTTTGAAGATATTGACAGGCAAGTATGTCAGTACATAGCCGAAATAAGAAACGAGGGGCCTCGCTAGTGGGGATGTTCAGCTCTTTGCTGAATTCCAGTGACTTCAGCTGAATAACGGCTCTAGTTGTGGGCAGCCCCTCATTTATTTTTTCATCTACGTACTGACACACTTGCCTGTCAATTTCTTCAAAGTGGACATTTTTAGGACCGCGGGAAGACTTTTTGGGCTCGCCATCTTCTAACATTACACTCTTACACACTGTATTTCTTGGCTGCTGAATGAGAGTTGTTTGACTCTGCTGCATTTATCGGTCATGGAGGAAACTCCATTAGACAGAACCTCTTTCACATGGAAACATGTGCTAACAATGGAAATTTGCATTCAGAGGTTACACCTTTTGGGGGTATGAGACCATTTGCCAGGAGACCACCTTCCTTTGTGTGCCAGTTCTCTCTAAACTCTTAAAAACCTTATTACCTTTTGTTTTACTTATTTGGAAATGAGACATTTGTACCAGTCGCACTGAGACATTTCAAATGATACCAAACCTGTGTAATACTCGATAATTATTCACATCATACCATATGTATTTTTGGGTAATTTTCATGTGGTCTCAGCATGAGAGAGGGGGGGGGGGTGGGGAAGAGGGGGAGAGATGTATTCTGAGGTGAGACTTTGCGTCTCAAATGGTGAGTTCAAATGTTAATTTCCTTTGTTGTCTCAGAGAGCAACTCTCTCTTCCAGTTCTTCCAGTTTTTCCAGTCTTACACTTTACACGTATTATTATGACCGCCGCTAGCGTAGCTAGCGAAAGCGGTCATATAGGGATTGTCAAAGTTTTTTTTTTTTTTTTTTTTCGTCACCTTACTGAATTTTTCGTCAACGATACCAGGGACACCGAAGCACCGGGGAACATGAAATTTTGTGGGCATGTAGCCCCACTAGACTTCTAAGGAAAAATTTCGTTTGGTCCCCGGGGGCCACTCCCCCCCCGCGCTGGGCCCCCCCAAACCCAAAAAAATGCAGTTTTTCCTAAATAACTACCTGAACCGTGGCACCGAGGATGAAGAAATTGTTATGGTATGTTGGTCTACTAGACTTTTACGGAAAAATTTCGTTTGGTCCCCGGGGGCCACTCCCCCCCGCGCGCTGGGGCCCCCGTAAATTTTTCGTCAACGATACCAGGGACACCGAAGCACCGGGGAACATGAAATTTGGTGGGCATGTAGCCCCACTAGACTTCTAAGGAAAAATTTCGTTTGGTCCCTGGGGGCCACTCCCCCCCCGCGCTGGGACCCCCCAAACCCAAAAAAATGCAGTTTTTCCTAAATAACTACCTGAACCGTGGCACCGAGGATGAAGAAATTTTTATGGTATGTTGGTCTACTAGACTTTTACGGAAAAATTTCATTTGGTCCCCGGGGGCCACTTCCCCCCCCCGCGCTGGGGCCCCCGTAAATTTTTCGTCAACGATACCAGGGACACCGGGGAACATGAAATTTGGTGGGCATGTAGCCCCACTAGACTTCTACGGAAAAATTTCGTTTGGTCCCCGGGGGCCACTCCCCCCCCGCGCTGGGCCCCCCCAAACCCAAAAAAATGCAGTTTTTCCTAAATAACTACCTGAACCGTGGCACCGAGGATGAAGAAATTTTTATGGTATGTTGCTCTTAAGGGCCCACATCAACCTAGCCCATAATCACTCATTTGTGATTTGCGCCCCTCCCATAAAAAATGAAAATGCAATATTATTCTGCTTTAATCGCCCCTATCTTCAGTGGAGATGTTCAGAACTGCACCATATTTCATGTGTATGATTAACTTGACATCCTCTGGGGGTATCCTCTGCTAAGTTTTGTAGAATTTCATCCATGGGGGGGGTATAAAATAAATTCATTTATGTGCACATTTAGTGACTGTACACTCATCGGCCTGTAGATGGTGCTGTTGAGCGAAGGGTTGCTGGTTTAGGATGATACTGTCACACACACACATGCAGGAATACAAACAAACGCAATCATGCACACACACTGACATCCACACGCACAGACACACACCCATACACACATACAAATCCACATGCACAGACACACACACACAAACACACACGCGCACACATGTACGCACACATACATACACACACAGACACACACACACACACACACACACACACACACACACAGACACACACACACACACACACACACACACACACACACAAAAAAACACACACACACACACACACACACACACACACACACACACACACACACACACACACACACACACACACACACACACAGACAGACAGACATGCACATACTACTACTTTTTTTAGGTATATACATAAACACGCAATACAGCCAAATTACTCCACGTCATTTATTTTTGTGGAAAGCCAGTGCAGGCCTGAGCGGCGGTCATATTTTGTACCGCGATGCGGTACATCTAGTTTAGCTCTCCCTATTGTTGCGGCATGTAAAAGTCTAGACCCTGAATATAAGACAAACCCATTTTTTCAGATGTATTTCCAAGAAAAAAAACACTGTCATATATTTGGAACAATATAATTTTTTTTCTATCAGATCCTCATTTGAAGTAAGACTGTATGTGTTTGCAGGGTGAGACTGGTTGAAAGAGGATCTCCACATAGTTTACCTCTCATGGAATCTGGGAAGGTTAGTAAGACAGTTAAATGTTTCTTTATTTTCTTTAACCACATTAGATTCCAAAATGTGACTTTTTTTTCTTAATTTTTTAACAGATTTTACCTGGTGTACGTATCATCATCGCTAACCCAGAGACGAAGGGACCAATCGGAGACTCTCATTTAGGGGAGGTTAGACCAGTGGCACTCTCTTGTCTATCAGTTAAAAGAATATCTCCTCATAACCGAGCATCTCACTTGTGTCCGTTTTAAAATGTGTGCAGATCTGGGTCCATAGTCCACAGAATGCCAGTGGGTACTTCACTGTGTTCGGAGAGGAAAATGTGCGTTCGGATCATTTCGGAGCCAGGTTGAGCTTTGGAGACACTCAGACTGTGTGGGCCAGAACTGGATACCTTGGGTTTCTGCGCAGGACCGACCTCACTGATGCAAGCGGAGGTGTGTGTGTGTGTGTGTGTGTGTGTGTTCAATATAGATTGGGCATTTTGTCACAGATAAAGAGGGATTGTCTGTGCATTCATAGAGAGAAAGATTTTTGATTTGCATTGAGCAGTGGAGTTGTTATGAGTTGTTTTATTTGTGTTTTCAGAAAGGCACGATGCCCTTTATGTGGTGGGAGCGTTAGATGAAGTCATGGAGCTGAGAGGTATGAAATACCATCCCATTGACATTGAAACGTCCATCATCAGGGCACATCGGAATATCACAGAGTGGTGAGCTCACACACACATACACACACACACACACACAGCCATGTTTATGTGATTTGTGAGGACATTCCATAGGCGTAATGGTTTTTATACAGTACAAACTGTATATTCTATCCCCCTACACTGCCCCTATCCCTAAACCTACCCATCACAGGAAACATTCTGCATTTTTACATTTAAAAAAAACACTGCTTAGTATGTTTTTAAAGCCATTTGAAAAATGAGGACCCCCAAAATGTCCTCATAAATCACCTATTTTCCCGAGTGTCCTCATTTGCAGGTGTGTTATCATAAAAATGTCCTCAGTTGTCATGAAAACAAGTACACACACACACACACACACACACACACACACACACACACACACACACACACACAGAGATTAGGGGTGGGAACCATGTCATATTGTGATACGATATAATCGTTTTATATTAAAGGATATTTTGGGGTTGGTAAGATTTGTTTCTGAAATAATATTGTGAAATATTATTACAATTTAAAATAAGTTCTCTATTTTAATATATTGTAAGATGTATTTGATTCCTGTGATGTATTTTCAGCATCATTACTGCAGTCTTCAGTGTCACATGATCCTTCAGAAATCATTCTAATACGCTGATTTGATGCTCAAGAAACATTTCTTGTTATTATCAATGTTGAAAACATTTGTGCTGCTTCATATTTTTGTGGAAATCATGATCATTTGTAGGATTCTTTGAATAGAGAGTTCAAAAGAACAGCATTTATTTGAAGTAGAAATCTTTTGTAACATTATAAATATCTTTACTGCTACTTTAGATCATTTTAATTATAAATGTATTCATTTCTTTGAAAAAATAAATCTTGTTGACCCCAAACTTTTAAACGGTAGGGTATACATGGAAGCATACTTATTTTTACTGGAAATACAACCTAAAATATATTTTAACACTAGAACTGCCATGGCGGTCATTTTGACCGTTTTGAATTTTATATCTGCAATAACTTTGTTGAAAAAAAAAAAAAAAATCCTGCTGGTACCTGACTTTTCCTAAAAGTGTCTGTATTTTCATTTAAAATGTTTTTCATATAAATTACACATAAGGCAAAAAAACAAATGAACATATTTACCTATTTCGGCCATAGACGGTCATATTGACCGCACTGAATTTCGCGGTATTATTATAGGCTATACTAATATACACAACAATAAAATGTGGTAAAAAATACACTAAACACATTCAACAACAAATCATTTAAATGTAGGCTAATGATATTCAGAACAGAACAAGAATGAAAAAAATAACTATAAACAAGCCAAAATGAAATAGGCTACTTTATAAGTGAAAGTGAAAGTAAGCGGCGTTGGGCTCACGTAACTCTCTAATTAGAATCAAAATGTTTCAACATTTGCGATGTATGGTAAACTATTCTTTATTATAGGCTTTGTACTTCACTCACGTTCCAATATCGACGGAAAAAATCATCCTCTTCACACGCGCAAAATGGTACGAATTGTACTAGGCTACTGACAAAAAGAGCAGTGGAATTTTTATATGTTAGGTTGACTATTTTATTATTATTATTATATTTTATTATGGCTACAATGAACAGGCTGCAATGTCAAGATTGCAATGCTGGAATATGGTGTGTGTGTGTGTGTGTGTGTGTGTGTGTGTGTGTGTGTGTGTGTGTGTGTGTGTGTGTGTGTGTGTGTGTGTGTGTGTGTGTGTGTGTGTGTGTGTGTGTGTGTGTGTGTGTGTGTGTGTGTGTGTGTGTGTGTGTGTCGGCGGGCGCGGGCGCGATCGAATAGAAACATGAAAACATATCTAGGCTACTCCGTCATTTTGTTCAGGACATCTACGGATATTATTTATTTATAAATGTATAATTAAACTTGTTTAAATGTACAGTTTGGTGTTGTTTTGTTTTTAAAAGACATCCTAATTCAATAAATGCATTAATCTCTCAATTGGGTATTTATCATTAAAGATATAGCCTAGTTTGGAATCTAGCGGTCAAAATGACCGCTTGCGGCAGTTCTAGTAGTTATGGAATTCTGGCACTTCTAGTGTTAAAAAAACAGCTGAAAAAACTGAACTGAAAAAACAGCTGCTGCACATTAAATAACACGAGTTAATAACCAAAGTCTCAACACACTTTAATAAATCATAAAAATAATTGCATAAGCCACATTCAACATTTAACATGTGTTTTTCCTGGCAGTCACGAGCCTCAATATTCAAGGAGGCAATAGTTTCCTTTAAATGTCTTTGCCCTTAAACTGGATATGTTATTATTCAGGTAGCCATCCATAAACTTGTTTGCTCAGCAAGATTCTCTTCATAATGTTGCTGACAATACAGTAGTTGATCAGAGAGTGAAAACTAACTGCAGTGCAGATGAAGACAGTTTATGCTAATGCCTTGCGTAGTTGCATTGCACAATGAATGCACATTTTAGAAAAGCAGCTACTTGTGAAATCGGGTTCAAACTTTCTCTCTCTCTCATTCAGTGCGGTGTTCACATGGACGAATCTCCTAGTGGTGGTGGTGGAGTTGGACGGTTCTGAGCAGGAGGCTCTAGATCTGGTTCCAATGGTAACTAATGTGGTTCTAGAAGAACACTACTTGATTGTGGGTGTGGTGGTCGTTGTGGATACGGGCGTAATTCCCATCAACTCTCGCGGAGAGAAGCAACGCATGCACCTGCGAGACGGTTTCCTCGCCGACCAGCTCGACCCCATATATGTGGCTTATAACATGTAGAAACACACACTCAATGATCTTAAAGATAGGCACAACAACCATGATTTCCAGCACCTTCTCACTCTCAGCACTTCTGTCAGCCTGCTAACTGTAGATTGAACGCCCTAAAAATAGCAAACACACACTCGCACATCATTCACAGAGGGACTTAAAAGACTTAAAGGACTCCTGTAGCATATCTTTAAGTTCTTATTTTCATTTTTGATTGTGTCGCCCAATATTTTGCTAGTGTTGGTTATTTTTTTAACTTGCATACTAAATTTAATTTAAAGAATGGAATTTTATATGATAAATATTGCTGTTGCCAATTAAATCCATGTTATTTATTAGTGTTTTTAAACCTGTGATCACAAATATGTGTCATATTTGTGCTTTTACGTACTTTTCTTTTGCATATATTGTTGTTTTATGCTCGTCTTTGTTGGTGTCTTTGTTGATACACATTTTCGAAGTTGTATTAAAATATCACATACTCATTTAGCATGTTTATCATTTTAATGATACTAATGTTAAGTCATTTTCATAATTGTTAATTATGTACAGAAAATTGTTTGTTTTGTTTTGTCTAGCTTTTGCAACATCATTTTATGTGACTTAATAGTTTAGGCTAACATAAGTCATTTTATCATGTTTATGAACAAGATCATATCTGCACTGTGATACGCATAAATATAGACCTATGTGGAATAGAATTTGCATTCTAGACTCATTGCCCAGCAGCAGCTGATCTCTCCTGTTTTATGTCTATCTCTAGAGAGAGAGAAAGTGAGGGGAGGAGGGAGGAATGGACAGAATGACATATGCACAATGTGTGTTTATTATATCTTTATTTATTTTTGAAGCTTTCATTACATGTAAGATACAAAAGCACTTTGATTATGTCACTGTCTTTTCATATGTCAATAAAATATTTTCAACTATTCTTATTGAGAAAACATGTCTGCCTTGCAAACTTTTGTTGAGGATCACAATGTACATTCACTGCCATCTAGTGAACAAAGTGCTAAATGCATGTTTTACTCTACTTGAATGCCGAGTGGAGTAACATGTGCGGAAAAGGAATGAACTATAAATGTATTGATTTTTTTATTTTATTTTTGATTTTGATTTTTTTTTATTCAGTCTTACAAGCCAAACTGGTTCTTCTGACCTACTGCATGTCAGACTTGCTGATGCATCAGCTGCTTAATTCAGAGGAGCAAAATAATGCCAGTTTTTGTTCATAGATGAACTTATGAATGCGCTTATATTAATCATTTGAATGGTTTCTGCATGTTAAGTTTAGTCCGATAGATAGATACACTGTAAAAAAAAAAAAAAAGTCCATTAAATTAAATAGTAAAAAAACAAACAAAAAACAACGTTTTTTATTATCTGATATAATTTACCGACTTATTGAAGTATTAACATCTGTTTTGTACTATTGTAATGGTGATTAGAGTCACATGATGAATCAAAGCTCATCAGGAGCAGTTTATCCACAAGCTGAGAAAGTTCAAATTAATATATAGAAGCTGCACAGTGTTATTCACACAAACTCGAATATTTTTTTCAAAAAACACACGACATTTTAAAAATGCAATAAAAATTAATTTAACAGCATTAAATGTAACATTAAACCCTAATGTACATAACTGATAAGAAAAAAATTGAAGAAACAGTTATTTCAACAAAAATACATCAAATGTGTAGTGTCACGCAGGAAATTGTGGGAATGTCAATATACGTTTTTTTCCACTGTAAATTATAAAATGATTTGTTTCTTTTCACGTCCAAAAACTGTAACCCTAACCCCGCTAGATCTCAGTTATTCATAGTAGGCTAAGGAAACTTTCTGTTAACCAATTAAGTTTTTCATTTTTACAGTCTTTTACCGTTAAAATCACGATCCTTTTTTACAATGTAATAGTGAACTTATGAATACGAATATTAATCTTAAGAATTTCTGCATGTTTAGTTCGATAGATAGATAGATAGATAGATAGATAGATAGATAGATAGATAGATAGATAGATAGATAGATAGATAGATAGATAGATAGATAGATAGATAGATAGATAGATAGATTAATGCGCTTATATTAATCATAAACTGTGAAGAGTTTCTGTGTATTAAGTTTAGTCCACAAGGTGGCGCTTCCGGACCGCTCGTGCACGCTCGTTGCGCCACCCTCATTCTGCCAGTGAGAACTGAAGCTTCCTGTCACTGTGTGTATCCAGAACAGCGGGTTTGGTCAGAGTGCGTGTGTTGTTGCAGGATGTGGTGAGTGCGAGAGGTGGTACCGCTCACAGCTCGCGCGGTGACGAGAGGGACAGCGAGACGTGGCGCGCGCTCAGAGACGGGGCAGCAGCTGGAAGACTCGAGCGAGTTGAAGTTCGTTGTGAAGGGCGGAAAATCACGGGCCGACGGCCGCTCCATACAAGGCAAGGTCGGGTGGGGAGCAGTTTAGGGAGAAGCGCTGATCCAATCATCTGCGCTCCTGGGAAGAGCCGGAACCGAGCGACGCGACTCGTTTTGTTTACTATAAATATTCTTAACTTACATGTTTGAGATGTTTCTTTAGAAACTCTCTTGTTTCTTTAGTTGTTTAGTTTTTAGTTTTGTTGTTTGTTTTGGATTTGTGTACTTTGGAGATGAGTGCGTCAGCAAACGGAGTGCAACCCAAACCCGCACCAGCGGTCAGTCAGAACGGACCGGGTTCTGCTCCGACCCCCAAAGATGTCAAAACACCCGAGCCGGTTGTACCGGACGAGGAGCCGCAGTCCCCGGTGACGGACGCCACGCAGATGGGAATTAAGTTCGCTAAGACATTCCTGGTGATTTTCCCTATCTACGTGCTGGGATATCTGGAGTTCAGTTTCAGCTGGGTCCTCATCGGCCTGGCCGTGCTGTTCTGGCTCAGGCGGAACCAGGGAACCAGATTCGCTCGGGTCAACCAGGCACTGGCGTTTCTGGAGCATGAGGAGCGAGCGGTGCGTCAGACCGTCCGGAGCTCAGAGCTGCCGCCGTGGGTGAGTGACACTGAACATTGCGGTACTCAAATCTGGTAATGATTGACATGGAGAACTTTGACCCCAGGGCCAGCATTGACCTGTAGCACTAATTCAGACTTGTGTGTTTGAGTGTGTGTGTGTGTGTGTGTGTGTGTGTGTGTGTGTGTGGTTAAAGTCTGATGCTGTCAAAAGTATGTGTATTCACCAATGACATTGCTTACATTCCTGAATGAGTCACAAACCCAATCAAGACACAAATCTGAAGTGTCAGAACCGGCCATCCAACATTTGACCTTAGAAGATTCACTATTAAGCTCTTCTAAGATCTTTATATGTAAAGTATTCCATAGGTCTAGTGAGAGACAGATAGTCAAGTTGAATTTGTCTACTTATTTATTTATATTTAAGCTATACTTTGCATAAAAATAAATATAATGGCATTAATAATAATAAAATATTTAGGATATAACTATTTAGGACATCTCTTATCGGCCATTATATATAAAATATTCTTTATTATATATATATATATATATATATATATATATATATATTAGCACTGGTCAAAACAAAAGTTTGGAAACATTACTTTTTTTTAATGTTTTTGAAAGAGGTCTCTTATGCTCATCAAGCCTACATTTATTTGATCAAAAATACAGAAAACATTTATTATTGTTTAAAATAATGGTTTTCTATTTTAATATACTTTACAATATAATGCAAATCTGATTTTCAGCATTATTACTCCAGTCTTTTTATATTTTAGTCTATTTTAAATTGTGATAATATTTCACAATATTACTATTTTTTTCTGTGATTTTGATCAAATAAATGCACTCTTGATGACCGTAAGGAACTTCTTTCCTTAAAGATATATATAGTTATATAAACACTAAAGATATTTTTATTTATAAGGGCCGATACCCAGATTTGATTCTGAAATATTAAATCAGTGGCTGCATTCAAAATCATTTGTCATGCTCAGGTAGAAACATAAACTTGAATCCTTGTGGGAAATTACAAAGTTTTAATTACACACATGGACACGCCAGGTTGTCATGTCTGTTTCTTTTGGCCTGCGGACACTCTCTGGTTCTGTTACTTTAAACAAATGAGTGCGCTGTCTAACCTGAGATCACAGTTCTGGCATATTATTTCATATCGTTAGCAGGCCTCTGTGCTGAAAGAGTCATTCAGGGACACAAAACTCCAGTGTTCACTCCATTAGCTTTAACTCACTCTTCTTGGCATGGCCAGACAGGCTTTCGTTGTTCTTTCTTTCAGTTTTAGCCTGATATTAAGTAACTTGAACAGGTAATTCGTGAAACTCAGGTTGACTGATTGTCTGAGTTGGGTTGGTTGCATGGTTCGTTTGATTGTGAACCTACTTGAAAGTGGATTATTGTGTTATATGATAGTTTTTAAAAAAGAAACACTGCACACATTCAGACATTCAACTTTACAACAGTTATTAGTTTTAAGCATATGTGTTTGAGTGAAGTGTGTTTGTAAACAAGTTCAGGTCATATATTGTTTATTTGTGTCAGATGATAGCCACATATGGTGAAATAACCTCTCCTTAGTGGGTGTGGTGCGTTACTACAGCAACTGTCATTATGACATTCAACATCATTATTATTATGACATCACCAACACATAGGGAGTCACATGCTTGAGGACATGTTGCTATAGGGACATGTCACTCAGATGAGGCGCACCACTTTCCCTTTTGGGTTAATGGTGTGTACGAGCAGATACAATAACTCTTTTCCTGGAGGGCAGATTATATAAAGACAGTATTCCCATCCTATTGTGTGTGTCTGTGTCTGTGTTTGTGCACGTGTTCATAACTAACAAGGGAATCAATATATCAAACATGGCGATGAAAAGCAAGTGAAGTTTGTGTTACCTGAACCATGAAGTGTACACACAAGGGGTTTTAGTTTGTCCTAACCTCTGTGTAACTCATTCATTATATATACCGTATTTTTCGGACTATAAGTCGCTCCGGAGTATAAGTCGCATCAGTCAAAAAATGCCTCATGAAGTGAAAAAAAACATATATAAGTCGCACTGGACTATAAGTCGCATTTATTTAGAAATTTATTTCACAAAATCCAAGACCAAGAACAGACATTTAATCAGGAAAGGCAAGTTATTCAACTACACAGTAGCACACAGAACAACAGGCTGAATAGGTGTCCAGTATGTTAAGGTAACACATTAACGCCCGTTTCACACATACTCCGTTTGTAGTGCGTATATTTTTCCGTACCCTTGTTAACAGGTCAGAGCTTTCACAATGCACGCGGTTGCAGTCCGTCGATCCGTTCCAGGAGCGGTGTGTATACAGCAGTGCAGCGATCGTTTCCGCGCCGAGTCTATTTTTGCTGTGCTGCACGCGCTGAATTAAAGTGACAGCACACGGTTTGTGGTCAAAATGAATACAGATTGACCAGATTGACATGAAAATGTAGTAATTTCATCATAAATGCATTTAATTAAATACTAGCCTACTATTTTTCACAGTCATCTTTTTACTTAAAGCGTTGGTAAATCAAGGAAAACTACAATTTACTTCAACAAGGCGACATAATGAACAACACTCGTCTCATTCGTGGAGGTGGAAAAACAAGTTATTTGTGACATGCAAGATTTATTGTATAAAGATTTAAATTATGCAAAAGAAAGGGTATGAGTCTGCTGTTTTTGTCAATTTTAAGTTTTAATTTAAAATGTATGCGATTTTAATATAAGTGCATGGTTAAATATTTTACCACTTGCTTGAGCAACTTAATATATAATTATATAGAAGTAATGCATTCAATAATAGTTTGTTTAAATTGTGTTTAAACGTGAATACGTCTATTAAAGAGTATACGTATAAAGAGAATCGCAATGCTGACAAAAAACTTTTTCTTTTTTTTTTAAATAAAATTTGCTGATAACTTCTGGATTTGAAATACAATGTGTTTGGGGTTACAGCCGCGGGTCAGTTACATAGGTCAGTTACGCACTGCAAACGCAGCTTATGTGAAAGCACTTTAGCGCGTGCTGCTCCTGCACAGCATATGCACCGCACACGCACTGCACACGTTATTCAGCTACACAATAGCATAAAGAACAAATATCTGGGAGGCTGAATAAGCTAAATTAACATAAGCCAGCGAGTCCAACAAGCAAGTTACCAGTAAAAAAGTTCACCAAGCTCCCGCGATCTCATTCCTCATCATTTTCTTCATCATCCGTGTCGCTTCTGAACAACTCCGCCAACTAGAGCGCCCCCTCGCGGCTGTAGACGGTAATGTTTTCTCTTGGTTCATCTCAGTCTGAATTAATTTTGATATATAAGTCGCACCTGACTATAAGTCGCAGGACCAGCCAAACTATGAAAAAAAGTGCGACTTATAGTCCGGAAAATACGGTAATCTGCTTCTGAGTAGTGGTCGACTGATATCGACATTGGCCCGCCAAACTATATTTTAGACATAGTAGACACATTATTTGACGTAGTATTCACTAACATAATTAGAAATAAATAAGTTGAAAATGATTTAAACTTAAAAAAAATCTTGATTCTGTAATAGGTCTACTACTATACTTTAATATTATCTATCTGTAATGCTATACTTTTTGAAAAAAAAAAATAATAATAATTTGTGAGACCTGTCTGAGTGCACTGGGAATCATGTTTTCTCAAATAAAGACCAGGCAATGCTAATTTTACATGCATTACACATTGAATGTGACATAACGGCCAACTGGATATAGCGCAGCATATTATTAGACAGAACTGTTAAATAAAGACAACAATTGTGGGTTCTTAGAAGACTGGGTTTTCAGCTCTGTCAAAATAAAAGTCCCACTTGTGACAATTATCGGCCAAACGGGAAAAAAATTACCGGCTAATGCCGATAATTAAAAAAAAAAAAAAAGAGCCTAATATGTGGCAATATATTGGTCGACAACTACTCGGCAGCTTTGCCAAATCCTCCTGCTGAAAATCTACGAAACCAAAAAGTCAAGCCTCTAAAATCTAATAAAGGGTTAAAAAGGACTCCATTGGACTGTTGCAAAACAGTGTTTAATAATCCAAGAGACACCTTTTATTCGCTTGGCTTTATCGCGTCACGCTCAGTGTGAAAGGGCCTTTATTGTGTCTGTGTGTGTGTGTGTGTGACTGATACATTTATTACAGTATGTTTGCTTTACTGTGTCTGACTCTGATCAAAGTCACTTTGAGCTCTATAGAGACTTTGTTGTATGTTTGAGACTGGTGCAAGTTCTTTTTCTGTATTAGGTGGTCAGAAAATGGATGGCTCTTTTCAATGCAGTGCTAAGCTCCAATGTTTTTGTTCGTCGTCTACATTGATTTCCATCCACAGCCATCATCTTGTTCTTTCAGGAAACACTGTGGACAGTGTTTTTCTCTCCTCATGTCATTTCTCTTTAATGAATAAACTAGAAGTCATTTAGGTCAGCAGATCTCTCCACCGCCAGCCTCGTTCATCTCATCATCCGCTGTCTGTAAATTGCTGAGGGGTACCAGTCTGTCCGTTCTCTCTCAGCAGAGATGCTTGTTTACTAAAAATCCAGTCATCATTTACTCACCCTGATGACTCACCCCATATTGAAACCAGTATGATTCCAAGCCTGGATATTCTGCTAACCATCCATTTCTAAAAGTCTTACTGGTTTCAATGATATGACTGGTTTCTTACTGGTTTCAATGACTGGTGCATGATATATGTATGTATTTATATATATTAGTTGTCAACTGGCATTAGTATCTGTCCATATTGGATATAATCATCTGATATTGGATATTTAATGCATGCTCGTGCTAATGCATGCATGTCCGTTGACAACCTTTTTTCTGTGACTAAGACGAGGCAATAAGGGTCATAACTGTGACTATATGGGTATATTGATGTAAAAAGAAAATATGCAGCATGATATGTGACTAAGTTTTCATTTGATTAAAACTTGACTAAAATGCTCATTATAGACATTTAGTCGACTAAAACTTGACTAAACAAAACAGGACAAGGTTGACTAAAGATAACTAAAATGTACATTTGACACAGAACAAGACAAAAAAAAAAAAAAAAAGGCTGACAAATTTGCAATAGCTGAGTGCATCCCTACTATTCCTTCCTCATATTTGACATATTTTTGTATGTCAGACATGTGCTAATAATACGGTCCAATCATTTTCTTGAATTGAGTCTGAGACGCTGACTGCCTGGCACATGCCCAGCTAAAACGGCAAATGCCCTTTGACCTGTTCAGCGGTCCTGCTGACTCCTCTCAGACGTGCCTGTGATACCTCACCAAATCATTAAGCAGATCTAGCTGTAAGTCCTTCATAGAGTCCACAAGACCATCTACACCTCTGGTTAACTAATTTAGGCCAGCGGTTCAGAGAGTTCAGGTTAACATATAAAAAGAACAATTCAAGTTGTTTTGTTTTTTGTGATATTTTTGTGTTTTCTGTGTAATACAAAAGGACGTCCTATGTGGTGCATAATGCATGTCTGCTCCCTTCCCAGCCTCAAACACAACATGACGACTCGAGAAGACAGAGTAGTATGCAACTATACACGTATAACCTCAAAGAACATTTCAGTCAAATATCAAACACAGTATATAATAACAGTAATATCCACAAAACTGCGCTAATAGGAAGTGTGCAAATGGCAAAGTGAGCAAAAAGCTGCCGGCACAGAGGAGATATGGGTATTTAAATGGTGGCGTGAGGTGATTGGCACTGTGAACCGGGGCGTCATCTTCCTTGGTGAAGAATCGCAGGCTGTGGATCCAATGGAATCTGAAACGCACACAAAACAAACTACCCACACATACACATAACACGCATTCCTCCGTATAGCGTACGCAACTCAAGGGCTCTGTGAATAGGGCATAGGGATGCTCGCTTCTGATGGGAGTTTTGCAAACACACATGAACAAGCTAATTAAGGTCTTCAGATGTCTTACTAGAAAATGATAGGAAAGTGAGTTTAATCAAGGTTGCAGCTAAACCCCTGATTTAGGGGTCAGATGAGGTCAAATCTGTCTATAAGTTTACTATTGTGGATAGCTACTGTTACACTCAGAATGAGTGCGTTTGTTTCTGAACTGGGCAACAGGATTGTTTATGACAAAGTTGTTTACTTGGATGGGAAATGACAGTACTTAAAAGATCAGATCTTACACAGATGCACACGTTCACGTCCACGCCCATAAATCCCCCACACACACATTACTGCATTTGGTCAGTGTCAGCGTGTTAACATGTCTTCATGAATCAGCTTCATGAATCATGCTTAGACTAGTTGCCTCGTCCTTTCAAAACTGCACTATTGTAACTGGAAGTACTGCATGGAAGTTTCTGCCTCATTTCAATTCTCATTTTAACTGTGTTTAGGGATTGATGTTATAAAAACAGACAGATAAATAGTAATATTAAATATATACTGCATATTCACATTGTGTCTGTGAATGATACTTTGACCCCTATCAGCATTTTCTAAATCTTTTGAAGGCCAGAGGTATGTGTGTTTGCGGCAGAGATGAGACAGATGTACAGATGCAGTCTTAGTAATATCAGATCAGATCAGATCAGCGTCGACTGCTGTCTGACAGGCTATGCGAATTAGCAGGCTAACTTTAGCTGTTTTATGCTCTCTGCGCATATAATCAGGAAATAGCACAGCTTTGAGTCATAGACTGGCTTTCTCCCTCAGGAAAATATGAGAAAGAAATGGAGCCAATACAAGTCAGGGGTTTTCCATTTGGTTTTCCTGGCATATCTCTCGCTCACATGCTTTTGTGCGACATCTTTCCATATAGGTCCTTTCTCCTTAACACAGTTTACTCTTCTCCGTGTTGATTAAAGTAAGATGAAGAGCCAGAGACAGAGAGACACGGCGAGAGAGCAGCTTGATGCGACAACTAGAACACTACCATTAAAATCAAAGAAACTGCCGACAAAATAGGGATGGAAATATTAGCATTTAACTACTTAAAAGAACATTTATTTTGGTAACAATTTTTTTTTGTTAAAGCATTATATATTAGAACAAAACTTCCTTTTAAATTGCTGTGACAAAGTCAGTCCATGTTTAGTTTTAGAGTTTTTATTGCAATCAATCTTAAATGTTTTTTTAAAAGGTTTTTTATCATCCATTTTAAAATGTCTGAATTTCACTAATTAAAATTGCTATAGAAGCAGACATGGCATTAAGAAAGAAAGAAACAAACAAAACTCTCTTTAATGAGTAAACTGTAGCAGTTCTCATTTTCTACACTGTAAAAAATTACTACAGTAAAAACCTGTTAATTGGTTAACCATAAGTTACCTTACCATATAAGGCCTAGGCTATAGTGAAAAATTGTAAATGGTTTAACATTGCGTTAAATATAATTTTACCGTTCAGTAATGTTATTTTATTTTTATTTTTATTTAAATAGCGCTTTATACAGTACAGATTGTTTCAAAGCAGTTTTAGTCTGATAACAGGAAAAATGTATATGCATTTCGGCTGTTTTTCAGCTAAAGTCAGTTCAGTGTTGATTCAGTTCTGTTGTAAAGATCATCAATTATTAAATTAGTTCATTTAATCTATAAAGCAGTTCTGCAAAACAATTATGTCATTGTCCAGCTCAGTTAATTTCTCATACAACAGTGCAGTACAGTCAGATCAATAATATTGTTGAATATTAAGTGCCCCCAACTAAGCAAGCCAGAGGCAACAGTGGCAAGAAAGCAAAACATCTGGTGACAGAACAGAGAAAAAAACCTTGGAAAAAACCAGGCTCAGTCGGGGGACCAGTCCTCCTCCGGCTAATGAACGAACAGTGTAAGATTATGATTCAGATCGGGATCAGTTGCATTCTATTCATCCAATGTAAAATGTATTTCATTTAAATAGGTTTAGTGAAGAACCACTTTGGCTGAATTAGTAAGTGAGTAACTCTTTAGAGCGATTAAATCCAATTACTCATGACTGATCCTTTAAAGGAGCTCATAAGTGTCATCCTGTAGGTCAGCATCTGTGGAAGAACGCAGATGGTCAAGAACCTCCAACTGGACCATCATGAAAATGATGTATTTTAATGAAAAAGTATATATTTTTTTGTTTTTTGTTCTAATCCAGAGATTTTCTAATTGCATCGATCGCTCTCTGTGAGAGTGGGAGACAGAGATTTAGAAAGATCATGTTCTGTTCGCAACTTTAATTTGCTAGTCTTCAGCAATGTAACAAAATGTTCCAGTCTAATAGCCACATCATGTTATTATAATGTGGCCTTGTAATGAGTAATGGATATGATGAGTAATCAGAATAATACTAGTTCATTCAAGTTGTGAGCCATGGCCTAGCAGTGAGCCGTGGTGATGCAGTGTTTTGATTCTTTCCGTCTCCACAATACCTTTCCTCTCTAATGTGGCCAACCTAAGATTAAAACATCTTTTGGTAACATATTTTCATTGATGCAGTATTTAATTGAAGCAGATTGTACTGTCCCTCACAGCCTTACATTCAGTTGCATCAAATTAAATATTGTCTACCCTCACTAAAGTCCATTGAGTGACAAACCTCAAGTAGCAAGCAAAACCGGTATAAAAAGCCCCTCTTTTTATCAACTCATGAACCAATGCATCTTTCCCTACACGCTTGACAGTTGAAGACTCAATGTGTCATTATAAAAAAAATAAAGAATGAAAATATGTATAACTATTTTAATAGCTGTGATGTGTGCTACTGTTAGCTGATGATGTGCTGTGACAAATGAGACTGAATGTGTATAAATCTGCCATTCAAATAAAATAAAACATTCTGATTATTCAATTGGTTTTCTGTTTCAGGTTCATTTTCCAGATGTGGAGAGAGTGGAGTGGCTCAACAAGGTACTGTATGTGTGTGTGTGTGGGGTGGGGTGGTTTCATAAATATAGATCTGCATCTAGGATAACCCAGAAATGTCTCCTCAAGAGTATTAACTCCTCTCTCTCTCTCTCTCTCTCTCTCTCTCTCTCTCTCTCTCTCTCTCTCTCTCTCTCTCTCTCTCTCTCTCTCTCTCTCTCTCTCTCTCTCTCTTTCTTTTCTTTTCACAGACTGTGCATCAGATGTGGCCATATATTTGTCAGTTTGTAGATAAAATCTTCAGAGAGACCATTGAACCAGCAGTACAGGGGGCCAATGCGCACCTTAGTACTTTCACCTTCTCCAAAATAGACATGGGGGACAAGGTACAGTACATGCACATGTTTACCTAGCTATCTAAATTAGGACATACCATAACTCAAACCCTAAACCTTTCCCTGAAAGAAAACGTTTTGCATTGAAAAAATGCCCATAAAAACATAAAAAAAAAAAAAAGCACATTATATTATTATTAAATTATATTATGATGGTTTAATTATATCTAAATTAGTGTAATGTATTAACTATACTGTATTAATAGATGTATTTATTATAAATAACACAAATAACTTTATTTTTGTATCTGTTTTTACCTTTGAGGACATACCAAAGACTTTTGTTGTGTTATATAAAGCTATTTATAATTGCTACAGATCAACTTAAACCCTAAATTTACCCCTAAATGAAACCTTTGGCAAAAAAAAAAAAAAAAGATAAAGATAAGATTAAGATAAAAAGATTAAGATAAAAATATAAAGATTAAGATAAAAAAAAATAAATAAAAAAAAAAATATATATATATATATACATATATATATATATATATATATATATATATAAATTTGACCTTTAAGGACATCCACAAAGGAAGGTTTAACCATATTTAACTTCATATTTAACATATTCAACATTTGTCCCGTAGTACAGCTTTGTAAACCCACGCACACGTTTTTCTTACACTCTTACACTCTAAAATATAATACATTTTTGTTTGTCTGCAGCCTCTCAGGGTGGATGGAGTGAAAGTTTATACAGAGAATGTGGATAAACGACAGATTATTATGGACCTTCAGATCAGGTAAAGTACATAGACACAGTTAACTACTGGGACTCATTAATGGGCATTTTTGAAACTTGAAATGTGTTTTTTTGTTTGTTTGTTTTTTGTGTAGTTTTGTCGGAAACACTGAAATTGATGTGGACATTAAGAAATACTACTGCCGTGCAGGAATCAAGAGCATACAGGTAAGACAGAGACACAATTGTGTGACACATACCTGTTTGTGTGGTGCTTGCATAAGTTGCTTACATTTGAGTAGGTCCCCATTACCCTGAAAACAATAAGGGCAACCACACATGAGCCATTTGAACCTCATGTCAGAAGAGCTTCTTTTCTCTGGTAGATTAGAGTCAGGCATTAGAGATAATGGTAGTCTCTTCTTATATCTGCAAGCATAAGTTTTTTAATTATTTATCAGCTTTTTGCCTTTAACTGGAGAGGATAGTGGAGATGTTACAGGAAACGATACGGAGAGGAGGGGTGGTGGTATCAGGAAATGACCTGAGCAGGATCACTCCGATAATTCTTTTTATTAAAATGCCTAGTGGTTAATGTATATGCTGCAACACATTCAGCAGTAGTGCTCATGCCAGAAAGTTTGAAATCCAACATTTCTCACTTTCCCCCATGATTCCCTGTCCTCTTTCCAATATTTTATTAGTAAAAAATGTGATTAAAGGCACAATATGTAAGATTTTTTCATTTAAAATATCCAAAAACCACTAGCACAGTGTTATACATTTGAATGCATTAGAATTAGAAAACTAATCTGTGTTATATAGCTCAACATTTGTTAGTCTTATTGTTGTAATCTCTTGTTTTCTTGATTTACCGTAAGTAACATGTTTGTACCCAAAAAGTAAATCAGACTACACCATTTTGTCAAGTGGCTAACATAGCATAAATCAGAAAGAGCTTTATTTGTAACAGTAATAAAGCATTTTCTCCACCATACAATATATTTTAAAATGAATGACATGCCATTTAGCAACACAAGCTATCCAGCTTTTATTAATATGATATTCTAATATCGAACTGGCTTATTGCAGTGTGCAACAAGTGTCTCATACCAGCAGCCACCAAGCGGAGCAGCAAATGGATTTAGTATGATTGTTTTGACCAAGTAAAACAGTGTTGCGTTACCCCACAATTTTAATTCGTAAAATAAACTCACTTGTATGAGTAGTAATTCAGCCCTCGTGGCTATTTTATTAGAATGAAATAAAATAATGTGATTTTAGGGAAGAAGGAGGCAGGAACCGGCAAACGTTAAACGTAACTTTAATTGAAATAGACATAAACAACATAACGAAAGAAGCTGCAGCGGCCGACTATGGCATATAAGCATAAAAAAATGTTGTTTTTGTTTTGAATAAGCAACCTCTAGCGGCGACACTTGCATACTATGCCTTTAAATGTCAGATTAATTATGCAAAATATTATAAAAAGATATTTTGTAGTACTACATTTTTTTTGCTCGCCATTTATTTGTTTGTTGTTTGTATGTGTAGCTTAATGGGGTGTTGAGGGTCGTCATGGACCCGTTGCTAGGAGACATGCCTCTGATTGGTGCCCTGTCTGTGTTCTTCCTCCAGAAACCCGTACGTACACACACACACACACACACACACACACACACACACACACACACATACACACATACACACACAGAGACAAACATTGCAGAAGAACTTGCTTTCATTGTGTCTTTGTATCTGATTCGTTTTATGCTGCATACCTGACATATTACCTACATTAGATGATCATACAATATAAAGAATGATGAGAATGTGCCTGTTATTTAATAATAACCCGCACCCTTGTTACTCCACTAAAGTTTTTTTTATTAGACTCAGAACACTGCACTGACCTGCTCTGCAGAAACTGTTAAGAAATATCTAAATCTATTCCTCGTTCATCTCATTCTCAGCTGTTCATTTCCTGGAAGTCTTGATCCAGAATATTGATCTATTGGACACTTTACTTCTCTATCTTTAATATCAGTATCTTAAACATTAAGAGAAAATTTTGGTTTCTGCATCAACCTCAACACTAACTGCCAGTTCCCACCAACTTTCAGTTAAAAACCAATCAGGTTAGGGTTAAATCTTTGGACCAAATCAACAAAACCAACATTACAACATTTAATTTGAAGCAAAAAAGTATTTTAAAAAAAGCAATCAAGATTCATGATTCTAAATGTTAACAGTAATTCTCTGTTTGGAACTGAATGGTGTAACTAGAATCACGGTTTCCACAAAAATATTAAGCAGAACAACATTTTTTCTACTAAGATATTAATACACCAAATCAGCATATTACAAATATTTCTGAAGGATAGTGAGACACTGAAGACTGGATATAAAAATGTATATCCTTCATAAAATACATATACATCCTTTTTCCTATTTTCAAATACTTTTTTGCTTTAAAAAACAAAGTTTTTTGGTTTGGTTCATGGCTTGAAACTGTTTACTGAAGAATTTTTTATTGAAGAATTTTTTTCAGCAGTCTTGATTCTGGAAACATTTTTCCTTTTTTTATTTTTATTTTTTTTTATTTTTACTGGTATATTAACATTATATATCAGTTCAATGGCCTTGTTACTGCTGTGAAAGATAAAGGATATATTTTATAGGAAACAAACACAGGCATTTGCATCTACAACCATAATGTATTAAACAATGTTAAATGTGGCTTTATCTCTCTCAGTTTCTGGATATAAACTGGACGGGTCTTACAAATATGCTGGACATTCCTGGAATAAAGTGAGTGACACATGTCAGCCATCACACACATGCATTATATATAATGTAGTCATAATGTTATTATTTCAGTTTCATGAAACTGGAAAGTGGATCAGTCAGCCTCCCTTTGAAACACACACATGCTGTCACATGACCTATTTTGTATTTTGAGGTGACACAGATAACAGGCTCTCACACAAACATTATGCACGCTTACTCTAGTCTCAGAAATGCTGCTCTTCCTGTAAAACCACATCAGAGGTTACACCCAATTGTGATGGTGATGATGGGGTCTTTTAATAATCTGTTTATCTTAAAGGCCGCCCTAGGATCCCCTACCATCAACGTGTGTGTCCAAATGGAGAGTTTAATGTGTTTTTCCAGAGAGTCTCTCTCCCTCTCTCTCTCCCTCTCCCTCTCCCTCTCCCTCTCTCACACTCTCTCTCACACTCTCTCCTTTTATAGTCATATTATAGGTGGAGCTGGTGTGGTTTAGGCGTGGGGAAGGACATCTTGTCTTTTGTTATATTTTTCCCTCTCTCTCTCTCACACACACACACCCTTACAGAAGAGTCATATGTCATGCTCTCTTCTGCTCAGACATCAGAGCTGAAATCAATCTGAATTCTTTGATCACTCTCAAATGAAGTACATGTTCAAGTAATGCAAATTAATTGAAAAATAATGCTATAGATAGAGTCATACAACCTAACATACTGGGGACGTAAGAGGTTTCAGTGACTATAAATGGCAATACTTAAATGAGAATGCTACTAATGGAGAACTGCTGGGGGAGGATGCGTTATGGAGCTTTAACGTACACACACACACACATATACTGTATGTATATATATGTATATTAGTGCTGGGCAAAGATTAATCTCGATTAATTGCATCCAAAATAAAAGTTTGTGTTTAAATAATATATGTGTGTGTACTGTATATAATTATTTTGTATAAATACACACACATGCATGTATACATTTAAGAAATATTTGCATGCATATACTTTATATATATTTATATATAATTTATATTATATATAAATATAAATATTTTATAAATAAATAACACGTTTTCTTAAATGTATACATGCATGTGTGTGTATTTATATATACAAAATAATTATTCACAGTACACACACATATATTATTTAAACAGAAACTTTTATTTTGGATGCGATTAATCGAGATTAATCTTTGCCCAGCACTAATATACACATATATACATGATTGTATGAATTGTCTTTAGCATTTCAATTAAGCTGGAACATTTTAATATATTCATTAATATTAACATACATTTTATTATTAATAATGTATTAATTTAAGTAGTTTTAAGTCATCCTCAACACTCGTGGATGTTTACTGAGGCTCCCTGGAACCACTGCCTGGTTTACTCCAGTTGTTTTGGTGGAACACAGTTGTTGTTACTTACAGTAGCAGCCAGAACTTTTCCCTGTTTACTATACAGTGATAAAAAAAGTAGATGTTAACTACGGTTATCAAGAATAAATTACCAAAAAAAAGTATAATAAAAGTGGTCCATACAACTTCTGATCTATAATAGCCCTTCAAAAAATCTTTGGAAAATAATGGTTCATAAGCTGTATGTATTTATTGATGGGTGGGTGGAAGACTAAATTTAACGCATTTGACTAGTTTGTTTTTATATATGTATTTTTAAATTTATTATCTCTCTCTTACAGTGGTCTGTGTGACAGTATTATTCAGGATATCATATACAGTTTTCTTGTGCTGCCAAACAAAATCACTATTCCACTTGCAAATGATGCACAGATTTCCAGACTCCGCTTCCCTATGCCAAAGGTGACATGCACACACATATACACGCTTCACATACATTTGTGCAGATAATATTTCTATCATATAATGCGTGTGTGTTTGATGTAGGGCGTTCTGCGGATTCATTTTCTGGAAGCACAGGACGTGGTGGGGAAGGACACGTTTCTGGGTGGTATGATAAAAGGAAAGTCGGACCCGTATGGGGTCCTTCAACTCGGTAATCAGCTCTTCAGATCCAAAGTCATCAAAGAGACGTTAAACCCTAAATGGAATGAAGTATATGAGGTAAGGGGCGGATTTGTGAGCAAGTGTGTCTATCACTGACATATTTTGAATTGCTAACTGAGGTGTTTATGTGTGTGTTTTAGGCATTTGTGTACGAACACTCAGGACAGAATTTGGAGATCGAGCTGTATGATGAGGACACCGATAAGGATGATTTTCTGGGAAGGTAATGGCTGTGATTGATCTAATCAATCATCAAATAATCACAAGTCATACTTCAGAATCCCAGCATAAAGATTTTCAGGGTCTGTGTGTGTCTGTGATTCAGCTATTCCCTACATGTTGTCCCCACAAGGATAGAAATAACAGAAATCTTTTTGACATTTTTGGTCCCCATGAGGAAAACAGCTTATGAATCACACTAAATTGTTATTTTGAAAATGTAATAATGCAGAAAGTTTTCTGTGATAGTTAGGTTTAGATGTTTGGGTCAGAGGATAGAATATACAGTTTGTAGAGTATAAAAATCATTATGTCTATAGAAAGTCCCCATAAAACATAGAAACCCATTGTGTGTGTGTGTTAATCTGATGTTTCTCCTCCTGTATTCTTTAGTCTTACTCTCAACGTAGATGAACTACAGAAGGAACAGATAGTAGATGAGGTACACATTTTTTTTTTGTCTCATTTTGGTCTTAGATCTGTTCAGCTTGGTTTTTAAATATCTGAGTTAAAGTTTGTACAGAAAAACTGCTTAAATTAGTAGTTCACTCAAAAAATGTAACTTAGCTTGATGTTCCAAACCCTATATGACTTTCTCTCTTTCTCTTCTGTGAAGCACAAAAAGTAAATTTTTTGAAGAATGTCCTGGCCACTATTTTCCATATAATGAAACTGAAAGGGAACTGACAATATGACAAAAGTATCATAAATGTGGTTCATAGGATGAGTAAATGGTAACAGAATATACATTTTTAAGTGAGCTATCCCTTGAATAAATGATTTTTATAAAGTATAAAGTTTTAAACTTGTGTAATAAACCTATTATATTATTAATATAATAAATCCCCTGACTTGTGTTTGTGTGCAGTGGTTTGTACTTGATGATATCGCTAAAGGGAAGCTTCACCTGAAGATTGAATGGCTTTCTCTTCTCCCTACACCTGATAAACTCGATGAGGTAACATAACACCTCCCATAAACACAACACAGTGATATGATATGACCTCTGTTTACAATTCAGACTTAACCGATCAAATAACAAAATGAAAAATTTGGGTTGGGTTGAATTTTTTGTATGTTTTTGAAAGTCTTTCAATAAATATAAAGCAGAAACCATAATATCGTGAAATATTATTACGTTTAAAGTAACAATTTTAATATCATTTAAAATGGTTGAGTTTTCAGCATTATTATTCCGGTCTTCAGTGTCACATGATCCTTCAGAAAGCATTATAATATGCTGATTAGGTGCTTAAACAATTCTTATTATTATCAATAGATGCTAAACACAGTCAGAACATGCCGTCGGAGAACCGCTAATTAAACATTTGTTTCGGTCACTGATTTCGGCCGAAGATTTTTGGTAGCCGAAACAGTAGTGTTAAAGGGATAGTTCACCCAAAAATGAAAATTCTATCATTGTTTACTCACCCTCAAGTTGTTCCAAACCTGTATGAGTTTCTTTGTTCTGCTGAACACAAAGGAAGATATTTGGAAGAATGTTTGTAACCAAACAGATCTCGGTCCCCATTGACTACCATAGTATATTTTTTTCCTACTATGGAAGTCAATGGGGACCGAGATCTGTTGATTACAAACATTCTTCCAAATATCTTGCTTTGTGTTCAGCAGAACAAAGAAACTCATACAGGTTGGGAACAACTTGAGGGTGAGTAAATGATGACAGAATTTTCATTTTTGGGTGAACTATCCCTTTAAAATCTTAGTAAATATAGTTATAGGGATGCACCTAATTGCATGTAAAATTAGACATTATTTAGTCTTTTTTTAGAGGAAGATCCCCACAATGCTGATAAAAGTTGTATGTGTTGCCTTTCAGGTTTTAAGCAGCATTAAAGCAGATAAAGGGCAGGCCAATGATGGACTGTCATCAGTATTACTGCTGGTGCTCCTGGACTCAGCCAAAAATCTGCCAGTGAGTATTAACACACACACACACACACTTGCTTTCTTTCTTGCTTCCTTATTTCTCAATTCTCCACCTTCCCTATTTCATCTGGCATTACTTCTCCTGCTACACTTTGCCTTTTCTTCTTTCATCCTCTGTTTCTTTCTGTTGCCCTGCTCTGGTTTCCTGTCGTTCGGGGTGAAGAGTGTTTTTGAGGGGTACGTGGGCAGTGGGTGTCTGAGAGAGCGCCGCTCTGCTGGGCTGGTGTTCTGTGAGAACACTTCTGCCCTCTACAGGACAATGTTTGTGAGTCACTGCTGCATTTCCATTAGATTGTTCTGCTTGCATCTTACCTGCATTTGGTGCATTAACAGCTGATTACTTCATTTACAAATGTTTCATAGTTTCATCTCAACTTCCCTTTTGCATGTAAAATCTTCCTGTAATGCTGTTCGAACTCTACGGACTGCTTTGTTTGTATTTGTTTATGTCGTGGTTCCTCCCGTCAGCATGCTAGTGTTTAGAGAGGCCCCTGTCTGCATTTTGCATAGATATAAATAGTCTCTGTATTAGAGGTGTTAATGCAGCCATTTTTGTGTGTGCAGTTGTTTTTCCAGTGCAAAGGTGTACTTTTGCCTTTAAAGAGGGCATTTGAATGTAGAGTGTCAGAGGCAGTTCAGGGAAATCGTATTGACTATGTTTACACAGCTACAGAATGTGGTTATCAGCCCTGTTTGTAGTGCTAAATGAGGTTATGATGTGGTTATGGGCTTATTGCTGATACATTTTTTTTTATTGACCAATGATGAGACCGATATCTAGAAATCAGGTTGTCCGATCACTGTTTGTATTATCATAAATACACATATTTATGAAAAATTATTAGAAAAATGCAACAACAAAAAAATAAGTCACACACACATGATAATACCGTATGATAACAAAGGAGGCATGCACAAAATGGCTGAAATTAAAATGATTTACTAAGTAAATTTGATCAGAATTCACTTTCAAATGATTTGAAATCAGAAAAGTTTTAGTTTCAATTGATGAGGCCACATTTGACAGGAGGATTGGTCAATATTGATAATCTCAAAATAGACAAAATATTTGTGGATTAATTATGTTAGAGAAAGATTGACTTCAGTGACATGTCCATACAGGCATTATTCGACCCACTCCTGTCTGCTGTTGTATTTACGGCACAATTTGAGACTCGCACCTGTTAATAAATTTGCTTGTGAATCTCGAACATTCACTGTGTGAGTCTAGCCTCCGTGATTACATCATGATCTTGTTTGTAACCATAATAAACAGATGTACAAGTGGGATTGTGTTACTCCAGCAATGATATGGGTTGGGGCAGGGCTGTAAAACAGCTTTTACATTGACATACACTACAGTTCAAAAGTTTGGGGTCAGTAAGATTTTTTATTTTTGAAAGAGTTGTTCAAAAGGGACATTAAAGACATGTATAATGTTAAAAAATAACTTTTTATTTTTAACATTGTTAATAATAAAGAAATGTTTCTTGAGCACAAAATCAGCATATTCGGATCTGATGGATCATGTGGCACTAAAGACTGGAGTCATAATGCTTAAAATTCAGCTTTGCATCACAGGAATAAATTACATTTTGTAATATATTAAAATAGAAAATAGTTATTTTAAATTGTAATAATATTTCACAATATTTCTGTTTTTTAACCTTGGTGAAGATAAGAGACTTCTTTCAAAAACATTAAAGATCTTACAGACTCTAAACTTTTGAACAGTAGTGTAGGTGTTGGGGTGTGTAAGGTAGAGGTGTAGTAGAGTGTCAAATTTGGGAGCATGTTGAATGAAACGGGTTACACTTTATTTTAAGATGTCTTTGTTACAGTGTAATTAGCTGCTTGTAATTATGCATAATTTACTGTTATTTCTGTAGTAAGTACATGTAATGTGTAACAAAGACACTTGAAGTGTTACTGAAACAGTTCTTACTCTACACTTCACTGTTTGAAATGCGTAGGAATTAAGTAATGTCACACAAACGAGAGTGGCAGTGATATAGATAACAGAATGATAACGCTTTTATACAACAGTTCTATAAGAAATGTAATATTGAACAACTTAGACCAAATTTGACAAATATTGTCAAAAAAAAAAAAAATTGTCTAGCTTTGCACAACAAATTTGTTCAATTTTTCCAAACAGAATTAACTGTTGTGTGTCGCTGAGCAGCAAGCAAGCTCCAGTGATATTTTACAAAACATCAGCTCGCTTGACCAATCAGATTCGAGGACCGTAACTAACTGTTGTATAATTGTCGCTGTAATGGCTCATGTCTCATTTTATCATCTTCATCTGTCACTGTGAGAGCGATCAAGTATATTAAGGCATCCTGTACGTGGTATTGCATGTTTCTGCAATTAGAATTGTAGCAGGTTGATAATCAGTGAAGTGTGGGTTGGACTGATTCTCTTTGGATTGCCTCGTCTATATTTCTCTTTCATTCTGTCTTCATCACTGTCCTTGACATCTGAACTGTGTTCTGCTAGGACCGTTTCTCAGGCCTCCTCTTTTCTCATTTTCATCAAGTTAACCATGCATTAATACTGTAACCATCATTCATTTTGTTGTGTATGAATGTGTCTGTGTGTTTTTGTGCAATTATTAATTTATCTGCATGCAATCCTCCTAATAATCCTGCCTGTGTTTGTATTTGTTTGCGCGTGTGTCTCGTCCTTTTCTGCTTTGGGAAATAAGCGCAATCCTTTAGAATTCAACAATGCAGGTCTGAAGAAGGGTACGGTCAATAAAGCAAAAAAGGTAACACAACCAGTTTTCTCACAATTTACACACACACACACACAAAGAAAGATGTAGAAAGAGCTCTCAAGGTGACTGTGTGTAAGATGATCTGTGTGCTGTCCGTGTGCTTCGATTAACCGCATGCAGACCTGCGTCTGAAACGCACTGAATTCAGACAGTAACAGGCTCTCTGAATGCCACCGAGGCTTTTTCACTCGCGTAAACCTCAGCCAGCTTTCCAGTCTCATTTTCACAGTTCTGAGTTGATTGCATTTGATTCAAGTAATTTAGGAATCAAACGTATGTATACACACATGATCTTACATAAATGCAACATATAAGACCATGCTTAAGAACAAGTCTTGATATTAATATAGTAATTCCATTCATAAGGGAAAATATTACAAAATTCTCAAAAGAGAATTTTGGATTATTTTCATCCTTTTAATGAAATATTTCCAAATTCAATATCCACCACATCTATGGCATGCTGTCGATTGCCACAATCAATCATTTAGATTCTTCCTGCAGTTTATAAAATCAAAAAGAAACATGAAAAGGTAAAAAAAAAATTTAACTTATTGTATTTTTCTTAAAGCGCTTAACATGTACTGCTCAGTAAAAATGCTTGTTGCATTATTTTAAATTCCTCCCTTTTTTAACGAACAGAATGTGCAAATACTTTCGCTGGACAAGCCAGAAATATATATATAATTTTTAAATTATCAACAAAAAAAAGAATTTTAGTGTTGATACGAAAAATGTTATTTAAATTTTATAATCAGTCTCAGGCTAACACATGTCGGCCTGGTTTCACAGACAGGGTTTAGATTAAGCCAGGATTAGGCCTTAGTTAAAATTAGGACATTTACGTAGCTTTTTATTAATGTGCCTTAGAAAACAACATTACTGATGTGCATCTTGAGACTGAACAATGGCACTCACATATTTTTAAAATATGTCTGTGCAAGTTGCTTTCAGTTAAAACAGCTCAAACATTTTAGTCTGGGACTTAGCCTTGTCTGTGAAACCGGAGGGTAATGTTTAAATGTTATGGTTATACTTTCAGAATAATGTAATAATCGCATAGATTAAATATTTATTCACGACTTCAATGTCTATAGTAATTGACAGCAAGCCGCAGGTGTGGTTCATATAGACTCCCTAGACAGCAGTAAATATGATATGTTTACTGAGCATAATTTCAAGTCATTATTAGGTAAATATGTATTCCGGATTGTTACATATTTGAAATGACACATTGTTTGTTTGTTGATCTTTGCTTTAGTATCTGTGGTTAAGTTTGATATGGTATATTGGTACGTGTTTGAATGTGGAAGGGATGTTAATAAACATTTGTATATTCTCCAGTCTGGTAAAAAGGTCACCAGTGTGCCCAGTCCATTAGTCCAGTTTACTGTGGGACACAAATCCTTTGAGAGCAAGGTAAACACACTGACACACACAAGTGATTGCTTCTTTATTTTATCTGTCTTTAATTTCAGAGGTGCATATTGTGTTATTCTTACATGTGCAAATTTGAATTGTTTGAAGCTCATTGAAGTGCCTTTGCATGAAAAGAGATAAATAAATAAATAAATAAATAAATAAATAAATACACCGGCATTATATTTAACAGTAGAGAGATGTTTAGTTGTCGTTGTATAACAATATTTGGCTGTAGAAGGTGTTGCTTGCAAGGTTGCTTAAGTCAGATTTTACTGTGACTTTGTATGGTAAAATAATTCCAGGATCAGAGCTTTTAAATAATTAACAAAAGTGAAAACACAATGGTTAAATGTTTCACATTCCCTTGTCATTATAGACACGATTTAAAACCAACGAGCCGGTTTGGGAGGAGGCCTTCACATTCCTGATCCACAATCCAAAGTGTCAAGAACTTGAAGTGGAGGTAAAGCACAAACAGACACGTACACATGGGGTTATGAGGTCTAGAAGTGTACAAATCTGGAAGTTTCCATTCTTACAAGACAGATGTGTCTTGCACATTCTGATGTTTGTGTGTGTGTGTGTGTGTGCAGGTAAAGGATGACAAACACGAGTGTTCCCTAGGGACGCTTTCTTTTCCTCTGTCTAAGCTGCTGCAGGAGGATCAGATGACTATCAGTCAGCGATTCCCTCTCAAGAACTCAGGACCCGGCGCTACACTCAAGATGAAGATGGCACTTAGGGTAACACACACACACGCACGCGCACACATATTCAAGAACACTTGAAATAACATAATTTAATAGAAAGTATGAAAGAAATAGAAAGGAAAACTTACAGAAACAAAACTAAAAACAATGGTTCAAGCTCTAACTGAAATAAAAAAATAAAGATCATAAATATAAATATTAAATATAATATAATGTTAATATATAATTAACTCTTTCCCCACCAGCATTTAAAAAATAAATAAATTGCTAGTCACCGCCAGCATTTTCGCAAAATTGTAATGGCCCCCATAATATTTTGTTGTTTGAATATCTGAACATGCAATGCAATATATCAAAATAAAGAACAGCCCATCTGCTTTTAAGCAAAAATGAAAACCGTTTTATTCTAGCTTAATGCATTCTTTTTTGTCAACTCTTTATTGTTGGTAAGTTTCTTTAAAAAAAAGTAACATTTTGAGCAATAAGCTGAGAAAAACTCGGTTTTGTCAAAAACTACATCCAGATCGGATTTAGAATGATGATCAAAACATAGATGGAGTAGATTGAGTCCATCAACACCCCTAATGCTTGCACAGTCCTATAGCTCGTCCTGCGTCGACATTTCATTCAGTAACATTAGACAGTTTTGATTTATATGCTGTTTAATGTTGGTTATCGTGTTATTTTACATATGCATCTACTTACATATGATGTCGCTTGTTTCTGACGTTTATTCACATGTCTTTTGTAAAGCAGATTCAGTACTCTTTCGGAAGATGCGTAACAGCGCCCTCTACCATGTAACAGTGAAAACATGGAAAGCCGGAAATTTCCGTCAATGGCAGGGAAAGAGTTAATTGATGGGTGGAGTAAAAAGTAATTCTTCAGAATTAAAATATATTGTACATAAAATGTATTTAAAGTTCACCTAGCAGGTTTTTGCAAATCTTCACTTCAAAGGTCTTGCATATTTAACATGTAAATAGCTCTTACAACGTTCTGTATATTCCTCAACTAAAACCTTAAATTGAAACTAAAATTAAGACGGAACGAACTAGGAATATGTCCATTAAATACAATAAAAACTAAACTGGAAGTGACCACAGCATTGATGAAACCAGCTAAAATTATAGCCTACTAAAATTTGACTTCCTTTTTATAACACTTTTAGCAATATATATTGTCTCAAAGCAGCTTCAGTCAAAAATAGTGCCTTAAAGAAGACATATTATGCTTAAGATATATATTTTTCTATATCAGTGCGCAATGTTTCTGAGCTCTCTAAACTCCTCGATTGTAGTGTTGAGTTTTCTTCCGGGAACGTACGTCACAATATTCCTCATATAATAATTCCAGCCCAAGGCATATGCAAAAAAATGGGCAAGGCCTGGTTGAGTTGCATTAGTAGTGTGTTGAAACTCGCGACTATGGTAAGGGGTGTGACATTTCCTAAACATGCTCGAAAAGGTTGACCAATCACAACACACTTTCCAGCTGACCAATCAGAGCACATTGCACTTTTTGGAAGGAGTGGCTTCATAGAAACCAGAACTAAACAGAGCGCTAATGACAACAATGTAAAATATGTGAAACATAATGTGTTTTTTGAACATTCAAGCATGAAAACCTATTCTAGTAGACCCCAAAAACAAAATCAAAACTTTGTGTTTCAAAATCAAGACCAAGTGAGCAAGCTAAACATGACTGTCAAAGAAATAAACAAATGATCTTTGGCCTGTACCAAGGGTCCATCTTGACTGGGCATGCTAAAAACACTTAAAAACATATACAGATATTCCTTGGTTCCTTACCTTTTTCTTTTAATTTCAGATTCTCTCTGTGGATAAGTTGGCTGCGTCGGATCAGCCGTCCACGGTTCAGATCCGCCGTCCCAGCTCCAGCGTGACCCCCAGCCCCTCCTCTCAGCGGCCCAATGTTTCAGAGCCCACCCCGGCATCCAAAGCCCAGCAGCCCAACCCTACATCCAAGACCCAACCCACCCCAACACTCTCCCCACGGGTGGAACACCTAATGGACAACAGGCCATTGGAGGACTCGCCTGGCCGTCTGGCTAAATCAGGGCGGAGCACGTCTAACCTGGCCATTTCTGGCTCTCTGCTAAACCTGAACCACAAAGAGCCCACACCCAGCATAGCATCTGACATCTCCAATCCCAGCACCACCCAGGAGCTCCAGAGGACAATGCTACAATTACAGAAGTATGTTTTAACATTTTTAACATATTTTGACTAGGAATGCACAGATGTATCGACCAATAATAGGTATCAGTGGCAGAAAGCAATTACTTTCACTATCGACCATTGGCCAATGGTTTAAAAACAGCCGATGATCAGGACCGATTATATCCTGTCATTCAAAAGGGGGCAGAAAATCTGAAAAAAATATGTCTTGTGTTGAATTTAGGGCTGTCAGAAGTTAATGTGACAATAATGTATTATTAACAGTGTAAAAAATAGTGACCTTAAAGCAGGCTCTAATTGACCCAATGAATCTCCCGTACATCAACACAGGGTTGCCAGGTCTGCAGTTTCTCTTGCACCAAACATTTGTATTGTAAAAAGAAAAAAAGTCTCAACTTTCAAATTCTGTCCATTTCATCACGAAACTCGTATAATAAATGGCGTTTTGATACTCTTGATACTCTAAAATTTGAACAATAATGCCACTTAACATTGCATTTACTTCAGGAAAGTTCACAGTTCATTAGTTAGCTATAAAAAACACTTGAGAGTAGCTTATTTACTGTTAATTATATATGTATATTGAAAATAAATTTGTGTTTATGTGCAACTGAGTTGTATACAAATATTTGAGTTGAGTGTAATTATTATATCTGAAAATAATTAGCAGTTGAATATAATATTTTGGGCTTTGTTGTTCTCTAATCCTCTAATATTACAGTAATATATCAAATGAGAGGGCTCCCTGTATAGTTAACAGTATGAGTTGGGAGAGAATTTCGAAGAAAATCGGCTATCATATCAGCTGAGAAATTTTGTATCGGTGCATCTCTAATTTTGACCTTTTTGTCTGGGTTAAGCGGAGGATATGAATTATTGTTTCATTCATGTTTTCATGGCAACTCCACAACTACAGTTTAATCCGTCTATGTGTTTACAGTGGCGCCTCACCTGGTTTCGCTCCTTTGGGGGAAATTCAGTTAACCATCAGGCATAGTCCCCAAAGAAACAAACTAATTGTCGTGGTGCACAGCTGCAGGTACGTTACATATGATTTTTGATGCTCCTGAGATATGCCTCTGAAAGACATTTTTAATATGAAAGTATTCATATTTCTGTGTATGTGTTTGTTTGCAGGAATCTGATCTCTTCTTCTGAAAGTGGTTCTGATCCATACGTCCGGTTGTATTTGCTGCCTGATAAACGACGCTCTGGACGCAGAAAAACAAACACGATAAAGAAAACGGTGAACCCGGTCTACGATCAAACGTCAGTTTCTTTCTCCCCCCCAGCATTTTCTTCTAACAGTCTGCTCTCGCATTTCAATAAATCAAGTGTTATAATTTTGCATCACATAAAACACTGTTTGTGTCTGTTTGTGCATGCACGTGTTTGTGTAGGTTTGAATTCAGCGTGTCACTCGTGGAGTTGCACAGAAGAACTTTAGATGTGGCTGTGAAGAATGGAGGAGGAATCCTGTCAAAACACAGAGGGCTGCTGGGAAAGGTGACATCCATCCCATTAATAACAGTCCTCATGCCATTTATACCATAAATAACCTCCCAAACAGTGTTCATAACACTTATACAATGTATATTATTGAATATTCGTTTCTAGTTTGTTGTTGTGCCTCAAGAACAAATTACTCTTATCTAAAATTTGGATTGTGTGTGTTTCTCAGGTGGTAGTAGACTTGACTTCTGAGGATATATCAAAGAGCTCAACGCAATGGTACTTTTTTTTATTATCATTTACAAAGATTAAGTTGATGATATTGATTACTGTATTTAAGTAAT
This sequence comes from Squalius cephalus, assembly GCF_949319135.1. Classification (NCBI taxonomy): domain Eukaryota; kingdom Metazoa; phylum Chordata; class Actinopteri; order Cypriniformes; family Leuciscidae; genus Squalius; species Squalius cephalus. The sequence continues at coordinate 37,168,174 of NC_137128.1, read as the reverse complement.
ATGAATATTAGATATTCACTACTTATAATTGCACGTTACAAAGGTTATTTACAATTTAACCCTCTGATGCACGTTGTGCCATATGAAAATGCATTATTTTGGGGATGAAAATTGTGATTATAATAATGATTATATTCTTGTTTCAAAGTGAAAAAGAAACATTAAAATAGAGTAGTATTTTTATTTAATTTTTGATTTAATATTTCGTGCTTCAGAAGGCTAAATTCTACTATATTTGTTCTTATATATATATATGAAGAGTTCAGATGCAAAAGCCTCTAAGTGCCATCTGAAATTTTCTTCTAGTATGATCATTTTTATCAAGTTTGTTAACTTAAGTTCAATAATTTCACTTAAATGGCAATGCATATTACCTATTAATTGTCATTTAGGTGAAATTACTTAACTTAAATATACAAGGTTTATAAAAAATGATCATTCTAGAAGAAAATTTCAGATGGCACTTAGAGGCTTTTGCATCTGAACTCTTCATATATATATATATATATATATATATATATATATATATATATATATAATATATATATAAAATATGTATATGACCCATACATTTCCTGACAGTTTTTGTGAAAATGCCACAATAAAATAAATTACATGAATATCATTAATATTTAGCAAAATGTGCATGATCGTGACACCTGAAATTTGTATATAAATGTGTGTGTGTTTGTCAGGTATGAGCTTACAGTGGACGGACAGAGGCGAACATCCCCTTAATCAAAGGAACCGACCTTTTTCTGCCTACACATATTAAAAAAACTACAAATCCCTACGCAAGACTCCAAACCTCAGCCATATTTAAGCCATGCGTTAAGCCTGTGGGCGAAATTAGTTGGTTCTTCAGTTTTAATAACTTTTAACAGATTTATAGTGTGTAAAAAAAAAAAGCTCTATTGATGTTATATGTGCACTGACTTAGCAAGAGTGAATGAGAGAGTGAAAGGGAAGGAGAGTGTTTAGAGATATTTTTAAAGGGATACGGTTCAGCAGTATCTGTTGGATTGGTTAGTTGACTTTTAAACCAAGAGTGGCAAACTCTAACAACATCCACCATTCACATTAATGGTGGAGAGATTATATATATAATTAAGATCAGACTGTAAATAAATATACGTGGAATGTTAAAATCGTATTTGGAAAAGTTTATAAATATTAACCTAAGAGTTCTTGTTAAACAAGCACCGAACTCACGCTTGCTTTGAAAGTGTTAGAATCTCTGTTAATGTCTACAGATGACATCTACCAAAGTGCTTTGCTCATTACAAAGTGTGTGATTAAACCAAAAATGCACCTAAATGTTTTGCACACCCAAGTGTTCATATATGTATGTGTTTCTATGTTCTCTGGTGTGGTTCAGCGTCCACCATCACAGCACTAGCTGTCACATGACCCTGGATATTTAATGTTGCCATATCTCTGATTATTGTTTGGCTTTTCTATAGTACTCAGTCACATGTTCACTCCTTTTCCAAACACACTTGTTCACTACTCACCCACCTCATCCCAGCTGTGCTTCCTTCATCATCTGCATCTCAGAGTTATATGTGTTAGGGCTGATCTCAAGTGAAGGTTGTAGTTTCATCTACTGCAGTGTCACTGAGCTGTGCTTATGGTATGCAGATGGTCAAACCTTTATTCCTTTCAGCAAGAATGTGTTTTTATTATATAAATTATTGTGTATATTATGAAAGATTTTATTATGCTTATTATTATTATAAATAATACTTATCACAAAAAGCAAACGTATGCAGTCAGAGCACCCCTCTGTGCTGAGCTTGCCTTATTGATGTATATATATTTCCTGTGCCTTATGACCAACAATATACTTACCTTAGAGGATATTTGCCATCAGATATAGGATTGTAAAGTCTCTGTATTTGATTATTTCCACCATTTTCTTTTAATAAACAATTTATTCTGTACCAGTAAATAGCCTGATGGTGGTTTGTCATCTACAGCATGTCATATTTTTAACACAAATGCAGTCAGATATCACTTGGAACATGAGATTTTAAATCAGAAATATCTTAATATAAAATATCTTAAATATTAAAATGCTATAAAAAAAAGGATAATTTTATTTGTAAAAAAAAAATTTTATTATTATTTTTTTTTTTGGTTTTAGTAATTTTCGTGTGTGTTTTTGTCACTTATTTTTTATTGCAGTTTTGGTTGTTTTAGTACAAAAAATGGTAACTATCTGTTATAGAATCCAATCGTTAAATATTTTATAAATTTTTATATTGTAGTTTATTTCACGTATTGATTTTGCATGTATGTTATCGAGAACCTACCACTAGTTTTTTTTTTTTTTTTTTTTTAATGCTTTATTCAGTAACAGAACGTACAACAATTAAATACAAAAAAATAATAGAAATACAAAACAATAATAACAGCAAGAAAACCAATAAAATGTATAATATATAGATACCGATATTAATAATAATACAAGTAAGAGAACCCACCACTAGTGTATTCGTGTGCGCGTGTGTCCGTGACGTCAGTGGCGGGTTGCTGTTCAGTGCTGATTCTCGCGGCGCGCGGACTGCGGTGAGCGCTGACAGGTTTTGCGTACGATTGACGTCTCTTCCTCTCTTTTTTCGCTCTCTCCCATTAATCCCTCTATTTCCACACCGTCTCCATCCATTCCCCATCACATCAGACCTCGCGGAAACAAGGAAACGCACTGCTGGAAATGGATTAATAACGCGCAGGTGACATGGACGCGTGATCGGAAGGATGGATTCGTTTCACCTGTTTCTCGCCATCCTTGCGTTTCGGGCCAGTCTCGCCTCCGCGGCAGATCGAAAATTCGGTGAGTGTTTAATATAGTGTGTGTGTGTGTGCGCGCGCGTGCGTTTCCGTAGGGAAAGGGCGAGATGAAGCGCGCGCCATATCAATAATTGTCTTTTCCGCTGGTTTATACATTTCCCATGAGTGTTTTCTAGACAGAAAAAGAGTTTATTTGGCGGGTGGATGCGCAGATGCTTGCATCTTCCAATACTGAACCAATAAATAAATCGACGTGGAAGGGAATATCAAGCTTCATTCTGCAAAAAACACAGCACAGACTGATAGTCTGTTTCCTCTAGTCTCTAAAATAGCGTAATTCTCCACATACAATGATTTCATGTCCCGTAATGTGAAGCGGAGAAGCTGTAGGACTTTCTACACTGGTCTTTCGCTCATTACATAACTGGGTCTGGAGCTGGAGAGACGACATACACACGGCCTGTGTTTTTCACTTTTCTTGGCGAATGCATATTATGTACTATATTATTTAATCATCTGACCAGTCTGAACATCTAGAGAATGGTGTGTGTGTTCAGTAGGGCCTCTGTCTGCAGCAGCACAGGAAATGAAGCATCACAGAGTACAACACATAAGCCACTATAATAGAGTTTATACGGGGTCTGTCTGTGTGATTCATAAACCCAGCCCAGAAAAAGGTCATCCTGTCAGTCATTAGCAACTGTAACCATGGCAACAGATAGCAGCGTGTTGATTTCATATTGACTTGATCGCTCTAGACCGCATGAATGAGTAAAAGACAACCACACACATATACACACTTTTGATTTCATTGCATTATAAACTGACACACATACACCCACACACACACGTATATGTATATATATATATATATAGAGAGAGAGATAGATAGATAGATAGATAGATAGATAGATAGATAGATAGATAGAAGATATGGATATAAGATATAAGTCTATTATAGTCTATATAATAGCCCACTATAGTCAGTCAAAAGGTTAGGGCTCAAACAGTAAAACAGAAGGAGATCAAGGGAGTTCCTTTTCAAACATGAAGTGAAATATATCCTTGCAGAACTGTTTGTTTTAAGTCTAATGTGACTAGAAATAGTGAGCAAAAAATTAGGAAACCTTGATTTTGAGATTAAATGCTTTAATATCTTAATTTATACTTAATTTACTGTGGATACACACAGGTTTGTCAGCTCAAAGACAGACAGTTAATGCAGAAGCATTTGAAATTCAATGCTGGTAAAATTTAGAGTGATATTGTGGTTACAGATAAAACTGACATAATTGATTATATAAAACTAAACGGGCAAATTTAATACCTGATTATCTACATACAAAATGCTGCTTTAACAGGTCAATTTAATAGTAAAATTATAGTTTATTCCATATTTTTGTTGTTTGTTTGTTTATGCCAGCATTCTAAATGACATTATATGCTTTATGCCATTTTTATTATATTTTAGTTTTAATTTGATCAATTTTATTTCCTTGTCTGTGGTTAAGAATAATGCTTTGATTTAAACAAAAGTATTGGCAGCAGTTGTATAATAATACAATGAAGTGATCTGGGGTGCAGGTTTATATTGTGAAATGAAATTAAGCACTTTAACCTTTTGGAAATAATTATCAATAAAAAAGGAAGTTAGTGAGTTATTACAGGAAGTTACAATTCATAATGAATGCCGTTTCAGTGTTAAGAGATTTTATTATCTGTCCATCCATTTGCTGTTAAACACATTTGTCATAAAGCTATGGACTCTACTAAACACTAAACAGCATCTGCACTCAAATCTCAGACATTGCCTCATGCAGAAGCTGACATGGTCACACAGGACTCTTTGGCTCATAATTTGAGAAGATGAGTGTCTGTGGAATCATTTGAGAGGATGTCAGTGAGGAGACCGTCTGTCCACCGTCATTCTCATGATCTGTGACTGCAGCGTCACAACGCCTCCCCCGAAAATGAGCATGCAAACTGCTCTCCATAGTAACAGAGAGGGTTTAATAGAAATATAACAAGGGAAACATGCATTATATATATATGTGGAGGACCTACAAAGAACGCTAATGGCCTGGCAACTGTTGTTACTCTTTGAAACACAATATTAGAATCCAATCATTATATTGGCCGAACTATATTTAATTCAGAAGATCCTATCATGCTATCAACAAAATCTAAACACTGCTTTGCAATTGAAATTCTACATTGACTGTAATTTCTTGATCACAAAACATGTGAATTACACACTGTATTTTGCCGATTGTTTGAAACGGGCTAATTGTAATCGATTCGTTTTTTTTAAGGAGTACTCGAATTTTACTGCGTTTATCGGGACAGTCTTTACGCTGAGATGATGTGAAGAAGAATTAGATGAAGCCATTCACGGTTTGTTAATCATACATGAGTAAATGAGGACACATGCTGCTAAACCCCACACACAGATTTTCTGAGGCTGAGAATGTGCTATTTTCTGCTGAGACACTTGGTGTGTGGGGGTTTGTGTGAGAATAATTTACTATGAATGATGTGTGAATGTGAATGTCAGACACACTGCAGTAAGTCCCATAATACCTCATGACAGCAACACGCTTTTGTGATGTTTTTGGTTAGTTTTTAGTCCATATGCAGGTGAGATGAGATTGAGATCTGTCTCAGCTGGTTTGATTAAGAAAATAGTGACAACAAATCACAGCAGTTAGCATGAGGAGTTTAAAGCAAGCACTGGAGCAATTAAAAAGGATGTTAGCCATTATTTTGTCAGGCTTACCCACTAAATTAGACACGCCCCTATTCTAAACCCTAAATTAGCCATGCCCCTATTCTAAACCCTAAATTAGCCACGCCCCTATTCTAAACCCCTGAATTAGCCACGCCCCTATTCTAAACCCTGAATTAGACATCTCTATTCTAAACCCTGAATTAGACACGCCCCTATTCTAAACTCCGAATTAGCCACGCCCCTATTCTAAACCCTGAATTAGCCACGCCCCTATTCTAAACCCTGAATTAGACATCTCTATTCTAAACCCTGAATTAGACACGCCCCTATTCTAAACTCCGAATTAGCCACGCCCCTATTCTAAACCCTGAATTAGACATCTCTATTCTAAACCCTGAATTAGCCACATCCCCTATTCTAAACCCTGAATTAGCCACGCCCCATTCTAAACTCTGAATTAGCCACGCCCTATTCTAAACTCTGAATTAGCCCCGCCCCTATTCTTAGACCATACAAAGATACCCATTGTATTACTGAGACCGAGCAAACCAGAGGAAAGTTGTATTGCTCAGATGTGCTCTTTTATAGCTCAGGAGGGTTAGTGTAGTTCTCAGTTGTATTTCTTCACACTATAAACGTTGTCTCGAATGTTTCTGCTAAAATAGTTGAAATACAGTAATAGGAAAGATCTATGAAATTAATGTGGGCAGCATAATTCAGATACATAGAATTTGAAAGATGTTTGAGTTCATATTGAGCTCTCCTTTTGATTTCAGATTTTGGTATCAAATTGGAGCAGTTTCAGACCTCTAAAAAACTAGAGGAGTGTTATTTCAGGACACCTATTTCAAGGATATTTGTCAGCTAATAGGGATATTTTGATCTGAGTGTCACTCCCCAAAAAATTAAAAAGTAAAACTGAATAATTTTTTAAGGCCAATTCACATAAAGATATCCATAAGCATATCAATATTGTCGTCCACACCAACACTAGATTTAAATGCTCAAGCTCTTTAAAGTCGGGCGGATTCTGATTGGCTGTCAGTGTTTGTTTTTTTCTAATGTTATTCCAACAGTATTGTTTCTATAGTTATAGCTGTGGTCTGGACTTTTCTCATAAAATTAGAATGAATGTTAAAACTGATCGTTATCATTGTAATTATCGTCCTTGGTGTGAACTGCCCTTTATTTCTAATTCTAAACATTCTCTTTCTCTCTTTCTGTCAGGCTGCCTGTTTGAGGATGGTCTGTGTCTGAACTATGAAGTATGTCTTAATGGTGAGTCAGTCACACACATTCGATACCTGTAGTCTCTGTGAATCTCAAGCCGTTTGATTAATGCAGTCTATCATCATTTTGAATACAATGCATTTTAACTCTTTGGGTTTGACTCTCACCCTAACAAACACACACATGCTGTTTTAAATATAGTTTTTGTGTTGCTTAGCAACCATTCCGAATTCACCTCCACATGGGTTGAAAGTTAATAGTTTTTTGTTGGCACAATATGTTCCCACACTCAGTTGCAGTCAATGAGAGGGTGATATTGTGACGAGGTTGAGGGCCGTGGGAGGACGGCGCGAGGCCGGTGGCGTGATTAATAATGAGCGACGCACCGGTCTCGTACGGCCCTCGACCTCGTCCTGCTCGCCACAAATATGAATGAAATTTGTTCAGGCAGTATCAGCCAATACTTTCTTACTCGTATCTGGTGCGAGTGTGTGTTTCTTTTAAATTTATATATATAATTATAACTCATATAACTATGAGGCTAAGGTTCCTCTGAAACGCTGCCAGAAACTGGTGTCTGGTTATACATCTTGTTTGCTGCAGGCCATAAAAGCAAAAGGGTGTTCTACCAAGTGCTAAAGATGCTTGCGATGAAGGAGTTGAATAATTACTTAATTGATATTTCAAATTTATTGCACTAAAGTAGTAAGTAGTTGGCAGGTGCTGTGTAGGCTGCAGTAAGCGCTTGTGTAGACTGTGTAAGCGCACAATCACAAAGGATAACAAAAGAAGTCTTTAATAGCAAATTCCACTAGGAACACATAGGAAAATCACAGGGAAGAAGCTCAGGAAAGAACCATGCTTAACATAAACAATACCAGACAATGAAACAAAGGAAACTGAGGGCTTAAATACAAGGGAGAGTAATCAACTAAACAGAAACAGGTGCGTAGAACTAACTAACAATCAAGGAGGGAAAACTAGGGAACACAAGCAAACTAGAACAGGGAAACAGAGCCAAAACAATGAAGCTAAACCAAATCAGAACATACATGTTATAGTAGTAGTAAATCATATATTTTTACTAGGGCTGTCAAACGATTAATCGCGATTAATCGCATCCAAAATAAAAGTTTGTTTTTACATAATATATGTGTGAGTACGGTGTATAATTATTTTCTATATATAAATACACACACATGCATGTATATATTTAAGAAATATTTGCATGTATATACTGTGTATATATATTTATATTATATATAATTTATATTATATATAAATATTTGATATATAAAGAACACATTTTTCTTAAATATATATGCATGTGTGTGTATTTATATATAGAAAATAATTATACTCCATACACACACATATATTATGTAAACACAAACTTTTATTTTGGATGCGATTAATCGCGACTAATCGTTTGACAGCCCTAATATTTACCTCTACTTTCTCACCCTTAGAATTAAACAGCCTTTTTTCTAGTCTGTTGATAAGAATTATTAATACAGTCACTCATTACATACTCACAGAGGTTAACCAATCAAAAACATTTCATTTACATATAGAAATGTCCTCTGTTATGATTGGCTAACCTCTGTGCGTATGTAATGAATGACAAATTGACAGCACAGAGAAATGCTTTATTTTCTCTCTTGTGGGTGTAAAATAGAGATGCAAATGTAATCTCTCATGGTGTGAGCCTACTATCAGGCAGGTGTCGGGGACTGTCTCAGTCGCCCCTAGCTACTGTCTCTAATAAGCTGAGACTCTTAATGGATCTAAAAATACACACGCACACCATGAAGAGTGCACATAATTGTCAGTCTGAAGAGGTTGTTGATTTGATTTTCTCTGTAGATGGCATGTTAGGCCGCTGCGAGGCTGCTCCATTAACAGAAGTCTACACATACGACGTCACGCCAGCAACGGTACAGAGATTCCGCATACTCCTTCAGAGACTGGCACACAGAGGTAAGTGCAATAATGTCACCATAGCAACTGCACACATCACTGTCGCCATGGTTATAAAGGCTCCTCCTAGAGCTCCTCAGCATTCGAGGATCCAATCAGAGGCTCAGTGTGTGTGACGGTTGATGTAAGATGTGCGTGTGGAGTTTTACCCAGAGTTCATTTCACATGTCAATATCTCCTGCTTTGATTCTGTTCCTGCAGGGCTGTCTTGGGAAGATGACGTCACTCAACAGGTTTTAACGAACGAGTTCTCCAAACTACGCAAAGTTTCCCTTCCATTACCAGAGCCCAGGTAAAGCACTAACATTTGCCAGTTAGTTTGTTCACTTATAGCCAGAGGAAATAAAAATCACAAATAGGATCTTTTTTAAAAGTTGTCATGAAATGAAAATTGCGATAATCTTTTCTTCCCTATTGCTATGTACATTATGAGAAATAAAGAGAATGCAAAATGTAATTACCTTTGATAATTACCCATGGCCATGATTCCTCTAGTGATTTCTGCAGTCGTGGTTCATATATCTTGATATTCTGACAGGCTGCAGGGTTATGGACCTGCTGTTGGAGACAGGAGAATGAAATCACCAGAGGCTGAGGTTAGGAAGACTCTGAAATACCTGCAGCACCTGGGACTGCTACCAAAAACATCACACAAGGTGAGTCAGGTGTGCGTGTGTGTGTGTGTGTATGTGTCCGAGGGCCGTGGCTCTGCCTCAGGATTGATATTTACATTGGACATAGAACATTTTTAAATGTAAAAGTGAACAAAAATCTTTGAGATCAAACATGAAATGAATATGAATAGGCCCAATAATGTGCAAAATTATTAACATGGCAGGCTGAATTAGCCTGGCTAACGTCAGACCAAGTCTCATTTGAGACTTGGTCTGGGAACCACGTGTACATTTTCTCGTATTTGAGGCGTGGTTTACGAATGCCCAGAGCCGTTTATTGGGCGCTATGAATATCTATCAAATGCGCCTGTATGTAGCTCATAGCCAATCGCTTCAATTATACCAGATGACGTATGTAGAGTGACAGAAATTCGACGAGGAAAAAGACGATGGGTCAAAGATTTATTTGTACACGATGGCGTTTAGCGAATATTACCGTTTGTGCAAGATAAACATGAGGGTAGAAGGTAACGTCAAGTCTGATGCCATGTTGGATCCATAGATATAAACAAACTGCTTCGGTGTCGTCATCGTCTTGCTGCTCCCTCCCCGTTCTGTGATTGGTTCCCTTTTTCAGGGGAAAATTTGGTCCATGGTGTCCAGACTGCCTAGCAGCGTGAATAAAATCGCGCTGCGAGCAAGGCAGTATGGGGAAACCCAGGCTAAGGCTGAATAGGAACATTTACAATTTGGTATATTCATAAACATCAGCAAGTGTGATTTACCAATCTATTAGTTTTAAGCTGTTTTAAATGTTTATCCTGTGTAGGGGGCGGAGCTTCAGTATTATCGCCCTGGAGAACCACGCCCTGCCGCTGACTCCTCCCCTCCTGAGTTCATTCCAGAGATGCCCTATCAATCACAGTCTTACCCCGACCTCAGCCGATACCAGAGCGATGCGGCACACGCTCCACAGCAGGGAGAGGGGTTAGACCTGCTCAGGGCCGCACTTCAGAACTATCTTTCCAAGAACAAACCTCCTCTGGGGGAAAGATCCAAAGCGGACCGGCTCTTCTTAAAAGACTCTCTTACACCCGTGGATGGTATAATCATCTCTTCTCTTCTCTTCTCTTCTCTTCTCTTCTCTTCTCTTCTCTTCTCTTCTCTTCTCTTCTCTTCTCTTCTCTTCTCTTCTCTTCTCTTCTCTTCTCTTCTCTTCTCCATTTACTAATGTCATCTGAAAGCTGTACGACTGTCTGTGAAACGCAAAACGAGATGTTTAGCAAAATATCAAAGCTTCTCTTTTCAACAGTAGCCTGTAACCCGAGTCTGTCAAGCTTAGTCAAGCCTAGTTTAATGTGAAGAGAGAGTAATAAGTAATAAGTATAAGTTTTTTCTGGCAATTTTACTAGTGGAACAAAAAGTGAACCCTTAACCTTCTATTTCATGATATTTCCTCACTGTAATGCAGTAAGTCATTTGAAAATCTTTTTTAATAAAACGGATAATCCCGGTCCTTTATTATGATTGGACGCCACTGCGTCTGTGTGTTGCAGCATCTGTGATTTGTTTTTCAACCATTCCGCTTTTAAAGAACTCCGCTCTGCGGCATGCTTTATATATATATATATATATATATATATATATATACATACACTCACCTAAAGGATTATTAGGAACACCATACTAATACTGTGTTTGACCCCCTTTCGCCTTCAGAACTGCCTTAATTCTACGTGGCATTGATTCAACAAGGTGCTGAAAGCATTCTTTAGAAATGTTGGCCCATATTGATAGGATTGCATCTTGCAGTTGATGGAGATTTGTGGGATGCACATCCAGGGCACGAAGCTCCCGTTCCACCACATCCCAAAGATGCTCTATTGGGTTGAGATCTGGTGACTGTGGGGGCCATTTTAGTACAGTGAATCATTGTCATGTTCAAGAAACCAATTTGAAATGATTCGAGCTTTGTGACATGGTGCATTATCCTGCTGGAAGTAGCCATCAGAGGATGGGCACATGGTGGTCATAAAGGGATGGACATGGTCAGAAACAATGCTCAGGTAGGCCGTGGCATTTAAACGATGCCCAATTGGAACTAAGGGGCCTAAAGTGTGCCAAGAAAACATCCCCCACACCATTACACCACCACCACCAGCCTGCACAGTGGTAACAAGGCATGATGAATCCATGTTCTCATTCTGTTTACGCCAAATTCGGACTCTGCCATCTGAATGTCTCAACAGAAATCGAGACTCATCAGACCAGGCAACATTTTTCCAGTCTTCAACTGTCCAATTTTGGTGAGCTTGTGCAAATTGTTGCCTCTTTTTCCTATTTGTAGTGGAGATGAGTGGTACCCGGTGGGGTCTTCTGCTGTTGTAGCCAATCCGCCTCAAGGTTGTGCGTGTTGTGGCTTCACAAATGCGTTGCTGCATACCTCGGTTGTAACGAGTGGTTATTTCAGTCAAAGTTGCTCTTCTATCAGCTTGAATCAGTCGGCCCATTCTCCTCTGACCTCTAGCATCAACAAGGCATTTTCGCCCACAGGACTGCCGCATACTGGATGTTTTTCCCTTTTCACACCATTCTTTGTAAACCTTAGAAATGGTTGTGCGTGAAAATCCCAGTAACTGAGCAGATTGTGAAATACTCAGACCGGCCCGTCTGGCACCAACAACCATGCCACGCTCAAAATTGCTTAAATCACCTTTCTTTCCCATTCTGACATTCAGTTTGGAGTTCAGGAGATTGTCTTGACCAGGACCACACCCCTAAATGCATTGAAGCAACTGCCATGTCATTGGTTGATTAGATAATTGCATTAATGAGAAATTGAACAGGTGTTCCTAATAATCCTTTAGGTGAGTGTATATATACACACTTATATATATACTGTATATATATTAAAAATATATATTTTTTTTACCTATATTATTTTTATAGTTTCTTGATTTTAGTAATGAGGTCCCTTTTATCCAAGACATTAAACATTTCCTTAATATTTCTATGCAGTAGAGGGTTAAGTCGTTATTCACTGCAAATTTGCCTTAAAAATTATGTTAAAAAACTTTCTCACAGAATCCTTCATCTGGAAAGTTCTGCGGAATGTGGGAAGACACAGTGTGGATGTGAAGAGTCTAAAGACAACAGATCTGGATAAGCTTGCTGTTCTTATCGCAGACGCTCTGCAGGTGGTGGAACAGCAGGCCGGTCAGGGAGAGACGCCCAGAGACCTGGAGACACAGTGGCGTCCTGAGGACGAGGCAGAAGACATGCAGTATGAGGACCAGCATCCTGAGAGCGATGCAATGGAACAGACCCCTAAAGACAGTGCTCAGAAGAAGACGGAGGTGGATGAGGAAAGTTCATCTGTCACTCAAAAGACAGTCCAAACCATCATGCCTGTGACAGGTAACATCATCTGAAGCAAAACCAAGTCTTTCATCACTCATACGTAGACAAACATTTGTAACAATCATGATGTTTCTCTTTCAGAGGGACAGACAGTAGAGGAGGAGAAGAGAACCATGGACAACAAGGTAGTACTAGTGTTGGTTGAAGGTCAGAAACATACTTCACGCAAGAACACAAAGCAGATGTTTTCTGTCCACTCTTAGGTCACATTTACATTACATTGTTCAAGTGACCCAATTCCGAGCTCGGATATGACCCACGAACGTGTAAGCAGGGAAAAAGCACATGGATTTCGGTATTCTCTGAAGATTCTCAGATCGGTTTCAGGCCTCATATGTGGATATAAATCTGATATGAATCAAATTCATGCATTTGCGTCTGCCATGTAAGCGGACAGATCGGATATTCCCGTCTATGCGATTCTTATGTCACGGAAAAATCGACTCGCCACCATGATCACATGAGTCTTTTCAATGGCGTAACAATGGCTCAACCCAATGTTTTGCTGACCTTTAAAGATGGTGCAGAAAGCAAAAGCCGTTTTTACTTCCTTTTCGGCCTGTTCACTTTTAAAAGAAGATGTAAGCTTGTCATAAAAAAAAAATCTAATATAGTCAACAAATCGAAATTGGTTGTCAAGACCTGCATGCGCCCTTAATGTCAAAACTGTAAACCTACATAAAATGTGTTCAGTTTAAAAAATTTTTTTGCATTTCACTTAAATAATATGCTTGACATGTTTACAAAGCAGCTTAACAGAGAATATTGCCATCAGTAAAATTTATCTAGTTTAATGTTTCAAAATCTAGTTTAATGTTTCAAAAATCAAGTGTACCAGATTTTCAGATTTACCTGTAGGGGAGTGACGGAATGTTGAATTACATTTCACTAAAATCAAAATTAGATAAATATAAAACAAATATTGTGCATGGAATTTTCCTTCAAGTATGGATTTACATTCTGCTTGTGTTTATTTCCTGTTTTAGCAGGAAGTGGGCTTTTTGGGAAAGCTGCTGGAGTACCTGGATAAAAGCTCCAGCTCAGACCCCGAGTCTGTTGATAAGGGACCGGGCGTATCTGTAGAGAAGGTTCGTAGCAGAACAACACACCGGGAGGTTGGGATGCAGAAAAAGGCCATCGAGAGGGTGGAGGAGGTAGAGGGCTGGGTGCAGGCAGCAGCTATAGCGCCCTCCTCTGGCCTGAAGGAAAACCCTGCACCACACCGCAAGAACATGAAAACACAGGATCTTCAGTTGGATGTCCAGAGCAATGCTAAAAATGACATCTACGGATACATTATTACTGACACAGAGTAAGACCCTCTCTCTCCCTCTCTTTCTTTCTCTCTCAATTAAATTTAGTCTTTTATTGGCCTGTTCTCCACACATTATTGACATAGCATTCAATCAGTACAAGAGCAATAGTGTTAAAATATCAAATATAGACATTTGTGATCATTGGGGAAAATTCCCACACCAAGGCTGCATTTATTTGATCAATAATACAGCATGAACTGTAATACTGTGAAATATTGTTCAAATTTAAAATAGCTGTTTTCTGTTTAAAATGTAATTTATTCATGTGATGACAAAGCTGGATTTTCAGCATCATTACTCCAGTCTTGAGTGTCACATGATCCTGCAGAAATCATTCTAATATTCTAATTTGATGCTCAGATAACATTATTATTATTATTACACAGAGACGATAACGGTTATCGAAAACCGTTTTTCAAAAGGCCGTTTTCGTCTTGTAAACGAACAGCCATAACACTTAAAAGGTTTTCCGGTTTTAGTTGTAAATGGTGTCGTGTAAACAGCCCCTTAATGTCAAACTCAAACCCAACAAGACATAACCCTTCACAATAATGTGATTGTATTATGATCAGAATCAAGTTTCTCTTTCTCTCTGGATCAGGAATCTTCCCACAGATAAGGGATTGTATCTGATGGAGTTGGTGGCTCATAAAGCGAAGATTCAAATGACGGATTTCTCAGAGCTCTCGTGAGTCGTGATAGTGTGTGTTTGCATCTTGTGTTGTCTCCAATGCATGTATATTAACTATTTCTAAAATTAGGATAACTTGCAAAAAGGAAAGCCACAATGGGTTTAAAATATATTGCAAGCTTAGAAAGTAAAGTATATCTATTTTTACGTATATCTATATTTATCTTATAGCGAACGATTCATGTTTAATTTTTTTTTAACATTTTGACTGCGTAATTTTTTCATTAAAATATGAATTGAACTTATTTTTGTATGCCGGACTTCTCCAATTATTTAGTTCGCTTAAACCCCGCCCACTCAGATCTGCCCCATCCAATCAACGACCAATGGATAGAACCAAGTCCCCGCACTACATTTTTGTCTTTTTCTTTATCTATTTCACTTGGATGTATTTCAGTCGTGACTTTAATGTTCAGACAGGTCTAAGAATAATTTAATGGATGACTGTTTGGTTTTCAATGTGCCATTTATTGTATTTATTAGTATGGTTAAAACACTAACTGAGGGTATATTTCTTGTTTTTGGACACCAACATGATTCCTCAAAATAAGTTGTTGTGTGTTTGTGTATTTGTATAGTGTTGTTAGTCCAGCTGTGACGTTTCAGGTCCGTCCGAACGCTCAGAACATCACTACAACAGATGTGGCTAATGTAGCAGGTTAGTTTAGTAAGAGTGAACTAATTACATGATATACAAGAGACAAGAAACTCTTCCATGAATGTCTCTGTTCAGACTCCTCTGATTCTGATTCTTCTCTTGTATCAGTCCATCGAAAGGATGAACTGGAAAAAGAAGCGAAAGTCAAGATTGTGGAGGCTGGAGTCACTGATGTAAGATTCTGTCTAGTTTTTTCCATCTCATTGTCACCTCGAACAGAATAAAATACATTGTAATGTAGCATATACTGCATAAAAACTGTTGTTAATCAAATCATTGTAAAAATAAAAATTGAGGCACCATTTGGGGTTCCTCAGATCCCCACACTGGTAGAACCGTATATGGAGAACTTTAAAACATGTCAGTTCTCTAATGAACTTGCAAAATGAAGCCCCATAAGTCCTGCAAGAACTCGGAAGACTGTCAATGGTTTATCTAATAAATCATAAGAAGGTTTTGAGGCACTTAAACATATAAAATGAAGCTGCCCATGTTTACAACAGGATCTGAGTCACCTTCAAAATGCCTAGAGATTCTCAAGAAGGTTCTGCCAGTGTCTGAAGAATAAATAAAGAACAAAACAGATTACACATTTTGACTCTGACAGCAGCTACAGCGTCCTTTTCTTTATATATATATCTGAGACTTTAGAAAATAAATGCAATTAAAAAATGTCTCTTAACTTTCTCTTTCTCTATAGAGGAGTAAACTGAATCAGATTCCCACCAAGTACAGCCGCTCTGAGTCTCTGAAGTTTCTGATTCTGACTGTGATTTCCATCATCTGCATCGCTGGAGTGTTGCTGGCGTCCAGCGTGGTTTACTGTCTGCGTCACCGCTCTCATCACAAACTCAAAGAGAAGCTCACCAACCTCGGCTCAGAGCCCACTACTGATTCCACTGCTACCTACCAGGTACAAACGTGTGTGTGTGTGTGTATTTGTAGAGCTGTTCGTTTGAGATTTTCTTTGATGTATGAAATATCCATTTCTCTCTAGGAACTGTGCAGGCAGCGAATGGCAGTGAAGCCTCCTGTTGAGAAGTCAGATCCTATTCACTCTTCTCGTATAAATAGCGTGTCCTCTCAGCTGAGTGAGGGCCCGATGCCGAGTCCCTCTGCTCGCACTAGCACCTCCTCCTGGAGCGAAGAGCCCGTCCACTCCAACATGGACATCTCTACTGGTCACATGATACTGGTACACACGCAAACAAACACACACTGGGAAAGTTTAAAAATGTAACACAGATGCATTTATTCAATGCCATTGGGAAAGCTAAAACCTTCACTTGCAAATATAAACGTAAAAATTATATTAAAATGTAGTCATCTTTTTGGGATAATTTAATTAACATTTAAATAAAAAATTCATAACATTTTATTTTTTTTAATTTATTAATTTTTTTTTAAAATAAGTCTCACCAAAGCTGCATTTATTTGATTAAAAATACAGAAAAACAATAATATTGTGAAATATTATTAGTTTTCTATTTTAATATATTTAAAAATCATCATTACTCCAGTCTTCAGTGTCACATGATCCTTCAGAAATCATTATAATATGCTGATTTGATGCTCAAAAAACATTTCTTATTATTATCAATGTTGAAAACAAGCCGTGCTGCTTAATATTTTTGTGGATAGCATGATACTTTTTTCAGGGTTCTTTGATGAATAGAAAGTTCAAAAGAACAGCATATATAAAAAATAATTCATTTGCAACATTGTTAACTGTCACTTTTGAACAATTTAATGCACCTTTAATAAAAGTATGAATTATAAAAAATAAAAATAAACGTACAGACTCCAAAACTTGTGAACGGTAGGGTAATTTTCCATTTCATAAGAGCAAAAGACATGCAAAAACATCCTGTATGTTCTTCTTTGTACACTTATAGGCATATATGGAAGACCACCTGAAAAACAAGAATCGTTTGGAGTCCGAGTGGGAGGCTCTCTGTGCGTACCAGGCCGAGCCCAACGCCACCACCATCGGACACAGAGACGGCAACGTCAAGAAAAACCGCACAAGCACAGTCATAGCCTGTGAGTCAAACACACAATTTGTTTATTTATGTCCTGTAACCATTGGTGTGTTAATGAATTCCCATGCTGTAACTGAGCTTTTCAAATGGGAAAATAAAATGTGTTTTTGTTTAGATGATCATTGCAGAATAACTCTGAAGTTGGAGAACAATCAAGGCAACTCGGACTACATCAATGCCAGCCCAATCGTGAGCCCAAACTACATACTTCTGCAAAAAGCATCAAACTACTCAAACTGCACACTACAAACTACAGTGCAAACTGGATAAAACACTAGGTGTAGGAAACTTCGACCCTGGTTGCTCCAGGGTGACTGCACATGTAGAAAATACTCAGCGTAAATTACTTCGGATAGAAGGCATTGATTAACTGTCTGTGGACCAGTTAATGCAAACAACTGAGACCTGCTTTATTACCACTGTGCCCTTAAGGAAGACACTTAACCCATAGGTTACTCAGCGCTATTTGCCATCAGTTAACGCAACTGATGCCGTAGGTCACATGACAATGACAACATGGTGATTCACTAATACTATCCACATTCATACTATAGAGATTACATACTTTTTTTAAACGATTGAGAAGTAAGTTCTAAACCAATGTACGTATGAGATTTTGGACACAGCATTAGTATTATCAACAGAAAAGTGGGCAATCAGCCTAACACTCAGAACTAATGTGCAATATGTGAAACTGAGAGATGTAGAGATGTTATGGGCTGCATTAGCTGATTTGCATAAGTGAAATGGGTACTATAACGATGCAGACTGTGCATGCAAATAAATGGCACAATTTATTCTTTGTGTTTTGATTGCTCATTCTGTAGTATAATTTACATACATGTCATTTAAACCATATACAGCCAGACTGCATGTGATGCAGAAGGGTTTATTGTGTGTTTTCTCTCTCTCAGATGGATCATGACCCCCGTAACCCCGCGTACATCGCCACTCAGGGCCCGCTGCCCTCCACTGTGGCTGACTTCTGGCAGGTAAACTGCATTATTTGTTTGTAATCTGACATAGATGGTCAGAGAGTGTGGTCATGTGAGTTCTCTAGCACAAGGTCTGGGAGAGCCTGTGTGTGTGTGTTACAGATGGTCAGGAAGAGTGTGTAGAGTACATGTTTGTGTAATGTGTGTTCTCTTGCAGATGGTCATGCAGTGTGTGTGTAACATTGTGTGTGTTCTCTTGCAGATGGTCTGGGAGAGCGGGTGTGTGGTGATTGTCATGTTGACTCCTCTCACTGAGAACGGTGTGAAACAGTGTTACCACTACTGGCCCGATGAAGGCTCCAACCTCTATCACATTTATGAGGTACCGTACGCACAAATATTCTCCTTGCAGAGTAGAGGGACGACTTTACTTGTGTAAGGGCGACTGCTTGTGGGTTTTTGTTCTGCTGTTTTGGTGGTAGAATATCTAACAAAAGAATCAGCTTATACAACGGAGGTGTGCAGTAAACCTCACTCCCCTGGCCTCAAGAGGCGCGCTAGCGACTGATGCTAGAGGCTGCGGCCTTTAGTGCCCTTGTTAGTGTGTGCGCCTGCCTTCCATGCTGGAGACGCTGGTTTGAGTCCCGCTCAGTAGGACCAGTTACACTTAGACAGAGTTTTCTGTCATATTTAGACACATTTGTTCTGCTCTACTGATAGGATTTCACCCTGGAATCACCCTGCGTTTGACACAGTACAGCAGTTTCATTCAGCTTCAACTACCTTTTGTTTCAGTCACATGACTTTTACAGCACATCCGCCATATTTATGACCATCAGCAGGGCAAAGTGGACATTTATAAATGTATTTTATTCCTCAATTCATCTCAATATAGTGGCACTATAAACAGATGTGGATTGTGGATTGTGGATTAAATATACACAGTATAAATGCCTTGTGCTAACTTGCTAAAATGACAACAACAAAAAAATCTGGGACCTGGTATTAATCAAATCCAGTGATAATTTTTTTCTGTCCATGTTTTTGTATTCACTTTCTTTGCCTTGCGGGTGATTATAAATGTGGCATATGACGGAAACAAGTTAATATACAAGTACAAAATATATTGGAGAAGAATAACGAATATATTGTAAGTTAAACGTAAGTAATTTAACATAATTGCATCAATACTAGTGGGAGATGGTTGAAATCATAGGCTATGAATAAAACAAAATTGTTTTAAAACGTTTTATCGTTGTTTTCTTAAATGCAAAGCCACTGGGTAGCACACTAAATTTTGCAATTTATTGTCGAGTAAATGCATATTGTTAAATGAACGTGTGATTATATGACATATATGCACATTTATTATAAAAAAAACAGGCCAGTGCATTTAAAAACAGGCAGTTTTCACATTGTGTCTCATCTTGTGTGTGTTTCTAGTAGAGGCATAAGGCTTCATATTGCTTGCTTTCAAAATGTTCAGATTGTTTTAATGTTAAGAATTTAATATAAAAACTGAAATTTTTAGATTGAGAATTTTAATTTAGTTTCTTCATTCTGTGGAACATAAAAGAAGATATTTTGAGAAATATGAATATCAGATCAAATATCAAACAAATATCTCAGATTTTAGATTTTTGAGTTGAGTATCCCTTTAAGGTCTCATGTGATAATAGCTGCAATTTTGTGCAAATGCAGAACACTATAATGAGACAGACAAAAAACAGTGACTATATTTTTGGTTTGGTTTTCTATATTCTTTAATCATCCCTCTGTATCTAGTGATATTTGCACTGCGGTGTGTGGTGTTGTTAGGTACAATAACATGACTAGTTTTTTTCTCATATGTGTGTTGATTTAGGTGAATCTAGTTTCTGAGCATGTGTGGTGTGAGGACTTCCTGGTTCGGAGCTTTTACTTGAAGAACATGCAGACTAATGAGACTCGTACGGTCACACAGTTTCATTATCACACCTGGCTGAACGACAGAACGCCCGAAATCAGCCAAACCCTGCTCGACTTCCGCAGGTGCGAGAGTGTGCGCATGTGTTGTGCGAGTGTGTGTGTGTGTGTGTGTGCGTGCGTGTGTGTGTCAGCTCCTGAGCGGTTGCCAGTGTCATTTTTGTGGTCGTGCAGCTAGTTCACTGGCTCCAGTTGCATAGTCACAAAAGTGATCATTGACAACTGCGACTCTGCATCCAACTGCACCCTGGGATACCAGCCCACTCCCTCAACCTCTCTCCTCCCTCAATCTTTGATCAACCTTTCTGCCTGCTAACCTCTAAGCTCTGACCTATGATTTCCTCCTTTTCTTTGCCTCTTCCCACAGTTCTCTGTGTACCTCTGTTCTCTCTGTCTTTCTTATATTTTCAGTTTTTCTTCAGTCAGAATTGTTGTTTGGTTGCTCCTGGCCCCACCCATGTTATTGCTGATCTGCACAAAACCACCAGCAGTGTTTATAAGTCCAAACCAGTAACATGGCAGAAGCTAATGTGGCTGTGTGTGTGTTTGTGTGGGTCAGGTTTTGTCTACATTGTGCTGATCAAAATAGATAAGTAAATAGAATGTATTAATAAAAACAAATTAATTAATAGAATAATGTTCAAATGGAAAACAAAAGAATGCAGAGAGGTTTGTATCAGAGTTAGGTTTAGGGTTGAGATAGAAAATATTGTTAGCTTAGGACAGTATAAAAACAATGGAAGACAATGGAAAGTCCTCATGACAGATTCAAGCAAACATGTGTGTGATTTGTCCTGCATAATTAATCTTATTTAATCCCCAAATCTTTTATAATAATCTTCACGTCAAAACTTAATTCTTTTTTATTTTTTATACACTACTGTTCAAAAGTTTGGGGTCAGTAAGATTTTTTTAAGAAACACTTTTATTCAGCAAGGATGCAAAAGTGACTAAAGACATTTATAATGTTACAAAAGATTTCAATTTCAAATAAATGCTGTTCTTTTTTTTTACTTTCTATTCATCAAAGAATCCTGAAACAATGAATCATGGTTTACACAAAAATATTAAGCAGCAGAATGTTGATAGTGTAATAGAATGATATCTGAAGGATAATGTGACTCTGAAGACTGGAGTAATGATGCTGAAAATTCAGCTTTGTCATTACAGTAATATATTGAAATAATATTTCACAATATTGCCTTTTGACTTGCAGCCTTGGTGAGCATCAGAGACTCTTAAGCATACGAGAAATCTTACCGACCATAAACTGTTGAACAGTAGTGTAGATTTCATTTTTTTAAATTAATTTATAATTTTTTATTATATGAAATGGATTTAGAACTCCATCTCTTCTGTAGAATTTAGCTGCATCTGAAATCTCTTTACAAGTTTCATATATCTGTGTGTATGTGTGTGTGTCTGTGTGTTTATGATTGTATGTATGTCTTCTTTCTAATAGGAAAGTAAACAAATGCTACCGTGGAAGGTCCTGTCCTGTCATTGTTCACTGCAGGCAAGTAAAAAAAAACGTTCACACACACACGCGCGCGCGCACGCACGTACACACACACACACACAAATATTGTGCTTTCTTATATATATATATTGATATTCGTGCCCTTTTTCAGTCAGAAAAGCCTTAAAACAGCCACTGTGGTCAACTAGATTTCAATATTTAATGCAAGAAGTAAAATACAGTAAATAAAACATGTATTCAACACAATTGTTCACTAAATCTACAAAAGCAAGCATGATATTAAATAATGATTAGGAAACAGGGTTTTAAGAGGGTGACAGCTGAAAGCGCACCTACTCGCCATCTCTGTGTTTGCTACACTAATTTCATGTGCTGGCCGCAACTAGCAAAAGACAGACGGTTGGAAGAAAACACGTTTGGCTGTTTTCCATACTCATGCTGTCATGATGACGTCAGTGGGAAAGCAAAGTCGTGTGAGAGGCAGAACAAGTTGTTACATTTTGACCAATGGTTAAAAGCTTGTTTTTAGATAGTCGACACTATAAAATCTGAAAACAGTTCTGCGACAGATCAGTCTGACAGCGCTAACAGAAACTTCCTGTTCAAAAGTTCCTGTAATATGTCATGGTGTGTTTCTGTATTTTGGCTTTTTATTGTTTTTTTTTTATGTTGCTGTTTTCTTTTATCCATCAGCGACGGAGCTGGACGGACTGGGACGTACATTTTGATTGACATGGTATTGAATAAAATGGCCAAAGGTAAAGACAAAGAAAGCAGAGGATCAGATATCAGTGGGTGTTAAGTGATGCACATTGTGTAAATACTGATATAAATATTGATTCTGTGCTTTACAGGTGCAAAAGAGATAGATATTGCTGCTACGCTGGAACACCTGAGAGACCAGAGACCCGGCATGGTTCAGACCAAGGTATGTACATACATAAAGACATTTGTACACTGAAAAAGACACAATATCTTTCATACTGAAACATACTCTGTGTCCTCCTCAGGATCAGTTTGAGTTTGCACTGACGACTGTAGCCGAGGAAGTGAACGCTATGCTCAAAGTCCTGCCACAGTGATGCTTCCTTTCTGTTTCTCTCTCTTGGTTGTATATAAACTATGATCCCATGTCTGAGAAGATCTATGTTCTGAAGAAACTATTTTGTCTGTAAAATGATTGGACTATATTCAGTAGTAATTAGGAATTGTGTACCGTTTTAGTTCTGTGTGAATATGAAAGCACATTATATTTTTCTTCAACATTTTCTTAATTACTCTCTCATCATTGCTGTTTGCATATCGCACAGACATTTCAATTAAGGCCTGATTGGTTTTAAATGTATACTTAATTGGACCTGAATTTATTGAATTAATATGTATGTGTTTTGTTATTTAAGATTTAGAACTGTGTTCTACAGGTTATGTGTGACAACTACAGGTTTTTTTTTCTGATGATCAGAGACCCACACAAGAACATGAGGAGACAATTTCTGCCTTTCCAAGCCAATGAAACGTTTAAATCATTCATAAATCAAAACATTAAATCATGATGTTCAACTTGACCTGAACTTTTATTATAAGACTAAAACTCTTAAGAAGCACTACCACTTTCATTTGGTATTACATTTAATCTGTGCACACAAAAAGTGTGGATAGCAAGTAGAAATGCATGCAAGACTTGTGCAGTTGTGCTTTATGAACTTACAGCAAACTTGTGCATAGAAAATGTAAACAAATAAAGGCTGAGTTGTTATTGTCTGATTCTGGCCAATTACAGTCTGATCTCCATGCTGTTATCGAGAAGTTTCATGAGCATAAGGAGGAGTTCAGATCAGTGAACATCCACAAGAGCAATAAACAATCACTCATTTTAATAAGAAGCATCAAAAGGAATTAGATTCTGCATATCCTGGCGCTCTATGTGGATATGCAAGTCATCTATTAATACAGATATTAATGTAGCCTCACCCAAATAGCAGCTCATACATCAACAAGTAAACGTATAGGAGGCTGTTCCAGAGCTATCTGCTGTGATCCTGAAGATTCATTAGGGGATATGCTGTAAAAGTGATATGATAAAAAAAAAAAGTTCTAAACATATTCTGTGTGATGGGTCGGTTTCTCTGTAACATGTCTGTTTTGACTATACGAGTAATCGTTGTTAAATCCCCATTGATAAGATTGATCAATACTAACACTAACACGTTCATCTGTATGATCAAGTTTAGTCTGTGCATATTTAAATTCAACATTAACAGACTATCGGTGTGTATTGCGACTGAATAACCAAAGCTGTTTTGATCCTGTGCAGCTCCATAATAAAGTTTCATGTATCTGTGAAGTAAAGGACAATTTCCTGAGTGTCCTGAGTGTTTAAACATGCCTATGCACATTTACTCTCACGACTCAATCATGTGGGCACACACAATTTATCAATACACATAATCATGTAACCAATCTTTATGTTTTTAATTTGGTATTGGTGAAAACTGGTGTTTCAGGCTAGTTGCAGCATTTGTTATTTATAGTTTTAGCAAGTGCTATTTCTTAGAAAATCCAGTAACTCTGGAGATTACACTTTAACCTTATATACTGCCTTTTTGTAGGAAGGCACAGTGTTTGTTTTCATGACAGGAACAAAACTAAGTTTGGAAATAATTTCTGCAAGTTACTGCATTAGTTTTTACTGGATTTATATATTGCATCATATTTGCTTCCTTACTCCTGATTTATATATTTCTATAATGCATAATTGCTTGTTTTCCTTATTCCACCTATATAGAAAGCCTTGGTGTTTCAGTACAGCACATTGTTGCCCTAAGCTAAGGCAACAAACCAATATCTGGTTCAGGGGTGGGGGGCACATTTTACAGATATTATGATGGATATATCATCAGGCCAGGGTCAGGGACCTCCAAGCTCCCAAAAAAAAACGGGTGAATTTTTTTCCCCCAAAATAAAATCTTCTGTATAAAATCAAAAGAAACGTCCATACCTTGAGCCGCCTCAGATACTTTTATTTTGTAAAGTGTGACTTTTTTTAACAGGAAGTTTCTGTTTAAAGTGCTGTCAGTCTGATCTGTCGCAGGAGCGTTTACAGGGGTCATTTAAAGTTCGTGCTGAGTGCTGGAGAAAATGTCCGCGGTGATTCCTCGTATTGAGCAGCTGTCATCGAGAGTGGTGCGTGTTTTGGGCTGTAACCCGGGGCCCATGACACTGCAGGGCACCAACACATACCTGGTCGGGACGGGCAGAAGGTACAAGTATTTGACATGTACAACCTATTTATTGAATGTAACAAGTATGTCAATGTGTATTAAATGTTGCTGTGTATCTGTGTGTGTCTGTCAGGCGAGTGTTAATTGATGCAGGTGAGCGCGCGATACCGGAGTATATTGTCAATCTGCGCGAGGCTCTGAAGCAGCACGAGACGTCCATACAGCACATTATAGTCACACACTGGCATCATGACCACACTGGAGGAGTGCAGGACATACTCACACACTTTCACAAAGGTGAACAGGTTTTGACATTTTTTCCCCAAATGTCATTTAAAATAGCGAAACATTTTAAGTGCCTCTATTTGAAAAGCTCTCAGCCAAATCATGTTTTAATAATGTAAAAGTAAATATCATTATCTTAGTATTAAAAACCATTGGGTTTATGAGAAATCCTCACTAATATAGCTGCATGTGTTATGCAGAAGCAGAGCTGAGGGTCAGTAAACTCCCTCGGTGTCCTCCACAGGAAGAAGCGATTGGAGACGTGAAGAAGAAATATGAATATCTCAGTGATGGTGATGTGATAAAGACTGAAGGGGCAACTTTACGGTAAACACTCACACACACACACACACACACACACACACATTCTTTAGTCTTTGGTCATGTTTACATGCTCATATTTATACACTAAAGTTTGAGGTCGGTAGTATTTTGATTATTATATATATATATTTTTTTTAAAGTCTCTAGCTTCATATTTGTCCATATTTGTTTGATCAAAAATACAGTAAAAACACTATTACTGTGAAATATTATTGCATTTGGTTTTCTATTTTAATATATTTTAAACTGTAATTAATTCTTGTGATGTGTAACTGAATTTTCAGCATCATTACTCCAATCTTCAGTGACACCTGATCCTTCAGAAATCATATGTTGATATGGTGTTATTTTTGTGTAAACCGAAGAAGTTTAAAATAACAGCATTTATTTGAAATAGAAATCTTTTGTAACATTATAAATGTATTTACTGTCATTTTTGATCAATTTAATAGGTCCTTGCTGAATACAAGTATTGCCCAAGCTTTAGTTTTGAATATATATTTTTTATGATTTTCTTTTTTATTTACTTGCATGCTGGGATTGTATATAAATGCATTGGGAAAATTAGTGTGTAAGTTTCTAAATGGAAAACCATTAGTTAGTTGTTTCTTTTGAACAAGGTTGTTGTTAAACTGTTTGTGCTGCATGTAGGGTGCTGTTTACTCCCGGACACACAGATGATCACATGGCATTATTCCTGGAAGAGGAGCAGGCTGTGTTTTCAGGTGACTGTATTTTGGGAGAGGGCACGGCCGTATTTGAGGACCTCCATGATTACATGAAGTCACTGCAGAAGCTCCTCAGCGTGAAGGCCGACCTCATATATCCAGGTAAGTCCAAGTCTGTGTGCGTGTTGATGTTACAGTCTTTTTTTTCTTTTTCAAAGTGCTTTCTACATAAAATTTTCGGTGACACTAAGAAATGCTTGTTTTCTGTTATTTTGGTGTGTCAGGTCATGGGCCAGTGGTCCACAACGCAGCTTCTAAGATCTGTGAGTATATAACTCACCGGAACGCAAGAGAACAGCAGATCCTAAATGTTTTGGAGGAGAATCGAGGAACTGCATTCACTTCCAGCCAACTGGTTAAAGTGGTGTACAAGGTTCAACTCCTTTCTGAATTATCTTATTCTTGACTCTTTAAAGTCACCATAAAATCAAAATGAACAATTTCTATTTTTTATGGAATATTGCAGTGTTTATTATAAATGATTTATCCATGCACATTATTATTTTTTTTAATTCTTGCCCCCTTAAAATCTTTAGTCAAAATAACTTCCTGTCGCTCTTGCAGTGACACGTCTTCTCTTCTCTGATGATGTGTTTACTGGCGTGAGGGCGGGGCAACATGCTGTCACATGACATCACATCACTAGCAAACCACAAACAGTCCCGCCCTACATTTTTTTTCTTGTTTGAGAAGCCTTCACTTGGAAATATGTCATAATAGGGAACAAAAGACTATCACAACTTCTGTTTCATGATGACTTTAATTAGACTAAATCCAAAAACATGTTTAATACATTTTGACAGCGTCAAACCTGCAGTCCACAAGGAGAGAAAAGAAAATGACAGATGTAAAGTGGGGGCCAAAATCTGAGACACTGAGCCTTTAACAACTAAAAAATATTTTAATTTACTGCTAGGTAATAATCATATAAGCAAATGTGTGACTGTACAAATAAGGGACTAACCAAATTCTAAGATTACATTCTGAAAGTTCAATTCATTTTTCATTTAAACTTTTCCTCAATTTGTTATACATATAATACAAATTGTAATGAAATCCTAATGGTCCCACTTTATATTAAGTGGCTTTAAGTACTATGTACTTACATTGAAATTAATAATTTGATACAATGTACTTATTGTGTAACTACATGTTTTTACATTGTACTTATATTTTAAAAATTCCTGCATGTAATTACAGCTGTAATTAATTTATGTAATTACATTTGTAATTAGACAGTTGACCCTTCCCTTACACCTTAACTCACCCTTAAACCTACCCAATCCACCACACCTGTCCCTAACCTTACCCGTATCACACCTCAATAGCAGCAAAAGTGTTTTACAATACAATATGAACACAATAAGTACATTGTACTTATTTTTTTATGTACTTAACGCCACTTAATATAAAGTGGGACCATCCTAATATTGCAAAAATCATCGGTTCTCTTTAAGTGGCCACTGCTTTATAGAATAATATGCAGAGAATTGCACAAATGAGAGTACATTAGTTATAGAAATGTAATATTTTTGTTTTCTATACTGTGTACATGACATGATTTTCATGTGTGTTTTTTTGTTTTTCATATTGTCTGTATGCCAGGAGACGCCTGAACACCTGCACAGAGCAGCAGAGTTTAACTTGTTGCACCATTTAAAGAAACTCCACAAGGAAGGAAAGATCTGCCTTGGTGTGTGCGCACTTGTGTTTGTACGTGTGTGTGCACACAGGTGTTTGCGCATGTCTGTGTGTGCACATGTGATGGTGTATGAACACCGTTTGTTTTTTAAATATACAGTTATTGTCTGTCTTAACTTTCTTTCTGTTTTTCTTTTCTAGCTGAAGGCCCAAATGAAAAGCAGTGGAAGAGCAATTTGTGAATGTTTTTTTTTTTTTACCCAACACACACACACACACAGTGTCTAATAAAAAGTTCCCGATGGACTGAGATGGATTTATTTTGATTTTGTCAATATTTCTTAATTCTGGAAATACTTTAGAGGAGTCTGGGGCTCGTTGTCACTTTTTTCCTTCTCAGGGAAAGTGTGTTTTTGTTGGTATTTTTTTGTATAGGCACATACCATTGCTGTAAATCAGCTATTTATTTATTTTGCATTTAATTCCTGGAAAAAAAAACAAAATTGACCTTTTGTGACGACATGCCCCAATAGCAGGCTATTTACATTTATTTAGCAGACACATTTTTCCAAAAAGCCTTAAAAATGAGAACATTAAAACAGTAAAATAAATTATGTAACATAAAGGTTCTTAAAATGGAAAACATGTAAAAGGTAACAACCCTTGTCTCAATGTAATCTGATTATAAATGGAATTGTATGCGCTGTTCACGGTCAACAATTCAATTATTCCATGAGACAGTGTCCAATAATATGGAAGTAAATGTACAATAAAGCAGCTTTTATTAGGCTAATAACAAAACTGGATTCTTATGGTAATATACATGATTATAAACAGAACGCATGTATGTGTGTGTATGTATATATTATAATATGTATAATTTTTTAAAAATTTTTGTAACATGACATGAGTAATACTTTTAGTACTGCTAATACTTGAGTTTAATATAAATAGGTTTTATATTTTTAATAATATTTTTATAAATATTAAAAAAACATTTAAATGGCCTACTACAGAGATGGTTGAAACATGTCAATACGTATATTATGTTTGCTAGACCACTGTTAATCAAAAATGTGCTCATATCTTTAAAAAAAAAAGGTATTTGCACATGCTCTCATTGCAAGGGGTTAAAATCATAAGACAGTAAAAGGTTAAAATGCGGTCTGGGGTGGTGCAGCCTTGTGCACCCCCATTTTTTGACAGAGGAATCGTGAACCGGAAGTTAACGCTTATCTGCTTGTAACCAGCTGCGGTACAGACCAACTGCGCTTGGAGGAGATACTGCTTACAACGATACCGTGAATAACGGACAGTCCGTTCTACCCTTTCCGTCCAAGGACAAGGATATTTTGATCACACGGCGAAGATCTTATGTTGTGTCGGAGCCGTGTGCAGAGGGAGGCGATCGATTACCGTTTAATGTCGCTGATGGATTTAAACGGGATTATTAATCTAGCGCAGATAACCGGGCAGAATGCGCGTGTGTGATGCGGCCGAGCGCGCGCGCTGCTCCGCTGCAGTATCCGCGCAGAGGCGCGTGAGCCCCCGGCGGCCGGTCGACCGTCGATTCACTGTGTTGTTTTGGTAAATATGTGCCGAATCGAAAATGGTGCGGTAAACGAACAAAGAGCGCATTTATATATAGTCGTAATAAAACGTATCTATTTACAAGTAACGTTATCTGTTAAGGTGTTTTGTTGACATGAGCCAGGGCATAATGTCTGCGTCTCTGTCGCGCTCATAAACGGGTCGGAGAGCCGGTGTGGTCCGTTATCTGAAGCTCTTAGTATCGGGGACAGTATTTTCGCACAGAAAGGATCGGATTTGTCAACGATAAGCCGCGGCTGGTTTATCCGAGAGCCTGTAATGTTCGTGTGTCAGTGTGTGTCTGTGTACTAGACGCGCTGAGCTCACGCTGCCCGTCAGGATGGAATCCGGTGTTGTTGGGGAGGCCGGGGGAGGGGGCCTCGCACCCGTGAAACCGTTTCCGTACTTGTGTGAGGAATCTACTCAGGGTTTGAAATCTAAAAGCCTCCCCGTGCTCAGTGGTAGTCAGGACGCGGATCAGACTCTGCTCTCTGCCCCGCACAGCTCGCCCCGGTGCGGCTCCCCCGTCAGGACAGAGTGTCGTGAGCCGGCGGAGGGTCGCGGCGGCGCGGCGGCGCTCTTGAGGTTCCGCATGTTACGGGTGCCGGTGAGGCGCTATGTGGACGGGATCCTTTCAGACTCTCGCTGCTTCCTGTTCTGCATGTGTTACCTAACCTTTATTCAGTCTCTGATGGTGTCCGGCTATCTCAGCAGCGTCATCACCACCATAGGTATCAGAACTGATTCTCTTCTCTTCTCTTCTCTTCTCTTCTCTTCCATTGTCAGCTCTTTAAGGTCTCATGTTGTCTCATCTCATATTTCACCAATCTCCATCCATCCCCAATTTCTTAATTTCACCATCTCATCTTTTCCCAGTTTTCAGTATTTTCATTCAGGATTGGAGTTTAAGAATTTCAGACTGAATGAACTCTGTGTTTTTCAGAAAAGCGGTACAGTCTGCGGAGCTCGGAGTCAGGTCTGCTGGTCAGCTGTTTTGACATCGGTAGTCTCCTGGTTGTGGTTTTCATCAGCTACTTCGGTGGACGGAGTCAGAGGCCACGCTGGCTGGCCGTAGGGGGCGTGTTAATCGCAGTGGGTGCCGCCCTCTTCTCCCTACCTCACTTCATCTCTCCGCCCTATCAGCTGGAGGAGCTGAACAGCACAGTGGGGGGAGAGGGGCTCTGTGCCAGCGGTAATGGCAGTGGGCAGGAGAGACCCACACTGTCCAGGTGCCAGCGGGACCGGGAGGAGAGTGAGCACGCCCTGTACGTGGCGCTGTTCATCTGTGCTCAGATTCTCGTGGGAATGGGATCGACTCCCATATACACACTTGGACCAACTTACCTGGATGACAATGTGAAGAAGGAGAATGCTTCCCTGTACCTGGGTGAGTTTTGCTGGAGTGTAGTCTGTGTGTTGGTGGGTGGCAGGGTCAAGGGGCAAATTAACGCATAGGCTAACCTCGGCTGTAGCCTTGGGGCCCACGTGATCAGAGGGCCTCTGTTCACCGTTTTTTTGCAAATACTTTTTTGATTAATCTATTTCTACAGTACAAGTAGTTGCTTGTGTTACTGGACACTGTGGACAGAGGTTTTAAAATAACAGACAATTGACGAGCACAGGCGTTTGTAGGATAAATGTTACACATCACCCCTCCCTACGTCAGTTTCAGATGTAAACACATACTACGCTTGTCAAGAATAGGCACTGTTAATCTGACAATGCCCAACGTCGCTGTCAATCACTGCCTTATTTGCTGCCCATTGTTGCCAGAAAATTTGGCAATGCTGAACACAATTGGATCAGAGCCCTGTCAATGCTTTGGCAATGTTAAGCCGTGGCTTTGGCACCACAATCCAGATCTCTGCTCGTGGAATGTAAACACTCAGTAATATATTTTTAAATAAAGCCAGTGCCAAATAGAGTCAATGTTCTGATTACTTTCATGTGACTGATCAAGCTTATGTTGCTAGTATAAGTAACTAAATGCTTTCTCTGTGTCCAGATTTGACTGTAACAATAATGCAAAAATTGACACTTCAAATTAACTAAAAAAATCTAAACTTTGACAAAAAGTAGTCTTTAATATGTCTAAATATATATCCAATTGCAAAACCTAATTCAAGTAAATTATTATTATGTCTGAAAACAATGTTCTCAGCAACTAGGGAATACACAGCCATGTTTATATATGGGGCCCCTCTGTGCCACCCCATTTTAAAAATCCAGCAGAGATTGAATCACCTCATTCGAATAGCCATGTTTTATCACTAATATTTATGATCATTATTATTAGTGAGTGATACAACATTTGAACCATATTCATGTGTTTGTATTGTGTGTGCATGTGGGTTTTCTTGGGAAGTGGGGCCTCTAGAAATCCCTGACCCTTGGGGACTTTGTAGACCTTAATCTGCCCCTGGCTGGGTAAGTCTCTGTCAAATCAGTCAGGCAAAATGTTTTGCTTGGGGCAAATTCCTTCATGGGAACAGGGCACATATAGACCTACTTCCATGCCACTTTTCAGTATTCTCCTTGGTAGTCAACTATCATGAAAGTCCCTCCAAATATTGCACATTTTTGAACATGTTAGAGACTTGAACCAAAAATCTGACCGAAAACCCAATCATGGCTTGTTTTTTAAGATTAATGTTTTAAGATTTATTAGTACCCATGGTGTTTTTATGGGTAAACGAGCCAATTATGAAACTATCCGTACCCTGAAGAGACACTGAACTATTTGGATTTAAAGTAAACCAGTTTGTCTATGTATCTATATAGCTACTCATTTCTGTGAGGCCACCTATCCATATTCTTGAGATATCATTCTTTGCTTCGCAGATAAGATGTTTTGGCCTGGAAATAATGAATACCTCAGGTGACTTAAAAAATTGAATATGTTATCTGCAAGAAATTGTAAATTATTAAGATTTTTACTTGGCTTTCATTTTAATTTTTTCAATTATAATTTAAGTTTAAGTTTTTGCTTTTTGTTTTGTTAAATATTTCTATTTAGCTTAAAATGCAACATATTTTATTTAATTTTAGTCAGTAATTCAAAATTTTAGGAGTGACTTCTATATTCTCTACATGCACTGAAAAATAATTTAGGGGATTTACTTCAGGTATCACAGATACAGATACTCAGATATTTTCTCAGAATTATTTTTAAACAAAATCAACATTTGGGACTGACAATCTTCTATTTTTTGGCAAGTGTGCATGGTAACAGTCCATGCCAATATTCTCAAAATTGCATTTATACTAGTCGACCATATGAGTGTATAATGCATGTGTGAGTACAGGAACCCAAAGAGCAAAACAACTGCCTTATTTTAGCCTGTTGGTTAACAAGTTATTTTTTGCTCTGACTTGAATTCTGCCATGCAGAGTCTGTAACTGCTTCTCACTGATGTGAGAAGAAGCATGTGACGGCTAAAGAAAGTCCACTATTTTCTTTGTGTGTGTGTTTAGCTATCATGTATGTAATGGGAGCTCTCGGACCAGCCGCTGGGTACCTGCTGGGTGGGATTCTGATCGGATTCTATGTCGACCCTGGTACCGCTGTCAATATTGACCAGAGTGACCCACGGTTTGTAGGAAACTGGTGAGGAAAATCTCGTCTCTTGTTTGCTTTTTATCAATGAACATACAGTCAACTTAACAGTGTAACCATCTCTCTCTCTCAGGTGGAGTGGGTTTCTCCTGTGTGCTGTGGCAATGCTGTTGGTGATCTTTCCCATGTTCTCCTTCCCTAAAAAACTTCCGCCGCGCCACAAGAAAAGTAAAAGACGTGTAAAAAAGAGTGCAGGTGATGTGTCCAGCGATGATGATGAGATGATGAAGGAAAAGAGCCAGGCTGTCGCGTCCTCCATGGGTTTTGGCAAAAATTTCAAAGGTGAACCGTAATGTCAGATCTAAGGCAGATTCTGATCAGATCTAAAATTCCACATCTAACTCGCTAGTTTTCTAAACAGGGGTGCGTTACCTAAAGCCAAATATGGTCGCAAGTTCCGTCGTTACCAATAGAATTCAATGGAACTTGCGACCATGGTTGGCTAACGGTGCTTTTGGGAAACACACCCCAGATTTGTAGTGGTTTAAAAAAAAAAAACTCACAACACTCTTTTGGTCATCTTTGGAGAAAAATGTCACTCTAGATATTGACACAGCTAGGATTTCCACAGATTTGCTTTGTAGAGATGGCTAGCAAGTTGGACGTGGTAGTATTTTATTTTATTTTATTGAATACATGGGCAAGTATTTGTATGCATACTTATTTAAAACAATATTCCTTTAACTTGGTGGCCCTGAACTGTCTGTTTTTTATCTTAAATTTGTTATTTATTTATTTGTTATTCCCATTATTTTAGAATTATTTATACACTATTATAGTATTTACCGGTATTAATATTTTTTATTTTTTTCATCTAATTTTTGTATTTTATTTTATTTCAGCTTAAATTCGATTAACAAAAACTATTTCTAATAGTTTCAGTTTTAGTTAGCAACAACACTGATTATAAGTATGAGCACATTTTGGATGACATGTTTAAATTCAAATTATAAATCTGTCTGTCTCTGTCTCTTTATCTCTCTCCAGATTTGCCTAAAGCAGCAGTGCGTATATTAAGTAATGTGACGTTTTTGTTTGTGAGTTTGTCGTATACGGCGGAATGTGCCATCGTCACAGCCTTCATCACTTTCATTCCCAAATTCATTGAATCTCAATTTGGTGTTCCAGCATCTAATGCCAGTATATACACAGGTACAACACACATGCACAGACACAAATACGATCTGATCACAGAACTTACTGTGGGTATTTATTAATTGTGTGTTTGTGTGTGTCCAGGTCTGATCATTGTACCCAGTGCAGGTGTTGGTATAGTTTTAGGAGGGTACATAATTAAGAAGCTGAAACTGGGCGAAAGAGAAGCAGCCAAGCTGGCCATGATCTGCAGTGGAGTGTCTTTGCTCTGCTTTTCCACTCTCTTCATCGTCGGCTGTGAGAGCATCAACCTTGGTGGAATCAATATCCCTTACACCACTGGGTAATGGAGAAACCCCTGTAGACACGCACATAAATATCACCTGCAAACATGAGCTGCACTGAATGATGTTCGATCTGTGTTCTGCAGGCCCACGCTGACTCTGTCTCACCGAAACCTAACGGGAAGCTGTAACGTCAACTGTGGCTGCAGGATTCATGAGTACGCACCCGTCTGCGGCTCTGACGGCATCACCTACTTTAACCCATGTCTGGCGGGCTGCAGCAACATCGCCAACCACACCTCAGGAGTGAGTTGTTTCACATCTGTCTACTGACCCCGTTTCACAAACCGTGGATTAATATCAATGGAAATGTAGATTAAAAACGGTGAATCCAATGCACAACAAAACCAAAAAAAGGGCTGGGTTGAAAATATTGATTTCCCGATTTTAACCGTTTCTCATTTCGATTAGCTGATATTGATTCTTCAAGATCTTAAGAATTGATCTTTTTTAGTCTATGCTGTTTTTAGATGATGCTTGAAAAACTTCACTTAGCATTATTTGTAGTGCGCCTCCCATCCAGTGAATCACAATAAACTCTGTGCTTTTTTACTTTTGATATGAAACAGTCTCATCTGTCAAGATTTTTTTACGAAATTCAAACAATAAATAGCGTTTTGGCTGTCTTTAATGTGATGTGATGGATCACTGTAGCTGCCTCAGTTCAAGCAAAGCGGCAGTGTATAGCGCATGTGAACTTTTACTTAACCCGTTCTTTAATATTTAATGTAATGTATGTGAATAAATCATTCATGAAAGCAAGTTGTTATGAATGCCACTATTTAAATGTTTATATTTAAAAAATCTAATTTGAGTAGAAACATAATTATATAGTTAAAAAGTTATTATTTAGAACATTATTTGAATTGCCTTCCTATGCATATCTTTGATACAAATCAGTTGTTAATTTTAACCTTTAATATTATAGTAATATACCAGCTGACAGGGTTCCTTGTATAGTTAATAGCATTAGTTGAGAGATTTTTTTTTTCCTTGAGGAAACATAGACATATATACCTAATTTATATATCTCAAAATTAATCAATACTGAATCAAATTGAGTTGAATCGTAAGCTTGTGAAACAAAATTGCATCAAAGAAATTTGTGCCCAGCTAAATATGTTTGTTTTGCTATAATGATTGGCTGATGGTTGTATTATTATTTTTTATTATTTTTTTACTTTTAAAAATAATTTAATAAATTTTTGTTGTAAAAGAATCCTAATGTTACTAAATGTTGCGTAAGACAACATTTTTCATATTTGCCTTAGGATAAATAAAAATGGCTATGTAAAAATATAACTAGCAAGAAAAATTGTTGAGACATTGTCTATGTCAATATTGTTGACATATTTTGTGTGTGTTTTCTCCCGCTCAGATCAGAAACTATTCTGACTGCGCATGCGTTCAGAGCAGACAGGTGATCACGCCATCAGGAGGAAACCATGAGCTCCAGGTGGTGATCGTGAAGACGTACCTGAACGAGAATGGTTACGCACTGGCAGGAAAGTGTGAGCGCACCTGTGGAACACTCATCACCTTCCTCATCTTTCTCTTCATCGTCACTCTCATAACCGCCTGCGGTCAGCCGTCCGTCATCATCGTTACGCTCAGGTCTGCCTCTCTCCACGTCCTCGGATATCATTTCTCTTTTGCTCTTTGTTTCGCTCATCTCTCACTCTTATTTTCTGAGCAGGTCAGTGGATGAAGAGGACAGGCCGTTTGCTCTGGGAATGCAGTTCGTTCTTCTCAGGACTCTTGGTAGGATTGGATAGATTTTTACAGAACTCCCTCTTTTATTTCTGTGACTGTCAACTAGAGCTGGACAATATATCAGTATTAAAGTGCCCGTATTATGCCATTTTAAAGTTTCCTAATGTTGTTTTGGAGTCTCCTACAACAGGTTTACATGCATCAAAGGTCAAAAACTGTTTAATTTTCTCATAATATACATTTGCACATCACCACATTTTCAATGATTCTCAAACGACTTGTCAGATGAATCAATCTCTCTAAATCCCGCCTTTCCCCGAGCTACTCTGCTCTGATTGGCCAGATAGCTCAGTCTCTTGTGATTGGTCTACCTTGTACAGAGGCGTGTCGATAACAAAAACGTTCATTACCTTAACAACGTCAGCTCTGCTTGTCCTGAGGTTTCCTACACCGCAAACTAAACACAGTAATGAACAATGACGTTGATTTTACCATATCAATCCTAGCATATCAATCCTCCCACCTTCATCCAATAATGAAACACTGGAAGAACTAGTTATTCAACCCGAACCTCCATCGTAAGGACGACTAGAGCAGGACTCAGTGTTTCTCAGTGATACGCTACTCAGTTTGAGGTACATTATGAGATGTTGCAACTGTAATTCCTCACCATCAGCATTAACACCAAGTGCATGTCCGTCAACAAACCGATTATATTACTTGTACTATATTACTTGTAGTATTTTTCTGATTTATTGCAGTGAACATGTGGAAACTGTATCAATAACAGTGTATACATTAATCGAGCTCTAGCGTGAATGACTGATGTAACAAATGCTGGTAAAACAAATCTTGCTCCATGCTTAATCTTTCCTCAAAGTAGTGAGAACGACACACAATCTGCATTAATAGACACAGTTTTAGGTAATAGTGGCCCACAACTGATCAGCAGAAGTATTTCAGTAAGACAGTAATGTGAATTAACCAGTTAGCAGGAGACCTACACAATATCAAACTCAAAACTAAGTATTTTGAACACCATCTTTCAAGAGCAAGCGGTTTGCGCATCCTGCATTGAATTCCGAGATTTGAGAAGTCGTCAGTAAAATAAAGGGAAAACAGCAAAAGTTTAGGATTATACTGCTGTGATATTGTGGTAGAGATTAATTTTAACCACTGATTCTTCACATGCTCGTCCTTGGGCAGTAAAAAAAACTGGCTTTACCTTCACATTATAGAGCACAGCGTCTTCTCGACATGATGCTATCCAGTATCCACAGGAATCAGCTGTTGGTTTTAGATTTAAGTTTTCCCTGGTGTCTGTGCGCGCAATAATTGGGCGGGCAATATGCTAACGTTTCGTCTTGACGTCACAACGAAACGACTTATGACTCGTTTGAAAAATGATTCAGTTCATTGACTCAGAGTCGACTCTTACTTTTGGAAGACAATAACTTTATATACGGTGCACTTTCAGATTTAAAACTTTGCAGGATGTTTTCATTCACTTCGAGCTATGTTACACACTACATGAAAGGTCATTTTAAAAAATCCATAATAGGGGCCCTTTAATATATTAATATGCTTTTTATCTGACCAGAAGACCATAATCAGTAGACTCATTTTTGTGATCAATTAAAATAAGTTTCTGAAAGAGGTCTCTTATGCTCAACAAGGCTGCATTTATTTGATCAAATATATAGTAAAACAGTAATATTGTGAAATGTTACTGCAATTTTAATAGATTTAAAAATGTTATTTATTACTCATCATCATTACTCCAGTTTTCAGTGTCACACGATCCTTCAGAAACCATTGTAGTATTCTGATATGTTGCTCAAGAAACATTCTTATTATTATTATCAATGTTGAAAACAGTTTGCTTTATATTTTTGTGTAAACTATGATGTCTTATGTTTAATTAAATGTCCCTGCTGAAAAAAATATTAATTTCTTTCAAGAAATAAAAAATCTTACTGACCCCAAACCATTGAATTGTAGAATACTGCTAACTACCAATGCGTTTTAATGAATTGCTTGCTAATTAGTGAATATTACATTTTTTATATATTCCCTCTTTCTCTCCAGCCTATATCCCCACTCCTATCTATTTTGGAGCTGTGATTGACACCACCTGTATGCTGTGGCAGCAGGATTGTGGTTTCCATGGGTCCTGCTGGGAGTACGATGTCACTTCCCTCCGCTTTGTTTACTTTGGTCTGGCGGCGAGCTTGAAGTTCCTGGGCTTCCTGTTTATCTTCCTCACTTGGTATTCGCTGAAGCGGCGTGAGGAGCAGACGCTCACACACACACACTCGCACACGCTTTCCCCGCTGGACACGGTGAGCCACCTCATCTGCCATGCCGGAGGTCACAAAGGTCACGCACGCACACGCTCCTGTCCTGTCTTCCTGCCCAGGCCACCTGAACACTCCCATGCTGCCATGACAACTGGACACGCTCTTAGCCGTGGTAACAGTTGCCCAGGGAATGGCCTGAAAGCAATAACTCCACCCATACGGTCTCTTGAAAAAGTGGCAGTGTGAGTGTTGGAGCCATGCACACACACATACTTACACTTGCTCAATCACATGCATGCAAACATCATACAATTAAGAGGGCCGATTATTAATTAAATGAAAACACGCCACACCGCTTATAGCCATTGCTGGTGCCTTTAAAAAAAAACACACACAAATACACGTCAAACACACAATATTGCAATTAGTAATAAAACAATTTTGACACAATACCTCAGCAGGACAAATACCTCTGGTAATCATCACATACAAATACACACATTCAAACACATTTACTGTAGTTATCTCATCTAGTTACCTATAGTGTTAGTTGTGCTCATACTCTTCTGCTTCGCCTGTACAGTAGATAAATACATGTACTTGTTTACCTCGTTGATTCATCCAATCATGTTTCAACAGTGAAGGGAAAGAGACTGCAAATTTTACTATGCAAACTCCTCCCACAGCACTGACTCATCAGGTGTGCTCGACTTGAAGCAGACCGGTCGGTGTACGGCATCAAAGTACCGTGAGAGCGATCCGAAAGCATTTAGATACGTCTACTCTTAATCGCTCGTGCGGTGCTTCGATGCCATACATCAATCGGTCTGCGCAGAGCCGCTTCAAGTCGAACTCACCTCTTAGCCCCTCCCAATCTTTAAACTCCTCCCCTAAAACATCCTCCCTACCAACTATATTTGCCACGCACAGACTAAACTCCTCCCAAAGGATTGACTCTACACAAGCAGTGGCTCCTCCCAAACTTTAAACTCCGCCCACCGTATTTACTCCACTTTGTTCCATTTCTTTTTCAGATGTTCTGTTGTGTGTTGTACTAAATGTTTAGCTTTTTAGTACTACAATTACAGTGTGTGCAACGGTGCAGTGCACACATCTGTTAAGTCTTTCTGTGTCTTTTTTTCATAACCTTTGACTTTTGTGCATCATATCAGTATTAATAATGTTTTCTTCTGTTGCTGATTGTATGTCGGTGGTCAACGGTCATCTCGGTAAATAACACAACTCATTTATAGGAGATACGTCATCTCATGTTCAGACAAACATTATGTATACTCTTGAAAACATGCTCTCACCCCCTTGAAGATGGTGTTCTGTTTGCGCTGCAATTGAGCCAGTATTTGTGGTGTTGATGGTAACACGCGTGATGATTGTCATCTCTAGCTCTGAGCAGAAATCAGCTTAATTCCTGATCACTGCTGGACTTTGGTAGAAACAGAGCATGATAAACACTGAACTACTGCTGAGGAAAACGTATGTTTCATTTTCCTCTCCCTCTTTTCCCCCAACCCTTCCTATGTTACTGTGCTCTGTTTGCGAACAGAAGACACGTTAATACAATTATTTATTTGAAGTTACTTGAAGGCTTGTCTAATCGGGGGCAAACCTTCAGAAATTCTTTATTAACTGTTTTGTTTTACTTGTACAAATAAATGATGTGTCAATAAATTGTCTAAATAAAATTATTTTGATTTTGTGCTGTGATTTAGTGTCGTTTGGAATTTTACTTTAACAGTTTTACAACAGAGATGTAATCATTTTAGTTAAACATATAACACTGCTTTGGACTCTTTCAGGCACGCTGGCAAATCAAAGCTCTATTTCAAAATTACCATTGTGCCCTTTGAACATGTGCCGCTGAACCCAGAGTGAGATATTAGGACTAAACCTGCTTGTAAATTGCTTGTTATGCTATATTATCACCAAATATCGGATTCAATCTTTTTGCCAACTTGTTTTCTTTCAGTTAGGACAGGTTTTGTATTTCTTTTTGAAACTGATTGATCGTAGGCGTCATTGATCTGAGGATAAACTTCATCTCTGTGAAAACATGCTCTGTAACCTGTAAGCCTGTAATACTCAAAATAGTTTGTGTGTACATGAACGTGTGTGTTTGCGGTAGCGTGAGTGTTCGTGTATCCATGCATGCACAGGTCCGAGGTCTGAGGAACACTAAATGTTTCTCTTATTCTCAATCTCCCACCTTCATTTACGATGGTCATTTTTGACCAATACAAGCTCAGATCGATGAAGCCTACAATCAGTCAGTTTCAAAAAGAAATACAAGACCTTTCCTAATAGAAAGAAAGCAAGTTGACAAAAAGATTGAATCCAATATTTGATGATGATGATATAGCAATACAACAGATTTATACAAGATTTATACAAATGCTTTTTTGTGCATTTTTTGACCTGGAACACAAGTGTAACTTTGTGCCATTTTTTACAAGATAAAAGCATTTCAAAACAAACTTCCTGGTTAAACATTGTGGTAAGCACAGTGTGGTAAACAGTGCATGTTTTCATATTTTATTGAATAATGACAAAATTATCCACATAACTGCTTTTTTCACTGAGGTGCATAAGCTCAG
The DNA here is from genome assembly GCF_949319135.1 of Squalius cephalus. NCBI lineage: Eukaryota > Metazoa > Chordata > Actinopteri > Cypriniformes > Leuciscidae > Squalius > Squalius cephalus. The sequence goes on along the minus strand of NC_137128.1, from coordinate 37,126,856 downwards.
ATCGATGAGGCCTTTGATCAATCAGCTCCAAAAAAAAAAAAAAAAAAAAAAAATTCTAAATGAAAGAAAATAAGTTGACAAAAAGATTGAATCCAATTGATGGCGATGCCGTGATAATATAGCAGAACGAGAGATGTATAAGAGATTTTTTTGTAGGCTGGTCATTTTTGACTGGGAACACCACAAGTGTGACAAATAAATCCCCCAAAAAGTACTAAAATTGTGGGAAGTAGTACCCTGTGTGAGCAAAGTCAGTAAGTTTTAGTCCAATGCGATAACATTGATTCAAAATGACCCGAACCACACATAAGTCTTAAAACTGTGCTTCCGCTCTATTATCAATGCGATATTCTATAGTTGCAGGTGTGGCTCCTCCCTCCGGTAGGTGACGCTGTGATCACGTCAGTTGCGGTACCACGTGTGTTGCTCTTCGTGACACGCGTCCGCTGCGTGTTTCGGCCCTTCCGCGTGCTCTGCTGAGGACTCGCGTGCGCCGCAATCATGGCTCTGTACAACTTTAAAAAGATTATGGTGGTTCCCACCGCTAAGGTAGGAAATTAACGACGTGTTTTGACACTCATATGCGGGGTTAAATGCCATAGAGTGTTGATGGTGTTGCCGTTAATAACGGACGTTGACAGTATGCGGCTCGCGCTTAACACACGTGCACGCGTTGTTCGGCCATTTAACTTTTCATGTGTTGTAATTGTATTTATTCCATTACTGTCAACATGCTTTTACTGGAGTCATATGTGAAAATGAAGAACGAGTGGTTCTACGTTTATAACATCTGGGGAGGGATGAAATATTAATGCGATTGAGATCTTTGGTTGGTTAATAAGGCAATAAAGTTTAGATCAACTCAATTTGAGAGAACTCAGCCTGTGATTACTTTACTTTTGTGTGTCCATTTGTTGTCAGTTGTTGAATTAAACCGCTAGCCCCAAATGTGTGCCATGGTCCCTATGGTCATGGAAACATGCACATTTTTACAGGTTTTAAAAATAATAATATTTCCATTCCTGGAAAATGAATGCAAATATAGTGGAAATTTAGTGGGTATAAGCTTTTCTAGTTGTATTTCATTGGCTAATTGATATTTGTGAGTGCAGCCTTTTATACAATTATTTATTATAATTTAGTTATTATGTAAAATCCTTAAATAATCACTAATATTTGGAAAACTCATAGTCATGGAAAGTCATTTGCCAAAATATGTGGGAACCCTGGTGTGCCTCAATGTTTCTCAAAGCTTTTTATTACAAGAAATAGTAAATCAAACATAAACCATTTCTTTGTTTGATTTTCTTCATGCAGGACTTCATAGATCTGACTTTATCCAAAACCCAGCGAAAAACTCCCACTGTTGTACACAAACACTACCAGATCCATCGAATAAGGCATTTCTACATGCGCAAAGTCAAATTCACGCAGCAGAACTACCATGATCGGCTGTCACAGATCCTCACTGACTTCCCCAAACTGGATGTAAGTGTCTCCCAAACTTCACAACACACATGGGACAAATGTTACACATGCTGATCCTTCTTAATCATCCCTTCTTTAGTAGATAAATGACTTCCTATTTATCTCTCTCAGGATATCCACCCCTTCTACGCTGATCTGATGAATGTGCTGTATGATAAAGATCATTATAAACTGGCTCTTGGTCAGATCAACATCGCCAAGAACCTCATTGATAAGTGAGTCTGTTGGGTTTATCATCATCGTGCACATATACTCTAGCATTATTTGTGGTTGATTTAAAGATAAGTATGTTGGCTGATACATGAGATTATTTACATCCTTTGTTTGTTTGTTTGTTTGTTTGATTTTTAAATATATCCCGAATCCCGTATGAGGTCTCATATCTGTGGGTCTATGAAATTCATTTAACTGAGTAAAACTAACTGTGTGTCTGCATTTGTAGTGTTGCTAAAGATTATGTGCGGCTCATGAAATACGGAGATTCGCTGTATCGCTGCAAGCAGCTGAAACGGGCCGCACTGGGTCGCATGTGCACCATATTAAAGAGACAGAAACAGAGCCTGGAGTATTTAGAACAAGGTACAAACACTTACACACATCCACAAATGCTTTCCTTAATACCAGACGGTTTTCTGGTAAACACAAACCTCTGTGTTCAGTTACTGAATCATTGCTACTGGTAAAAAGTTTGGGGTACTTAAGATTTTTTTAAATGTTTTTAAAAAAAGTCTCTGGTGCTCACCAAGACTGCATTTATTTGAACAAAAATACAGTAAACATAGTAATATTGTCAAATATTATTATAATTTAAAATAACTTTTTTTCTATTTTAATATATTTTAAATTGTATTTTATTCCTGTGATGGCAAAGCTGAATTTTCAGCATCATTCTTCAGTGTCACATGATCCTTCAAAAATCATTCTAATATGCTGGACTGATGCTCCAGAAACATTTCTTATCAGTGTTGAAAACTGATCTTAACTGATATATATATATATATATATATATATATATATATATATAAATATATATATATTCTCAAGTTTTTTTGAAATAGACATCTTTTGTGTCAGAGTTTTTACTGTAACTGTACTTGTACTTTTGATCAACTTTTGAATGGGAGTATATACTTTTGGTGTAATGTTTGGCTTCACCCATTAAAGCATAAATGTTAAACAAAAATAAGCATGAACTTTTACATCTGATGCACATATTAAATGCATATTTATCTTATCGTAGTGCGGCAGCATCTGTCCCGTTTACCCACTATTGACCCAAACACCAGAACCCTCCTGCTGTGTGGTTACCCCAATGTCGGCAAGTCCAGCTTTATCAACAAGGTTTGTTTGTGCATGTGAATGTAGGTTAAATGTCAAATCTGTGTGCGCTGTAGGGTTGTACCGATAGACGATTATATTGACGATAGCCAGAGATATTATCAAAAGCATCAGCTATCGGCAATATCAAGAGGATTTGTCATTTCCAATTAAAGTATTACATTTATTATTAGGCTACTATTATTATTTATTAAATTATAGTTACAATTATACAATTTGCCCTGCCATAATTTCATAGCTCATCACCGCATAACCAACACACTGCGAGGATATAGATTAGCTTACTACTCATTAAAAATGTTTTTAAAACATTTGCGTCTATTATACAATGAATTATATCATGGGCGTCGGAACCATTGTATATGGGTTCATTGTATTCTAACCCACCCACTTTTTAAGACCAATGATATTGGACCCACTCACTTTTACCATCTCTAATTCTGTGCATGTCTGTTCACTTTTCAGAGCGCCGTCAGTCAAGTCTATAATAGGTCTGAACAATGCAATTGTAGTGGCTATTTGTCCATAAACTTAAACAAAACTAATACCAAACTTCTCAAATGGCCACTGAGGCTACGTCATGGGTTAGGCTTTACTCATGGTTAGAGGTACCAAAATAAACTAATGTCCATAGCAAAAGATGAGTTCGAGGAGGTTTATTTACACATATAAGCAAGCTCACAGACATTTCCTGCTGCCTCTCTCACGCTGTGGTAAAAAACCATATGCCCTCGCAGCCCTCTGATTGCTCCCACCTTGACCTATTTATGCAAATTAACATAGCACCACGTGACCAATAAATGACAATGTAAATAAACAAGAAAATAAGCATAAATGCAAAATAAAGCAAATTAACCTTTAGCAAGAAAAGAAAAGAAATAAATTATAACTTAAGCCTAAAATAAACAAAGTGCAAAATAGCTCCAACAACCCAGCCCCTAATTGTGACGTAATTTACCCACAATTAATCTTAGCTTTTAGCACAAAGGAGCTATTTCCTGATTATAACCTAAACATTAAGCTTGAATCTTGCATCTTCAGATTTTCCATGCCTGCAAAAAACAAATAGATAGAAAACAGAGATAGGAGTGAGAATGAAATGCATAGTCAATTGTTAGTCTCCAAGAGAAGACAGAGCTTGGTTATTGGTCTGTCCAGGATGCTGGTCTTCGTTTGGACCTTCACAGAGCGGACCAGTCCTCTTGAGTCAGCTGTGGTACTTAGAACTCTGCCCATCATCCATGAGCCTCTTGGAGCTGTAGCATCAGCGATTACAACAATATCTCCTGGGATGAAGTTTCTTTTTTGCTTTGTCCATTTTTGTCTTTCTTGCATTACAAGCAAATACTCTGATGTCCACCTTTTCCAGAAAAGCTCCGCAACGTACTGCACTTGCCTCCATCTCCTCTTAATGTACAGGTCAGATTTTTCGAACAGACCTGGTGGCAGAATGGGCTTGCCTTTCAGCAGGAGAATGTGATTTGGAGTGAGCGCTTCCAAGTCATTGGGATCTTCTGAGACCTTAGTTATTGGCCGGTCATTGAGTATTGCTTCTACCTCACAAAATAGTGTTTGCAGGCCTTCCTCGTCCAGCAGTTGATGTCCAACGACAGAGGTAAGTACGCTGCGCACAGAGCGAATCAGACGCTCCCAAACGCCACCTTGGTGAGATGCAGCTGGGGTGTTAAAACTCCACGTCACTCCTTCCTGCACAAAAGTCCTTTCAATTTCAGAGTGATTTAAAGCAGCCAGAGCCTGCCTCAGCTCCTTCTTCGCACCAACAAAATTTGTGCCGTTATCTGACCTCATACTTGTCACAGGTCCTCTTCTGCAGATAAATCTTCGCACAGCATTGATGCAGGAGTCTGTGTCGAGGGAGTTCGCCACCTCCAGATGTATTGCGCGGCTGCTCAGACAGGTAAATATCACTCCATATCGCTTCAGCACAGTTCTCCCTCTCCTCACATCCAGTGGTCCACAATAGTCCACTCCCGCATTTGTAAAGGGTGCGTTATCAGGCACAACTCGTTCCTCTGGTAAATCGGACATCTTCTGTTCTCCAAGTTTTCCTCTGTACCTTCTGCACACTGTACATTGTGAGAGAATCTTCCTGGCCGCAGAGTTGGCATTAATAATCCAATACTTCTGTCTCAATCTGTGCAGCATGTGATTGCGTCCAGCATGTCCAAGTTGGTAATGGATGTAACGTAATATGAGCTGGGAAACATGCAGATCCTTCGACAGAATCACAGGATGTTTTACCTCCAACGGCAGGGCAGATTTAGACAGGCGTCCACCAACTCTGAGAATGCCATCTTTGATGAAGGGGTCGAGGCGATACAGAGGGCTGTCTTTGGAAACAGTCTTTGGGTCGTGTTTTAGTGAGGAAATTTCAGTGCTGAATCTTTGGTTTTGTGCAAACTGAATTATTGCCTTTTCGGCTTCCTCCAAGCGCTCTGGTGTCAAGCTGGATCTTCCAAGTGCGGCTTTGAATTTTTTAAGCTCCTTTTCCACATTTTCATTCTGCTTGACCACATATTCTTTCCTCTTTCGGCTCAAAAGTAAAAGTCTTTCTTTCAGCTCCAACAACCAGGCCACTGATGTTTTAAGCTTTCTCCAGGATGAGAAATAGTGAATGAGCCGACTGAGGGGATTGTCACTGTGTGTTGTAACAGCATTCACTTTAAGTTCCCTTTTTACCTCTGGATCATCAGATGGGATGGAGGAGGAGTCCAAGTCGAGTTTTGGCCATTCGGTGGAAGACAAATGCAAAAAGTCTGGTCCTTTTAGCCATTTTCCTTTCCCAAACTCCTGAGCTCTTAATCCTCGAGATGCTTCATCTGCAGGATTATCTTTGGTGTTTACATACCTCCACTGATCTTTGTCCGTGGCTTCTCTTATAGTGCTGACACGGTTGGCAACATATGTGTGAAAGCGCTTTGTTTCATTGAAGATGTACTTGAGAACAGTAGTGCTATCAGTCCAGAAAAATGACCTTTGCAATGGCAACTGTAGCTCCTTCAACAGCATTGTGTTCACTCGAACCGCAAGCACAGCTGCAGCAAGCTCAAGGCGTGGGATGGTTAGTTGCTTTAGAGGAGCAACACGAGCCTTGCCTGTGATGAATGAAACATGCACACTGTCAGTACTCTCCAATCTCAAGTATGAAACAGTGCCGTATCCTGATTGACTGGCATCTGAAAAATTATGCAGTTCTGCTTTCACTTGTGTTCCAAAGTTCTTGGGTTTAATGCACCGTTCCACTTTAAATCCACTCATATGCTGAAGTTCAGAGAGCCACTCAGACCAATGTCTGGAGACGGCACTGGGGACTGGCTCATCCCATTTGAAGTTCATTCTACACAACTCCTGTAACAGTAACTTGGCAGGGATTATGAAAGGAGACAGAAAACCCAGTGGATCATAGAGAGAGCTCACCACAGAAAGGATGCCCCTCCTGGTGTGTGGACGTTCCTGCAATACAGTCCTGAAGCTGAACGTGTCCCCTTGAACACACCATTGCATCCCCAGAGCTCTTTCCACAGGGAGTTGGTCCCTGTCCAAATCCATGTTCTCCAAACCCACTGCTCTGATATTGATGGGAATAAGTGCCAACACATTTTGGCTATTTGTGACCCACTTTTGGAGATGGAAGCCGCCTTTTTTACAGAGAGATGTTAGTCCATGTATGAGCTTCACTGCATCTTCCTCTGTCACAGTGGACTTGAGACAGTCATCCACATAGAAATTTGTTTTGACTGTGCTGAGGACGTCGGGTGAGTATTGCAGTGCATTATCCTCAGCAGTTCTTCTCAGTGCATAGTTTGAGCAGCTTGGAGAGGATACAGCTCCAAACAAATGCACGCACATCCTGTATTCCTCTGGCTCCGTTGTAGCGTTTCCATTGGGCCACCATAAAAAGCGCAAGAAGTTGACATGCTTGTGTGGGACCCGGACCTGATGGAACATGGCGTTGATGTCAGCCATAACAGCGATGGGCTCTTCTCTAAACCGGAGGAGGACACCAATAAGCGTGTTAGTGAAGTCTGGGCCCTGCAGGAGCTGGCTGTTTAATGATGTACCTTTGTAAGTACAGCCGCAATCGAACACAACACGCAATTTACCTTTGGTTGGGTGATGTACACCATGGTGGGGAATGTACCACACCTTTCCTTGTTTTGGAGTGGGCTCATTTGTGGGAACCTTTTCTGCATATCCTTGCTCCAACATGTTGTTGAGGAAATCAATGTATTGAGCTTTGAATGAAATATCTCTGTTAAATCTCCTCTTCAGGCTTTGGAGTCTTTGTAATGCAATGCAGCGATTATTTGGCAAAACAGGATCTTCAAATCTGAAAGGTAAGTCAATGCAATAATGTTCATCGTTAAGCACTGTTGTATCCTTCACAATTTTCATGAATTTAATGTCTTCTCTTGACATCTCAAGTTGTTCATCATATGTTCTTTCAGCAAAGCCATGATTGTACTGCTGCATCAACATATTTTCCAAGTGCTCCACAGATATATGATTAGCAGTTACAACAGTGCATCCTGATTTGACACCAGTACCTCCAGAGTCTCCAACACGAAGAGGCCCGTTTATGACCCAGCCAACTCTGGTCCTCACTGCATACGGTCCACCACATTGACTGTTTATTAGTTCCCATGGCTCCAAAACTTTGGGACAGTCAGTTCCAATGAGCAAGTCCACATCTGCATCTACTTCATGTAGCCTAATGCTACTCAGATACGCCCACTTGGCAACATCATCCTGACATGGCACATTGACTTTGGATACAGGCATTTCTGTTTGTGTCAGAACAGATGGCAGCTCAATAAAATCCTCGGTGTCAAAACCAGACACCTCCAGACCAATTATCACAGTGGTATTAATGGCTTTAGTCTGTCCCATTGTCCTTAATAATATGTTACAGTTTTTACCTGATACTCCCAGCCTTTCAGCCAGACTTGCAGTGCAGAAGGTACCAGAGCTCCCAGGATCCAAGAAAGCGTAAGTGTGCACAACTTTATTACTTTTCTGACTTTTCACCTGCACAGCCACAATGGAGAAAACAGCATTATCTTCTTCACCAGCCCCAATATGACCACACGTCTGCTGCTGCTCGGGTACAATGCTCACAGTTTCTTTGGAGGTTATCCTTGAAGTATCCTCCTTCTCCACATGCAGGACAGATGGGTGTTTCCTGTGACACACTTCACAATCCAAACGACTCCTACAGTCTTTGCTTGTGTGTCCATATTTCAAGCACCCAAAACAAACACCTTTCTCCTTTAGAAAGTGAATCTTGTCCTGTTGTGTCTTTCTTTTAAACTGAAAGCATTTTTCCAGAGTGTGATTGGTGAAATGGCAGAACAGACATTTGAGCTGGTTACCATGAGCTGTTAAGTTTTCCTTTTCTTTATGTCCATCCTTTATTGCATTGATGCTGGTGGCAAAGGTACCACTTTTCCTTTTCTGCTTAACTTGAGTGGATAGCTTTGTGTGGCTGGCTGGGGAAACATCATTAATATTTCCAAACAACGGGTCTGAAACAATTTTGACTTGTTTTTCAATAAAATTTACAAAATCAACAAACACTGCTCTGCTTCCAGTTTGTTCCAGTATGTCACATGCCACATTTCTCCACTTTTCCCTCAGTTTATATGGGAGTTTCATTAGGATTGTCCTGAGGTTAGCTGGCATATCCAACTCCTTCATGTACTTTATATGATGTACTATATTGGAGCAACCTCGAAGGAACAAAGCAAATGACTGCAGAGCATTAACATCCTCAGGTTTTATTGAGGGCCAGTTGTTGATTTTGTCCATATAAGCAGAAGAGATTTTGTGTTCACTGCCAAAATGTTCAATCAAAAGTGTTTTTGCTCTTCGATAACCAGGTTCAGAGGGCAGATGCTGACAACTTCTTACAATGTCTCTTGGTTGCCCCCTAGTGTACTGTTCTAGGAAGTACAAACAATCACTGAAATTGAGTTTTATCCTCAATACAATTTTCAAAGGCTCTGAGAAAAGATTTGAAATACAGGGGATCACCATCAAATACAGGTATATTTCTCATAGGCAGAGCAGAGGCTGTGTTTTGTTGGACCAACAGGGCAGTAATTTCATTTTGACGCTGCATGATGTTCAAAATGTCCAGAGAGTTGGTGGATTGATTATTATCATGAGCATTTTGCAAAACCAGTGGTCGTATACTTTGTCTTTGAGAAACAGGAATGACATTAGGTATGGGTGGTTGTATTACAACATGTTTGGGTTTAACACCAACAGAGACAGAATTTAATAAGCGACTGGAGGAAGGTTCAGAGTTTTCATTGGTGGGCACAAAACGTTCAGCATTTGGATTTAGTTCATATTTTCCTGGAATTTCTGACCTTTCCAAGTAAGAGTTCATGCCATCTGATGTTGTAGATGCACATTTTGACACTTTAGAGCCACACTTTGAATTTATTTCCAGAACCTTCAATTTTGCATTTGTCACCTTTAATTCTGCCTCCAGAGCAAGTTGTTCCTTTTCTCTCCTTAAACGTTCCCGTTTCTTCCGTAATTCCTCTTGGTCCTTTTCCTGTTTCCTTCTTAATTCCTCTTGTTCAAGTCTTATTTGTTCCTCCTGCGCCTCCAAAATGTGCTTTTGTTTTAGAGCAGCCATGCGCTCCTGTAATGCTGCTTTATCTGCTTGCGCTAATATTTTTGCAGATGCACTGGATGAAGTTCTTGACAGTTTAGAGCCAGCTTTTGAGCGTGCTGCAGAACCTTTATTGGATACACTGTCCTCAGGCCTAATATCAGTTTGATTATCAGGTGGTTTGATTGGAAGTTCATATGAATGGCCTGCATTTGATAACCACCCTTTGACATCATCAATAAAGCTTGAAAACAGATTTTCCTTTTGTTCAAAATATTTATCTTGTTTGTCCTTTTCATCCTGAGGTATATTCAGTGACACAAATGACAAATGATGTTGTTTTGCCTCATTAACACATGTTATCATTTGATCCAAAAGAGACTTGACTGCATCAATATTGTCTGCAGAATGCATCAATTTATCCATTTGATTCATGCACAATTTGGCTTGTCTGCATTTCGTCGATCTCTTTTCCTGACACGTTTGCATGAAAAACATCATTCCTTTAGCAGTAAAACTTGTGCGCCTCCTTATTGAAAGCGCCGTGTCACTTGTGGCTTTGGATGCAACGTCAGACATTTTTACTTTCTATTGATGTTGGCCAGGTGCACACACAGTTATTTGCAAAGGTTGAATAAAGCACGTACCTTGCGGAACTTTGTTTGCAGCGGTGGTTGCCTTTGCGCACGGAGTTGAATGCGCGCAGTGATTGTTGTTGCACGCGGCCGTGCGCGTCAACTGTGAAGGCTTTGGGCCAGCTTTTGCGAATCCAATTGCAACAAACATCAATCCTCCACTCCGTAAATGCAGCTCCAGCGCTCCAGTAGCGTCACCGTTATCCAGTACGGTGTCCAGGGAAGCTTTACACTGTCGGATGGGTCGGATTACTTGATGTTTGCGCTGTATCCAGCCCGCGCCTCCGCCACTCCTAGGCCCAGCGTTGTCTCGAGCATCCAGGTGAGTAATCCACTTTCAAAAGGGTAATCCAGCAAACAATCCAGAGTCCATTTCCAGGTAAACCAACGATATACATCCAGGGGCGGGTTTTTTACTTATTGTAGTGGCTATTTGTCCATAAACTTAAACAAAACTAATACCAAACTTCTCAAATGGCCACTGAGGCTACGTCATGGGTTAGGCTTTACTCATGGTTAGAGGTACCAAAATAAACTAATGTCCATAGCAAAAGATGAGTTCGAGGAGGTTTATTTACACATATAAGCAAGCTCACAGACATTTCCTGCTGCCTCTCTCACGCTGTGGTAAAAAACCATATGCCCTCGCAGCCCTCTGATTGCTCCCACCTTGACCTATTTATGCAAATTAACATAGCACCACGTGACCAATAAATGACAATGTAAATAAACAAGAAAATAAGCATAAATGCAAAATAAAGCAAATTAACCTTTAGCAAGAAAAGAAAAGAAATAAATTATAACTTAAGCCTAAAATAAACAAAGTGCAAAATAGCTCCAACAGCAATAATCAGTCATCAATGAAAATCAAGAGCAGCTTTATTTCAAACACTGACTTTGAAAAACACAAAATACTTCTCTTCTCATTTTTTCACTAACACAAGAGAGCGTATGTTGAAGTAGATTCATCTCTCGTAACTCCCGCTCAAAGTTTCACATTGCTTGCCTTCATGGTTTAAAACTGATATATTTGCAATATTGCGATATGATATTTTTCTTTATCACCAACTCCATCTTTGCTCGCAAAATAAAGGACAATGATTCACTTTCGTCATTTCACCCAACACTAGTGCATTGTTTTTTAAATTAAGTTTTAATGTGTGTACAGGTGACCCGTGCTGATGTTGAGGTCCAGCCGTATGCCTTCACCACCAAATCTTTGTTTGTGGGTCACATGGATTACAAATACCTGCGCTGGCAGGTGAGTGGTGGAAAAATATAGCGTTCCCGGACAACATTTAACTGAACTGATTTTAATTTTAAACAAATATTCTACAATTTTGTATAATAAAAATGTTCCTAACCTGTTGTTTACGGGTCTGTGTTTGTAGGTGGTTGATACCCCAGGTATTCTGGATCACCCTCTTGAGGAAAGGAATACCATAGAAATGCAGGCCATCACTGCTCTGGCTCACCTGCGTTCGGCTGTCCTCTACGTCATGGATGTGTCAGAGCAGTGCGGACACACACTCTCACAACAACTAGAGCTGTTCAACAATATACGGCCATTGTTTGCCAACAAGGTACGCACACATTACAAAGATGTAAATGCAGTGAAACAATATGGTTTTGTTGGGCTGAATGATAGCAGTGATTGTTATTTGTGTGATGCAGCCTCTGATCGTGATGGCCAATAAGTGTGATGTGAGGAAGATCAGTGAACTGCCGGAGGAGAATCAGGTAAATGACATTCTGAATCCTCTTATACAGTGCAGGAATTCCTGGAGCTGAAAAAAAACTTAAAGGGATTAATGAATTCAATGATTTACTCGGCCTCATCTCATTCCAAACCTGTATGCTGTTTTTCATTCTCTGTGAAACAATAAGAATTTTGAAGAATCTTCACACTTGTCTATTTTATACAATGACAATTCATAGAGAACACACAAGCTCCAAAAATGTTGAAAAAGTTGGTCCATATGATTTTTGCATCATATTCAGAGGCTAAATTCTAAATTCTTCTAAATTCCTGTGATAACTTTATGTGAGAAACAGGACAAAATTTCCTGACAGATCTGGAAGTGAAAAAAAGTTCATGAAATGTACACTACTGATCAAAAGTTTGGGGTCAGTGAGATTTTTTTAAAATATTATTATTATTATTACAAGGACACTTCAAATAGTTAAATAGTGACAGTAAAGACATTTACAATGTTATAAAAGCTTTTTTTTATTATTATTTTTTTTATCTTTGAAATAAATGCTGTTTTTTTTTCCCCATTAAAATATCCTGAAAAAAAATATTGAGTGTTACCAAATATATATGAATTAATATTAAACTGCTTTCAACATTGATAAGAAATGTTTCTTTAGAACCAGAACAGCATATTAGAATGATTTCTGAAGGATCATGTGACACTGAAGACTGGAGTAATGATGCTGAAAATTAAGCATTTCCATCAATGGAATAAATTACATTTTATATTATATATTAAATTATATTTCAATATATTCAAATAAAAAAGTTATTTTAAATTGTAATAAGTTATACTGTATTTTTGATCAAATAAATGCAGCCTTTGTGAGCCTTTTTGTTCTTTTATGAACTTTTAATGTTAAAATTTTCCTTTTGTGTTCCACAGACAAAATAACAGCATACAGATTTAAAGACCATCAATTGTTCTGTTTCAATTTAACAAGTTTTATAATAATCAGGGTTTTTTCCCACTGTGTCACTATTTCAGCCTTTATCTAAGATCTATGCTAGATTTAATCTCAAACCGTTTAGAGTTTGATAGACGTTATAAGAGAATGTACCTGCAACTTGAGACTTTCTGCAGTGACACTAAACTGAGCTCTGTGTGTGTGTGTGTGTGTGTAGAAAGTGTTTGCAGATCTCACTGCTGAGGGGGTCACAGTGATTGAGACGAGCGCTCTGACAGAAGAGGGAGTGATGCAGGTGAAGACTGAGGTAAGACCAGCCAATCAGCTTCACTCTCTCACATATGCTTACTGAAATCAGCCAATTAGCTTCATGTACCAGTTTTTAGAGAAAAAGACTATTGTAGGCTGATGTAGATTCTGGTTTAGATTTGTTTTGTTTTTTACAGGCATGTGATCGGCTGTTGGCTCACCGTGTGGACACAAAAATGAAAAGCAAGAAGGTCCATGATGTTTTGAACAGACTCCACCTGGCAGTGCCAGCCAAGAGAGATCAAAAGGTACATGCTCTTCGCACTTCTTAAACCATTGTCCGCTTGGTTGTAAGCTTATTCCTTCCTAAATGCTTCTAGCAAACATAGTGTGTTTGTAAAAGTTTTTGATTTGGTTTGTGCAGGAAAGGCCTCCGTTTATTCCCGAAGGTGCCATGATACGTAGGAAGGCAATGGAGACGGATACTCCCAAACGCAAACTGGAGAGAGACCTGGAGGTTGAGCTGGGAGATGATTACACACTTGATCTACAGAGTAAGATATAAACACACACATACACATGTACATAAAATATACAATCCAGACGTGTCTTGAGAAATTCAAATGTAAAAATCTTCTTTTTGTCTTTAGACAATTGAAAAATTAAAAAATGTTGTCTTGTGTGTTCAGAATACTGGGATTTGATGAATCCAGAAGAAAAGGAGGATAAGATTCCTGAGATTTGGGAGGGTCACAATATTGCTGACTACGTCGACCCGGAGATCATGAAGGTATTAAAACAAATGCTTTAATCTGTAACCCATGATTTCTCATTTCCTGACTGTAACCACTGATAATTCAGTCCCTCCTCAGTGTTTTTTTTTTTTTTTTTATGACAACATTTATTTGGTTACATTCTTTTCTCGGATGACATGTTCTGAATTTCTGTCCTTTCTCTTATTCTCAGAGGCTGGAGGAATTGGAGCAGGAAGAGGAGCTGCGTGAGAAGGCCGGAGAGTACGACTCTGAGGAGGAGAGCGAGGATGAAGAGATGAAGGAGATCCGACAGCTGGCCAGTCAGATTCGCGAGAAGCGGAAGCTAAAGATTCTCGCGTCCAAAGAAAAAGACAAACAGGGACCCAGAATACCCCGCACGGCCAAGAAGGTCTGTCCAGCAGGCTTATTTTTGTATAATAGCAAGTAGTTTAATATTGGATATTACTTTCATATTTTAGGTAAAATATGTAATTATTCAGATTAAGCACTTTTTAGTTTTTATGGAATATTTGTTGTTTAACGACCTATTAGATCACGTTGTTTTGTTTGCAATTGATTTGTTTGCTGGTTAAAGATGGGTTAATTTGAATGGTCTATGTGGGAACGCAGGTGGAGAGAGCGACTCTGGAGAAGGAGATGGGTGATCTGGGTTTGGACATGACTGATAAAGATGATGTAAGAACCTGTGTACTTGAAGCTTTTCCATGCTCTGTATCTCTGTTGGAAACACACTTGATTTTGTATACCATTTGGTCATGGTGATCTGTTTCTGTGTACACTGAACATGTTTGTGTTCGCCTTTTGTCCCTCTAGAGCCACTATGCTCAAAGATCTCGCTCTCTGGTTCGAAAGAGGAAGAGGGAAGTCTCCGCACCACCGACGTCCCGTACTCGCAGTCAGAGCGCCTCAAGACCACCAAGGGACCAATCAGGAGTCAGAGATGCCAAGGTCAGATTCAGAAACCGCCTGTATTCATTTACAAGACAAGTTTGAAATGAAGTTGTGTATGACAGTTGTTTAGTCATATAGTAGGTTATAGAAAAAGATCTTGCCGATGTTGCTCAAAGGACAAACATGTTCATTGGACTGACTGACTGTCTCATTTCTTTCAGATGTTGAAGAAGGTGAAGACCATGATGAAGAGCTCACAGAAGGACATGAACAGGCAGGGAAGGAAGGGTGAATCTGATCGACATGTATTTGATCTCAAACCTAAACATCTCCTTGCTGGGAAGAGGAAATCTGGTACCACCAGCCGCAGATAAATGCAGCCTTATTCACGTACATCTTACTTGTGTACTCGTACCTGTCCTTATGCCATGATTAATAAATTTGTTATATTCTGTACTTTTTACCAGTTCTTTCTGATACAGGTGAGAATACACCTGTAAACACGAAAGAATAATTACTTATTGAAATGTATGCAGTCACATCATTTTAAGTGTCTGATATCATGCAGAATGATAATGAAATCTACAGGATCATGATTTAGAACTCTTCATCCTTTACAAAACAATTTATCTGAAGCCAATGTTTGCAGTTGGAGTCAAATAAACCAACCAAAGTATTGAACCTTAAATTCATGTGTGAAATTTATTTCCCTAAATTTAAATCATGGTAGTCTCTTGGTAGCTTGCCCTTAAGTGCGGGATGGAATGTCCAGAATATGTCTGTGTATGCTGTCACTATATATATATATATAAATTTTTATATATATATAGTGACAGCAATATTATTATTATTATTTATTTTTTTGCCTGCTCCAGTGTAAACAAATAGGCAATTTGCAGCATCCACAATGTTCTGTCTGTCCTTATTTAGTTGTTGTTGTAAACGATTTATGAAGAAAACTGTTTTCAGCAGGTACAATTGTTTAAATATTAATATTTTATTAATAATAATAATAATAAATACATTACTTATTAGCAGTTTCTGATTAAGTATAAACAATACAAAAATAGTCTACATGTGACTTTTATTTTGACAACATCTGAGCGAAGCCCCCGGAAACGACATCAGCCTCCACTAGCAACAGTCTAGGAGCGTTTATGGTTTACACCGTTTCAGGCAGAAAATAAAAACAACACAGGACAGTCTCACCTTACGGACAACGAAAGCAGCTGTCACCATAACCTAAAGTTGTATTGCAACACACACACTTGTCCGCGGGACCTACAGGCGGCCCAAACGCAGAGGAGCGCGAAGGATGGCGAATTACCGGGCGTTTCACACCCAGCTCGCGACCATCATGGAGACCCTGACTCGTGCGGCGGTGGCAGAAATCTGCGAGCTTGTGGACGACGGTTACGCCGTTTTACACATCGAGATCTCACGCCATCAGAAGGAGAACGAGGAGCTCCGACGGAAACTGCAACTCATAGAGTCTATCGTTGCGGCGCGGGGGTTCAGCGACGAGACAACCGTAGCGCGAGACGGTCGGTGTGACAGTAGTGCATGCGAGTCGCTAGTGAGCAGAAAAACGTCCGGAGGCGGAGAGTCCACCAGCCGGGGTGCAGTGTCAGAGGTTAGATTACCATTTATTTTGTGTGTGTTTGTTTTTGTGATTAAAGTGGAAGCAATATATATCTGTGTGTATAAGCGATTATTATTTGTTATTGATCGGATTACAGGCGCGTGAGTTTCGTGATGGAGGAGATCTGATCCAAATGCAAATCAAAGAGGAAGGTCTCGAGCAGCCGCCGCTGGGAGGTGAGTACTTCTATGCATGATCTAACTTGAATGAATATTTATATGCATGTGTTGAAAAAAATGCTTCACCAGATTTTGACAAAGCTCAGAACTTAAAATCTAAACAAATGCCACGGTTCACACAAGGATTTGAGGCAATTCAATAATTTCAATGTACATCATTTTAAGATTGAGGCAATTCAATAATTTCAATGTACATCATTTTAAGATTATTTTACTTTTTAAGCATGCACATTGCCTTGTTAAATAGACATTTTTACATTATATTTTTTTCTTTATTTCACACTTTTTGATTTTAAAAACATTTTTGAATAGTATTAAAAAACCCCAATTATGATAAAAATCTATGATGGGAATATGAAAATGTACTGCATACTAGGAATGAGCCTGAATGTCCATGTCTACTCCTTCAAAATGAGTGTGACGAATTCATATTGTCAACTTCAAGTCACATTTATTCAAGTCTTCATTTCAAAGCAGCTTCATGGTAATAAGGAGAATAATGTCGCAAAGTTCATCAATTATGAAACAACTTCAATTTCAGCTATACAGAAGACAATAATGCCGTTGTTCAGTTATATTCAGGTCAATGTTGATTCAATTCAGTTCAGTAAGTGTCATTTTTGCAGTTCATTAATTATGAAACAATGTCAATTTCAGCTATAAAAGCAGCTGTGCAGAAGACAATAGTGTCACTATTCAGCTCAATTCGGTTCAGTTTTGATTCAATTCAGTTTAGTAGCTGTGTCGATGTTGCAGAGTTTATGAATAAATTATGAAATGACTTCAATTTCAGCTATAAAGCAGTTCTGCAAAAGACAATGGTTTCATTATTAAGCTCAGTTCAGGTTTTTGTGTTCGATCTGATCCCGTCGGTACAGTTAGATTGATCATATTTCTGATAATATGAATTGTCTTTTATGCCCCAACTGAGTAGGTCAAAGGTGTGTCAAAGCAGCTTCATGGTAATAAACAGGAAAATAACAGTATTAATGTTGCAAAGTTCATAATGTATGACACAATCTTGATTTCAGCTATAAAGTAGATCTACAGAAGACTATAGTGTCTTTATTCAGGTCAGTTCACTTCAACAACAGTCATTGTTGCCAAGTTCATAAATTATGAAACAACTTGAATTTCAGCTATAAAGCAGCTCTTCAAAACAATAGCATCATTATTCAGTTCAATGTTAATTCAATTTAGTTCAGTAATAGTTTGAGTGATGCAGTGTACCAATTATGAAACGACTTCAATTTCCGCTATAAAGCAGCTCTACAGAAGACAATAGCATCATTATTCAGCTCAGTTAAGATAATCTGATCGTGTCAGTCAGTACAGTTAGGTAATATTTTCTGAATAATAGGGGTGTAACAATACCCTCATGTCACGATTAGATCACAATACTAAACTCACGATACGATATTATTGCGATACTCCAAGACATATGGTATAAGTTACTGACTAGATATATTTAAAATAATGTTGGCCACTTTTACTGGTAACATAAGACATTTGGCATTATCAGGACACACAAATATTCCCCCACTGCATTATTATACATTATATTCAACATTATATGTAGTAGTTTAATGTAGTACTGACACTAAAACTCTGTAAACTTTTTCATTTTGGGTGAATTATACACAATACAGATTGTCACTATCCACGATACATATTGATGCATTTTTGTATTGCGATATATTGTGACACGATATATTGTTACACCCCTACTGAATAATAATTGTCTTTTAAGCCCCAACTGAGCAAGCCAAAGCTGACTTTTATTACTTTCAAATTATTACTTTCACTTTTTAGTAATTCATACTTTTTTTTTTTTTTTTTTTTTTAAAAATATATATATGGTAAAAGCCCCGTGAACAGTTTTTTACTTGATCAATTTTACTCAAAATGATCTAATATATCAGTGCATGTATGATGGGGACATGAAAATGTACCCTGAAAATCCATGCAAACCCTTTTAGAAAATGAGTGTGGTGTGTTCACACTGTTTGTTTCTTAACAGATGAGGATGACGATGAGGACGAAGGTGAAAGTGTCTCTGCGGTAGCTCACGACTCTCCTAAACTAGATGTTGCTGAGCTCTCGGGACAGGACTCTCACACACTCTCACACTCCCCTGACCATGACACACACTCCCATACGCTCACATTTGCAGACACACACTCCGGCGCCGATGAGTCCCAGCACTCCAGCGTCGACTTGTCTATTTCGGATAACGCTTCCTTCTCCCTTGCTCAAACCATGTCGGATACTCGCGCTTCCCATCTCCATCGAGTGTTTCAGGAAGACTTGTGTGCGAAGACTGATCTGGACCCGGTATCCGATTGGGCCGCACACTCTGTCCGTAGCACACTCACACACTTGCAGACCTCACCACAGAGGATTGGTGGGTCAGACTCTTTTGTATCCCATAGTTCTCCCTTGTTTGCCGCACAGCGTCTCGTTGCTCTGGGTAACGTCTCAGGGCTGGGTCTCTATGGGCGGTTGGGCGCTCTACGGGGCGGTGGAGCCGGCAAGCGACACTTCATCTGCTCAATCTGCGGGAAGAGTTTCACCACATCGCAGAGTTTGGACACGCACATGCGCATTCACACTGGAGAACGGCCGTATCGCTGTGAGCAGTGCGGGAAGCGTTTCACGCAGTCGGGACACCTCACGGCTCACCAGACTGTCCACACCGGAGAGAGACCGTACGAGTGCACCCGCTGTGGAAAACGATTCGCAGGCAAACAGTACCTGCGCATACACACCAAGAAACACCACCCTGACTTACACGCACTCTCTCATATACAGACTAACACACAGCAGGACACGTTGCCCTGAAAGATACACACACTCACAACAGAGAATGCAGGACATCATTTTTGTAGCTTTTTGTTGTTGTTTGGAAGTGTCCTGCAACCACTCAGAAGAATTGATAAAGACATTCAGTATGCCAGTTCCAAGTGTAATTTTGCAGTGTTCAGGCCCTTTAACTGGTCATTATTTTGCAAAGACTAAAGCAGTGAGATGCATTATACATTATATACACACTGCAGGGAACTACATGGACCCAACAAGCGTACACTAGAAAGTTGGTGTTAGCACAGGTTTTTAATACCTTTAACATGAAATACGCAATCTCACCTGAATTGCAGATGTACCTAAAATGTACAGGATATGTTGTTTAAAGAGTTTGTTATGATCTAAATTAGATATAATTATAGATTATACATATATATTTGCAGCTAGTCACAGCAGAAACACTAACTGGATTTGTCTGTGTTGTATTTAATAGAAATAAATGGTTATTTCAGGATTTTTTTACAAATTCTTTTATTTGTAGCATCAATGTTGTTGATGTTGAAAAGAAATACAGATTATTCTCTGTCATATGACAGTATACTATTGTGTTGTACCTATTAGGATCATGATTAAGTAGTGTCATAACTATTTATACCGTTAGAATGAAGGATAAACTGAAATTCACAGCATTTCAACAACTTTGTCGCACGTATTTGAAGGCTGCTATTGGAATATTGAGGGTAAAGGTCATATTATGCCACTATGCGGTGTGCTGGGGTGTTCCTCCTCAGGTCTACTACCATCTCCACTGGTTTGAGTATGTTCCACTCCAGGTTGCTGTGATTTCACCAGATAGTCAGCTGGATCTATCTTCTGTATGCAGATTCATCGCCATCCTGGATAAGGCCAATTACTGTGGTGTCGTCTACACACTTCAGGAGCTGAACAGAGGGGTCTGTAGACGTGCAGTCATTCGTGTTGTGGGGAAAGAGCACACATTCTCGTGGAGCACCAGTGCTGTTTGTGCAGGATGAACTGAAGTCCACGAACAGGATCCTTAAGTAATTTGTTTGTCTAGATGTTGCTGGATCTAGTGCGTCATCCATGGATCTGTTTGCTCAATAAGCAAACTAAAGAGTGTCTAGAAGGTTCCAGTGATGTCCTTCAGGTGGGCTAGCACCAGTCTCTCAAATGTCTTCATGACCACATATATAAGCAACAGGTCTGTAGTCATTCAGTCTTGGGTTTCTTTGGAATGGGGATGATGGTGGAGCAATTGAAGCAGGAAGGCACTGGTGTGCAAATATGTACAAGAAAAGCTAAGCATGAACTACATGACCCATTCAACCTAATAAAGATGTATTACCAATATTCAATCATGAGAACAATGATGGTCATATGGTATGTCAATGAAATAATTAATATGGCTTACATATTGTTACCGTCAATGAATATTCTTCTAAATTAATTCTCCCACTTTTCATAATTTATTTACACAAGAGATTGTTACAATTCTTAAAATGACAATGAAGAATTTAGTGTTTAGAAAATAGAACCTATAAAACTGTTACTACGTTACCTTGGTGACAAGTTGGCATCTATGAATCCTCTAGGTACACATTGGAACGAGCGTGCCATGGATGATTACAGATAAAAATAACAGGAAAACGTTTGAAGACTAGCAACAAATTATATTTATTGACATAATATTATACAAATAATATATTGATATTTTTAACTAGTTAGATAGCTTAATGTCGCTTAAGAATAAGGCATGTATCAAATTAATTTCATGTAGGCTACTATACTACTATACCATCAGTACATTACTACAGGCATTCCACCAGCACAGCTGAGCATGTGCAGGGAAATCCTGAACAAAAGCGGTTTGTGCTCACACCGTGCTTAAGTGGAGATACAACCAATCCTCACAGTATTCAGAACTGTTTGACCTGATAGTGAAAAAGCACTGAATGTGTGAAAGGTCTATAATTATTATGCTGAATCACACAATTTCACTTGTGCATTAGAGCTAACCCAAATCCCAGGATAGAGAGGCTGAGTGAATGTGGTGTGGACTCTGTGAATGAGGGTCATTGTGTCAGAGACACTGTAGAAGGACAGAGTTCCTGCACCGTGATCCACATACACTCCTATTCTAGAGGAGCTGGAGACTGCAGGGAGTTCAGTCTCTGTGTTATTGTGCCAGAATGAGCAACTGAAGTCATTGGAATCGCAGTTCAAACACCAGGACTGGTCATTACATCCAAATCTACACTCATCTCCCTCTCCCTCCCTGCTGATGCTCTTATATGACACTGATATATCCACCTCACCACTCCACTCAACCTCCCAGTAACAGCGTCCACACACACTCTCTCGACACAACACCTGAGTGAAATGAGTAAATCTGTCTGGATGATCAGGATACTGCAGGATTTTGTTTATGTTAGTAACCACTCTGTTCAACTCAGAGAGACTGAGGTATGTACTGGCTGAGTCTGAATCCAGAGTGAACCGCTGGTAATCTGAAAACCAAACACATTTCAATCAGTAAATCTAGTGATAATCATTAACACAGAAAATAAACCTGTTGTTTCATGTTTTAATCAATGAAATGTGATTGATGATGTCATGAATAACACTGATACAAATACAATAAAAATTCACTCTTCAGGTTAACCTATATATCAAATTGATTTTTTTTATATATTTTAGAGACCAAGATTGTATGTAAAACATTTTTTTTTAAATCTTTAACCTTTAGCAAGTGTACCACATGTAAAAATTATTAGTTAGAATAGTGTTTATTTGTTTTAATAAAACAACTGTTTTGGCTTTTTCTCCATCCCCTCTTTCTCTGTGTGTGTGCGCTCATGTTTATAAATATATATAAAAAACTCACATTGTAGGAACTCATTCCTGCTGTCGTATTCAGGGGTGGGAATCACCTCGATGTATCTCACTGTGCAAACCAACAGACAATAAATCTTCAATGTAAAAATATTTAATTTTCATCCTGTATTTTAACGCATTGTGTTGAAGGATTATATTGTTTTTAAGATGTTCATTATATTGATGTTATATTGACGAGAGTAAAGGCAAATGCGCTGTGGAAACCATCAGACATCTTCAATGTAAAAATATACAATTTTATCCACCTGTATTTTAATGCAGTGTGTTGTAGGATTACATTCATTATATTGACATTATTGGGAGTAAATACGTGATTCAATACTTTACCTATTCTATACAAGTTTTCTTTCTCTTCTTTAAAAGCATGCTGCAGTTTCTCTTCCAACTGAGAGACAAAAGTTCTTAAATCATCAAAAGAAAGACGAGAACTGACGCTGGACGAGTCTGTAGATCCAGGAGGGACAGAGAGAGACTGGAAACTCTACACAGACACAAAGACAAACAGAAGGAAAATCAGATTCCTGCTTCCTAAAACACAACATTCTGTTTTTCAGATCTTTGTTACCTGGAGAAAATGGATGTGATCATCTGTGTGTGAAAGCTGCTCCAGCTCAGCGTCTCTCCTCCTCAGATCCTCAATCTCCTGCTCCAGTCGCTCCAGTCGTTCTTCAGCTCGACTCACTGCAGTCTTTTCCTGGTCTCTGATCAGCTGTGTCACCTCAGAGCGGCTTCTCTCAATGGAGTGGATCAGTTCAGTAAAGATCCTCTCACTGTCCTCCACTGCTGCCTGTGCAGAGCGCTGTTAGGACACACAGAGACGCATTAGAACCAGTCCATTCACTCAGCTCTTACTGGTCCCTTAGTCTGGTAGGAAGGGGGGGTCCACCTGCACCCGAAAGGTATATTTTTTTAACCTAGTTTTTTGTAATCCTTAAGGTGTCTAGTAAAGGAATTTTGATGTTCCCCACGCAAATTATTGTCCCATATATGATTTTTTGTATCATCTTTTGTGTCCGTGCTTGATTTTCGACTGTGAAAAATGAAAACTTTAAATCTACATAGAATCTGAACAATACATCCTACAGACACAATCCACCCCATTTTCTCTTCGTCTTTGCATGAGGAATTGATAGATATGAGGATTGTCATGATTAGATGATGTATGGTGCATTAAAACTCAAATAAACGCAAAAAAATGTAAAAAATCTGTGACATTGGATCACTGGAACTCCTCCCCTATGGACCCTATTGATATATGTTTTCTAACTTTTGTATTTTTATAGTCTTTATGATGTCTAATAAGCAAATGTTGATGATCCCTACTTGAAAAATTGTCACATGTTGGTCCAAATGAACATCTCCCATAATAAGCAGTTACTATTCAAACCGTTATATTGGTATCATATTTACTGAAACAAAACAGAAAACCACTCTTATTGTCAAATGTGTGTATATATAGGGTATAACAAATCCCCATTAGAATAAACTGAAATAGAAAAAAGTGATTCTAATCAAAGGTCAAAAGGTCAAGGGCAAGGGCAATGATGTCTATTCATCATACAGCAGGTCTTCATAATCAACCTCTTGCTCCTCGTCTTCTTCACCATCTCCATCCATCTCCTCAACTGTTTCCTCCAGCAAGTCAGTGAGTAAAGTGGGGAGGATAGGTCCACAAGACCACACTGGTTCCAGGGTACCCTCTTCAGTCTTTTCCCAGCCTTGGCCAGGATCATGGGGCTTGGGACACCAGAATATCGGTGTGGCTGCTCTCTTGTAGTTGGCCAGACGGTGGTTGACACGGTTGATGTGCGGGACCAGGTTGTCTCTCCAGGGCGGGAGCCGGGACAAATCCACCTTGAATCTGGTGGTAAGCATCTCATCCTCTCCAATCATTTTTTTCAGCATGATGCTGCGCACGTTGTTCACAGATTTTTCGCGGGCCTGGACATACATTACACATGTAAATACCTCGATGTCCTCCACCATATCTGGCTCCACAGACCACTGATCACCAAGTTTTCTGAGGACATAAATAATTAGTACATCGATATTGGGACCGGAAAGCACAGACGGATCCTAAATGTCAGCGAACTGGCAGAATGTAAGGGGGCAGACTACTGCACAACAATACTCTGCCTATATGTCTTCACAGCAGAAGATGTTACAAGTACCTTTAGAGGCAAAGGGAAGGTTGGGCCTCTGAAAAAGCTGCAGAGTAATCCAAAGTACCATGCAGCCTTCAAGTGAGTATCTTTAATCAGATATCCTGTAGCATGTAATGGCAATTAATGCTTAACATAGGTATTGATACATTGTGACTTTGCAATACTATAATTATTTATGTCCTCAGAAAACTTGGTGATCAGTGGTCTGTGGAGCCAGATGTGGTGGAGGACATTGAGGCATTTACATGTGTAATGTATGGCCAGGCCCACAAAAAAATCTGTGAACAACGTGCGCAGCATCATGCTGAAAAAAATTATTGGAGAGGATGAGACTGTTGTGTATAAAAAAGGACGCTGGACGAGAAATTTATGCATGCAACTCTCTTTACTTTTCGGACAAACCGGAACCAAACATTCCAGACCAAAACAGCCAAAACAGCTGCAACCTAAACATGCAGCGAGGTGTTACCAAACGAACACAGATTAATTCGTCCTGAGCGGACATAACATTTTCCCCTCTCTGGGGGGTTCAACTATGAAAAGTAGACACAAAGTTCTTCAGGTAATCGGGCCGTGCCCTGGCGCGCACTGGCCATGGAGAACACACAGCTGAAGGTGAGGCGAACAGTGGTAGGGAGGCTGGGGAAAGGGGCAGCGACAATGATGATGGGGGCACTGGGTGTGACAACGAGGGAGTATCTTCAGGCTGTGCGGCTGCTTGTGGTATGGAGTCCTCCTGCTCCGCTCTGGGTGGTATTATGTCCCCGCTGTTCTGAGTTAACATTGCAGGAGGTGCTGGCACCTTCTGAAGGCAGCTGGCGTGCCAGCGGGTGCCATCAAGGAGGTATGTGTCTGGTCCCAGTCGGCGGACCACTTGCTGTGGAGTGGACCAAAATGATGCCATCTTGTTTTCCCTGTGCGGTTGGCGAGCTCTCACCCAGTCTGCCACAGCGATATCTGGGATCCTGAACTTCTTTTTCTTGTCAAACCACTGTTTCATCCGCTTCTGACAGCGGGTGACTGAGGCTTTGACTGGTGTGAGTGTGTTCTGGACTGCGGTGGGGCGGAGCCTGTCCAGTAGTAGGTGTAACTCCCTACCCAGCATGAGCGAGGCTGGGGAAACCTCTGTGGTTGAATGCTGGGTAGCATGGTAGTGTAGCAGTGTTAGACGTATGGCTTGTTTAAAGGAACAGCCCTGGGCCTGATGTGCTCTGATGCCATTTTTTAGGGATTGATGGAAGCGTTCCCTCCTGCTGTTTGCCTGTGGGTGATACAGGGCTGTATGGATGTGTCGAATCCCCCTGTTCTCCAGTTATGAAGTAAACTCCACAGATACAAACTGTGGACCATTGTCGGTGGTAATGGTCTGTGGAAGGCCCCAGCGGGAGAAGAGAGACTCCAGAAAGTCCACAATGACCTGGGAGGGGATGGAGCCGGTAGTGGTCAGCTCAGGCCATTTGGAGTGTAAACCATACACTACGACCAAGAACCGCTGATAGTGGATCTCGCCATGTCTAATTGCAGATGCTCCCATGGTTTTGAGGGCCAGGCCAGGGGTTGCAGGGGTGGCGGGGGTCGACGACCAGTCTTTCCACTTACAAGACATGCTGGGCATTCTTTAACAAGGGCCTCAATGTCTTTGTCTATGCCTGGCCACCACACCAGGTCACGGCATCTCTGTTTAAGTTTCACTATTCCCAGGTGGCCCTCACGTGCCATGGCCAGCACACGGGCGCGAAGGGCCCCTGGAATCACAGTGCAAAACCCACGTGCCACACATGTCTCATTCCAACAAGAGAGCTCCTGCTTGACCAGAGAAAATGCTAACAGCTCCTCTGGTAATTCCCGTGGCCATCCCTGACGACTGTAGATGCAGAGCTGGAAGATAACTGGATCCTGTTTTGAGGCTGCCTTCAGTTCCTGTAGAGTGACCGTGGACTCGAGCAGAGTGTGTAGCGTGAGAATAATCTCACTTTCGATGTGGTTGACGCTAGTAGGCAGGGCCTGGGCAGGAACTGACCGAGAGAGAAGGTCTGCAACGACATTATCCCGGCCCGGGGTAAACTGTAGAGTATAGTTGTATTGGCGGAGGCGGTCATACCAATGATGCAGTCTCAGCGGCCTGTGCCCGGTGCCAGTAGAGGAAAGCAGAGCTGTCAAGGCCTGGTGGTCTCAGCGTAAACTGGCGGCCATAAAGGTAGAGGTGCC
This sequence comes from Squalius cephalus, assembly GCF_949319135.1. Taxonomy (NCBI): domain Eukaryota; kingdom Metazoa; phylum Chordata; class Actinopteri; order Cypriniformes; family Leuciscidae; genus Squalius; species Squalius cephalus. The sequence goes on along the minus strand of NC_137128.1, from coordinate 37,100,257 downwards.
ATCTCTCACAAGCCCACATACAAGCGAGTGCCTCCCACTCCCCAACTGAGTATCTTTGTTCGGTTTGGTTCAGAGCTCGGGAGGCAAATGCAACAGGCCTCTCCACGCCATTCTGTACTTGTGACAGTACAGCCCCTATCGCCATGGCCGAGGCGTCACAGGTGACCAGGGTGTGACTGGATATGTCAAAATGTGCCAACACTGGAGGTGAGGTAAGTTGAGCTTTAAGAGTTTGCACTGCCTTGGTGCATTCTAACGACCAGACCCATGGCTCATCTCTCCGAAGCAGCTGGTGCAGTGGGGCTGTTATGGTTGAATACTGAGGCATGAACTTCATGTAGTAGCCCGTCATGCCCAGGAATGAAGCGAGCTGGGCAGCCGAGGTCGGTTCGGGAACGGAGAGGATGGCCTCCACAGATTGAAGAGGAGAGATGCCCTCAGTGGAAAGTCGGAAGCCTACATATTCAATGGCCGGCACAGCAAAAACACATTTGCTGCCATTGAGGGTTAAACTGTGCTTGGCGAGGGCTTCGAACACACTCTGCAGGCGACTGTCATGGATAGCCGTAGTAGCACCATGTACCACCACATCATCAAGGTAAATAACAACACCTGGTATACCTGCCAGTACTGAGGTCATGACCTTTTGAAAGCAGGAGGGGGTGGAGCTAAGGCCAAACGGCATCCTCGTGTAGCGGAAAACACAGAGGTGTGTAACGAAGGCCGTCAGGTTTCTGCTTTCAGGGTTGAGGGGCACCTGGAGATAGCCCTCTCTGAGATCCAGTTTCGAAAAGACAGTGGAGCCGTGAAATTGAGCCGTGAGCTCCTTCGATGTGGGCAATGGGTATCTGTCTGGGATGACTGCTTTATTTACTGCGCGGAGGTCCACACAGACTCGCAGAGCCCCTGTTTTCAAATTTGAAATCCATGGTGAAGCATCAACCGGCTCAATGATACCGGCATCCAGCAGCCGCTGCAGCTCAACAGACACTCCATCCCTTCAGGGCCAGTGGAATACGGCGCAGTGGCTGGACGACTGGCATCACCGAGGAGTGAATGAGGGGTTGATGGGCAAAAGCAGACAGACAGCCCAGCCCTTCAAACAGTGATGACCACTTCTGATGTGGTCCGGCAGCGACAGTCATAATGCCTTTGCCTTTGACGCTGACGCGGCCCTTGTTGTCTTGTGAGATGCATGACTGGGTCTGGGGCTGTGTCTGGTACATCCAAACCAGAGCTAGATGGCTGCTGCTGTTGCTGGTCATGTGACTGTGCTCTTATGCATACTGCTTGGCTTAATGATGATTCTGTCTGTGTTAATTTAGCTGCACATTCCGCTGCACTTTCAATTTGGAATGCAATGGCAACAGCCTTAGCTAGTGTTAAGTCGTCTGATTCGAGTAGCAACGTCTCCCTGATTTTAGCCTGTGTAGTGTGCTCAATCAGTTGATCACGTATCATCTCGTCTGTCAATGCGCCGAATTTACAATGGCTGGCTAAACCTTTTAGGTTGGAGACGTACTGATGGACGGACTCCCCTGGTAGTTGGTGTCGTTGTCTAAACATAAACCGTCTCAATAAAGCACTCTGTGGGGCAGCAAACTGGTCTTTTAAAAGTTTCACTGTCCCTGCATAGTCTGTATTTGTCCCGTTGCCAGTTAACATCTCCAGTACCCGTTGTCCCTCGACTCCTAAACAGTGCCTCAGCAATGCTGTTTTCCGAACTGCACTCACGTCAGCTAGTCCCGTAGCTTGTAGGTATGTTTCAAAAGACTGATGCCAGCGATTCCACAGTATTGTAGGCTCATCGGGAAGTGCGAGGAAAGGAGGTGGAGGAGGAAGAGAAAATTCAGCCATCCTCGTCGCCAATTGTTATGTATAAAAAAGGACGCTGGACGAGAGATTTATGCATGCAACTCTCTTTACTTTTCGGACAAACCGTAACCAAACATTTCAGACCAAAACAGCTGCAACCTAAACATGCAGCGAGGCATTACCAAACGAACACAGATTAATTCGTCCTGAGCGGACATAACAGAGACGCTTACCACCAGATTCAAGGTGGATTTGTCCTGGCTCCCGCCCTGGAGAGACAACCTGGTCCCACACATCAACTGTGTCGACCACCGTCTGGCCAACTACAAGAGAGCAGCCACACCGATATTCTGGTGTCCCAAGCCCCATGATCCTGGCCAAGGCTGGGAAAAGATTGGAACCAGTGTGCCCATACACAAAAGATATTTATTTGAAATATATTTTCAGAGTATATTTTGGAATATATGCAAATATTTGAAATTGGCCCAATAAATATATTTCATACTTATATTTCATATATTTTTGTTATATATTGAATATATTTCAATGTATTTTTTTCTGTATGGGTCCCCAAAAGTGTCAAAAATATATGTTGCATATATTCCAAATACATTGAAATATATTCTGAAATATAACAAAAATATATGAAATATAAGTATGAAATATATTTATTGGGCCAATTTCAAATATTTGCATATATTCCAAAATATATCCTGAAAATATATTTCAAATATATTTCTTTTGTGTATGGGTGGTCTTGTGGACCTATCCTCCCCACTTTACTCACTGACTTGCTGGAGGAAACAGTTGAGGAGATGGATGGAGATGGTGAAGAAGACGAGGAGCAAGAGGTCGATTATGAAGACCTGCTGTATGATGAATAGACATCATTGCCCTTGCCCTTGACCTTTTGACCTTTGATTAGAATCACTTTTTTCTATTTCAGTTTATTCTAATGGGGATTTGTTATACCCTATATATACACACATTTGACAATATGAGTGGTTTTCTGTTTTGTTTCAGTAAATATGATACCAATATAACGGTTTGAATAGTAACTCCTTATTATGGGAGATGTTCATTTGGACCAACATGTGACAATTTTTCAAGTAGGGATCATCAACATTTGCTTATTAGACATCATAAAGACTATAAAAATACAAAAGTTAGAAAACATATATCAATAGGGTCCATAGGGGAGGAGTTCCAGTGATCCAATGTCACAGATTTTTTACATTTTTTTGCGTTTATTTGAGTTTTAACGCACCATACATCATCTAATCATGACAATCCTCATATCTATCAATTCTTCATGCAAAGACGAAGAGAAAATGGGGTGGATTGTGTCTGTAGGATGTATTGTTCAGATTCTATGTAGATTTAAAGTTTTCATTTTTCACAGCCGAAAATCAAGCACGGACACAAAAGATGATACAAAAAATCATATATGGGACAATAATTTGCGTGGGGAACATCAAAATTCCTTTACTAGACACCTTAAGGATTACAAAAAACTAGGTTAAAAAACTATACCTTTCGGGTGCAGGTGGACCCCCCCTTCCTACCCTACTACCTCACACAGCCTGTTCCCCACAGTGGGCTTCAGTGGGACTGAAAGAGCTCCAGCACTGGCTCCTCACGGACTGACTGGAGGAGAGTCCTAACTGAGTCTGAAACAGCTCTTCCAGCAGTTCTTCTGCTCTAAACTCACCTTGTGAGACTCTACAGCCTCTCTCAGATCCTCAAGCTCCTTCTGTCTCTCCTGGACTCTCTGCTGGAAATTTATCTTGGTCTCTTCCAAGTGATTCTGTAGGGGAAAAATGACAGTAACACTGTCTGACTGTCTGTTGTGGACATATGGGATTTCTTAATTCTAAATTTGAAATCTAGTTCCTATTTATCCATTCATCTACACTGATATCTACACTGCAAAGGTAGATATATTGCAATGGCACTTTTTGGGGGATGGGGGGATATCATTAAGAAGGAAATAAGTTTACTCTTTGCTCTTGCTTCATACCTGTTTCTCAGTCCTCTCTTCAGCAGGTGATACGGTATCATGGGTTTTGTGTTCATTCGCCATACACAGCATGCACACACAGATCTGGTCAGTGCGACAGAACATTTCCAGCAGTCTGTCATGTAGAGGGCAGATCATCTCCTGCAGTGTTTCAATGGCATCAGTCATTTTATGTCGCTTTCTTGAGTGAAATTCCTTGTGACGTTCAAAATGAGTCTGACAGTAAGATTCCAGACACACCAGACAGGACTTGATGGCTTTGTTTTTGTCCCCAGTACAGACGTCACACTCCACATCTCCAGATCCAGTGTAACACTGAGCAGGACGAGCTTGTAGTTTTGTCTTCTTGAGTTTCTCCACCACTTCAGCCAGCATGGTGTTTTTACCTAAAACAGGTCTTGTAGTGAAGCTCTGTCTGCACTGAGGGCAGCTGTAGACTCCCTTCTGATCATCCTGGTCCCAGCAGCCTGTGATACAGATCATACAGTAACTGTGTCCACAGGGAATGGTCACTGGATCCTTCAGTAGATCCAGACAGATTGAACAACAGAACTGATCCTGAGCCAAATAAACATTGGATTCTGCCATTTTATTGCATGCGCTCACAGAAAGAGACAAGCCTACAACAGCTAAACAACAAATAAATTACGTTCCCCTGTGCTGGTTTTCTGTAATAGTTTCCTGGTTCCGTGTTTGAGGGCGTTTACACGTCAACTAAAAAACTAGTGATGTTACACATGCGTCGACGAGTCCGACATAGCCGATTTTTTTTCTGGACGAAAAGCACAATAACGTTTACATTTATCAACAGATTATGATCTGCGTCTCAAATTAGCCTACTCACAATCTCGCTAGTTAGAACTTGAAAAGTATTTATTGTCATAAGGAATTGTGAAAATTCACGCTTGTCAAGCATAGATTTGGTTAAAAGTTCTTGGTTAATAATTGTGGAGACGTCCCTAAGTTTTTCATTGAGGAAATGTTTTTTTCTTTTTCTTTTAGCTTTTTCTGTTCTTGAATCGCGCCATAGGATGCCAGATAGTTTCATATGAATGTAAAGATAATTTGCAGATCAAAACTTTAATCTATAGCATTTATCTTAAGGCCCTTTTTCATTTTTACAATTTATTTCTGTTGTGGCCCCCTAACATTATGCTTACCGTTTAAAACACGTTTATTTTATTATTCAAAACAACACAACTTTAGGTATAGAATATCTTATCGTAAAAAACATAAAATTGTCTCCTCATTTTAAATGGACTGCATTATGTTTACTTCTGTCTGTCTACTTAAAAATGTGTTTAATTTAAAAACAAATGTAATGATCTATTAGCATTTTACATATTTCTATGTAGACTAATAATTATATAAAACTACACTATCATCAGTATATAGTAGGCCTACATACACAGTGAATTTATGTCCAAATAGAGAAAGATTGGGCTTAAAAGATTATCCTGTGGTGGCCTCTAGTGGACAACATGAATATCACAGCTTGGACCCCTAATTATAAAATAATCCCTTATGGATCCAGTAAAACATTTCCCCCCGGTTTCACAGACAAGGTTTAAGCTAGTCCCAGACTAAAATGCATGTTTGAGCTGTTTAACTGAAAGCAACTTGCACTGATATTTCTCTAAATATGTCAGTGCCATTGTTTTGTCTCAAGATTCACACCACTATGTTTATTTCTAGGACATGTTAATAAAAGCTACTAAAATGCCCTAATTGAACTAAGGCCTAATCCTTGCTTATTCTAAGCCCTGTCTGTGAAACCAGGCCTTACAGTTACGAATTGCCTCCCCCTTTCCAGCTCTGGCTCGACTAACTTACAAATACACTTCATCTGGAACATAGGCCTATGGCTCTTTCTAAAGAATAAGGGGAGCCAGTATTCTAAAGCCTTTATAAAGCATTCAGAGGCAGAGGAGACTTGAAGGAAAGGGAGGCAGACCTTAGATCCATTCCATCATTGGCTGTTCCTCTAGCGTTCTTCCCCATGTGAGGCGTATCAGACAGACATTAGTATATATACTTAACTGCACAAGAAACTGTAACTTTTATACTTGTTGGATTGTGGTATATACTGTATAAGAAAAACAAAGAGAATCTTATGATTTGATCTCTGCTAAGTTTATTTGCACTTGTACTATACTATATTTCTCCAATAAAACACATTCACTTACAAGTTATGTGCTTTAACACATAACTTGTAGGCTACACAAAACTAACAAAACAAACTAACACGAAACAAATTAACTGACAAGATGTTAAATTAGAACTGAATTGTGTTATGTTAAATGCCATGTTAATTAGAATTAAATTAAATTAGAAAGGAGAAGTCTGGATCCGTGACCTATTAAAAATAATAAAATTAGTGTTTTTCATGCGCAAATAGCAGCAAAAACAACACGAGGATTCATCGTCACGCAGTGTACTTCTGTGAACAGAGAAAAAGTTGCTTGGGTGTTGACTTTGATTAAAACAATCATGCACATAAATGGAAATACATTAAACCATTTCTATAATATTGTGGGAGCTGTGTATGAGGCTAGTAGACCATATTTTATACGCACTGATAAGAAATTTAATAGTAAGCCAGGGTGGAAAAAGTATGTGTCTGGATGCCATACTGAAGCTAAGAAAGCATTTAAGGCAGACAGGGGCCTCTTCTGGAACAATTTTTTTTTTTTTACTAATGCTAGGTATAAATATGCAGTTCGATATGTCTGTAAACATGAACACATGATGAGAGCAGACTCAATGGCAGAAAATTTGTTACATAATAATAAACGGTTTTTGGAAAGATGTAAGAGTATCAAGGAATGATGTGATATGGTTTGATAAAACATGGGCTGTTGCCAGAGTCTATGGTGTCGGTAGTATTAGTACCTTTTAATAAGGATAAGGCTGGCAAGCTGGGAAGTCTGGATAACTAACCCTTTCGCACGTACGATCACACCGGTGTGATCAGTCTAGGCTGGTCCCTGGAGCGTACGATCACACCGGTGTGATTAGAACGGTCAGCGCATCACGTGATCAACTGCTAAATTCAAACGTGCTTTCGCGCGTTGGCTGGCGCTGAGCCAGAGACAGACGCACTCAGAGCTGTCATATATCACAACTTTTCAGTGTTTTCAACCACATAATGTTTATTTTAGGTTTCAGACATATAAGTACTTAAAAAACAATACATTTAGAGTTTGTAAAATACACACTGATGTCAAAGGAAGAGGCAATAATAATCCTTTCCATTATAATTTTTATTCATATCAGATACACATTGTGTAAGTAACTTTAAAGTTTACTCTATTCTTCTCCCAGTTCACCAGCCACTTACTTTTATGTATTTTGGGAGTTGTGGATGAATTCACGTGTTGTAAACAATCCAACAGATCCGATTCTCTGAACTGCGTCTGCGGCACAAACTAAGATGGCGGCGCCCATCGCGCATACAGCTCAACTAACGCGATCGTTATAAAGGTGTTTAAACAACAAAACACTTCCACTTGCATATATTTGACAATCGGAATATCAGATATTGCATGCCATATCTAACAAATTTGTGAATATTTTGAATAAAAAAGGAAAAATGACATAAAAGCAGATCATCATTCATTCAGCTCTGTTGTTGCTACGGTGTGTCACGTGACAAGCAATGACGCGTCACCATGGACACCATAAAGTGACACATTCTAAATAACGGTCGCCTTGAAAAACTCACGCTGGGGGGTCAACCAGAATATTTTAAACTTACGTGCTGGCTAGTGTGTTATCAAAAGTTCTGGAAAGAATTCTATTTTATTTATTTATTTATTTATTTATTTATTTATTTATTTATTTGAGAAAAAGGGACAATACATATTAATGAACATTTTCACAAATGTAAATATGTCAGATTATAGCCTTAGGCTAATTTCCATCTGCAGACCCCCAGCAAAGAAAAACTATTAGATCGATTATTAGGTGTATATCTTGTTACCACAGATAATCAGTTTGGCTTTAAGGAACAGCACTGACTTGTGTACATTGAAGAAATAGTAGAGTTGTATAAAAGACAAAATTCCTCTGTTATAATTGGGTTTATTGATGCCTCTAAGGCTTTTGATAGAGTTAATCATCAAAAATTATCAAAAGGGGTGTGCCTAATAGAATAATTACAGTTTTTCTCAGTCGCTTTGGTGCTTTTCTCACATCACTATTTACATTTGCACAACAGTTAGTTCAACCTCCACAACATTTAGTCATTTGTGCACATCATAGTAGCAGTTTCTCATTCCTTCCAACAAATTACAAATGCTTTTGGGCATGCATCAATTGCTTTCATACAACTCTCTGCTGTTTTATAACATTATCATTTGCTTATGTCATGTCAGTTAACTATTAAAAAATTAACTATACTTGTGAAATTAAAATGAAAACTTAAACTTAAAATTAACTATACTTGTGAATGCTGAATAGTCATTCCATATAAAACTAGTAGTCCTCATTACATACAAAAATGTTGAACTAGTTGTCAAAATCTGTCAAGCAAAATGCACACATTTTTTTTAAATCTTTTTTTTCCTGAAAATGTCTCCTAAATTGAACAATTTCTCTCAGGTGAATCTCAGCTTTCACTGATGAGGAACGTCTGGATGTGCTTGAATGATTACAGTACTATGTATGTTGTATGTTCAGTTCCAATATGTACTGCAATATTGTTTACAGTTGTGCACAGCTCTACCCAAAGGGAGTTTATGTTTGCTGTAAATAAGGGTGTATTTTTTCTTTTGCACAATGCTGTGAACACATTAGAATTGCAAAGAGCATATGCAGTAAACATGTGAAACATACATATTCAGTGTCTTGTACTCAGTTACCTCACTAAATACAGTAATGTGTAACTTTACTGTATTTTTCAAATGGCTGTGCAAATAGTATATAGTGCTGTCTTGAGCATTTTCAGGTAGTGTCACCAAGATCTGACTTTTTTGCATTGGAAAACATTTACAGAGTAAACTGTCATAATGAAAACATGACAAAGCCATTTGACTATCTTGTTCATAAACAATGGTGTCAGGACTTTTCATCTTGATGACACTGACACTTTCATTGACATGAATACTTGCTTTTGAGGAGTGAGCTATCCATTTTGAGCAAGTGACACATTTTTGCAGGTTATCAACTAGGTTTTGCAGTTTGTACTAATTGTTTTGAGAACTGCATTAACTGTTGTGCAAATGTAAATAGTGATGTGAGAAATGCACCAAAGCGACTGAGAAAAACTGTAATATGGCTTATATTGTTACTGTCAGTGAATATTCTTCTAAATTAATTCTCCCACTTTTCATTATTTATTTACACAGGAGATTGTTACAATTCTTAAAATGACAATGAAGAATTTAGTGTTTAGAAAATAGAACCTATAAAACTTTTACTGTTACTACGTTACCTTGGTGACAAGTTGGCATCTATGAATCCTCTAGGTACACATTGGAACGAGCGTGCCATGGATGATTACAGATAAAAATAACAGGAAAACGTTTGAAGACTAGCAACAAATAATATTTATTGACATAATATTATACAAATAATATATTGATATTTTTTAACTAGTTAGCTAGCTTAATGTCACTTAAGAATAATGTATAAAATTAATTTCATGTTGGCTACTATACCATCAGTACATTACTACAGGCATTCCACCAGCACAGCTGAGCATGTGCAGGGAAATCCTGAACAAAAGCGGTTTGTAATCACACCGTGCTTAAGTGGAGATACAACCAATCCTCACAGTATTCAGAACTGTTTGACCTAATAGTGAAAAAGCACTGAATGTGTGAAGGGTCTATAATCTATTATGCTGAATCACACAATTTCACTTGTGCATTAGAGCTAACCCAAATCCCAGGATAGAGAGGCTGAGTGAATGTGGTGTGGACTCTGTGAATGAGGGTCATTGTGTCAGAGACGCTGTAGTAGGACAGAGTTCCTGCACTGTGATCCACATACACTCCTATTCTAGAGGATCTGGAGACTACAGGGAGTTTAGTCTGTTTGTTATTATGCCAGAATGAGAAACTGGAGTCAGAGCAGTTCAAACACCAGGACTGATCATTACATCTAAAGTCACAATCATCTCCCTCTCCCTCCCTGCTGATGCTCTTATATGACACTGATATATCCACCTCACCACTCCACTCAACCTCCCAGTAACAGCGTCCACACACACTCTCTCTACACAACACCTGACAAAAATGAGTAAATCTGTCTGGATGATCAGGATACCACTGGGCTTTTTTTATTTTAGTAACCACTCTGTTCAACTCAGAGAGACTGAGGTATTTATGGGCTGAATCTGAATCCAGAGTGAACCGCTGGTAATCTGAAAACCAAACACATTTCAATCAGTAAATCTTAGTGATAATCATTAACACAGCAAATAAACCTGTTGTTTCATGTTTTAATCAATGAAATGTGATTGATGATGTCTTGAATAACACTGACACAAATACAATAAAAATTCACTCTTCAGGAGTGTTATTAAAAAAAAGTTATTTCCTGATTCTGTTAAATCTTTAACATTTAGCAAGTGTACCACATGTAAAAGTATTAGTTAGAATAGTTTTTATTTGTTTTAATAAAACAACCGTTTTGGCTTTCTCTCCTTCCCCTCTTTCTGTGTGTGCGCGCTCATGTTTATATTAAAAATCTTACATTGTAAGAACTCATTCCTGCTCTCGTATTCAGGGGTGGGAATCACCTCGATGTATCTCACTGTGCAAACCAACAGACAATGTACATCTTCAATGTAAAAATATTTAATTTCCATCCTGTATTTTAACGCAATGTGTTGAAGGATTATATTGTTTTTAAGATGTTCATTATATTGATGATATATTGACGAGAGTAAAGGCAAATGCGCTGTGGAAACCATCAGACATCTTCAATGTAAAAATATACATTTTTATCCACCTGTATTTTAATGCAGTGTGTTGTAGGATTACATTCATTATATTGACATTAAGTCAATAAGTTGAGTAAATACGTGATTCAATACTTTACCTATTCTATACAAGTTTTCTTTCTCTTCTTCAAAAGCATGCTGCAGTTTCTCCTCCAACTGAGAGACAAAAGTTCTTAAATCATCAAAAGAAAGAAGAGAACTGACGCTGGACGAGTCTGTAGATCCAGGAGGGACAGAGAGAGACTGGAAACTCTACACAGACACAAAAACCAACAGAAGGAAAATCTGATTCCTGCTTCCTAAAACACAACATTCTGTTTTTTAGATCTTTGTTACCTGGAGGAAATGGATGTGATCATCTGTGTGTGAAAGCTGCTCCAGCTCAGAGTCTCTCCTCCTCAGATCCTCAATCTCCTGCTCCAGTCGCTCCAGTCGTTCTTCAGCTCGACTCACTGCAGTCTTTTCCTGGTCTCTGATCACCTGTCTCACCTCAGAGCGGCTTCTCTCAATGGAGCGGATCAGCTCAGTAAAGATCCTCTCACTGTCCTCCACTGCTGCCTGTGCAGAGCGCTGTTAGGACACACAGAGACGCATTAGAACCAGTCCATTCACTCAGCTCTTACTGGTCCCTCACACAGCCTGTTCCCCACAGTGGGCTTCAGTGGGACTGAAAGAGCTCCAGCACTGGCTCCTCACGGACTGACTGGAGGAGAGTCCTAACTGAGTCTGAAACAGCTCTTCCAGCAGTTCTTCTGCTCTAAACTCACCTTGTGAGACTCTACAGCCTCTCTCAGCTCCTCAAGCTCCTTCTGTCTCTCCTGGACTCTCTGCTGGAAATTTATCTTGGTCTCTTCCAAGTGATTCTGTAGGGGAAAAATGACAGTAACACTGTCTGACTGTCTGTTGTGGACATATGGGATTTCTTAATTCTAAATTTGAAATCTAGTTCCTATTTATCCATTCATCTACACTGATATCTACACTGCAAAGTTAGATTGCAATGGCACTTTTATGGGGATGGGGGGATATCATTAAGGAGGAAATAAATGTACTCTTTGCTCTTGCTTCATACCTGTTTCTCAGTCCTCTCTTCAGCAGGCGATACAGTATCATGGGTTTTGTGTTCATTCGCCATACACAGCATGCACACACAGATCTGGTCAGTACGACAGAACATTTCCAGCAGTCTGTCATGTAGAGGGCAGATCATCTCCTGCAGTCTTTCAATGGCATCAGTCATTTTATGTCGCTTTCTTGAGTGAAATTCCTCGTGACGTTCCAAATGGGTCTGACAGTAAGATTCCAGACACACCAGACAGGACTTGATGGCTTTGTTTTTGTCCCCAGTACAGACATCACACTCCACATCTCCAGATCCAGTGTAACACTGAGCAGGACGAGCTTGTAGTTTTGTCTTCTTGAGTTTCTCCACCACTTCAGCCAGCATGGTGTTTTTACCTAAAACAGGTCTTGTAGTGAAGCTCTGTCTGCACTGAGGGCAGCTGTAGACTCCCTTCTGATCATCCTGATCCCAGCAGCCTGTGATACAGATCATACAGTAACTGTGTCCACAGGGAATGCCCACTGGATCCTTCAGTAGATCCAGACAGATTGAACAACTGAACTGATCTTGAGCCAAATAAACATTGGATTCTGCCATTTTATTGCATGCGCTCACAGACAGAGACAAGCCTACAACAGCTAAACGACAAATAAATTACGTTCTGGTTTAGTTAGTTTCCTGGTTCCGTGTTTGAGGGCGTTTACACGTCAACTAAAAAACTAGAGATGTTACGCATGCGTCGACGAGTCCGACATAGCCGATTTTTTTTCTGGACGAAAAGCACAATAACGTTTACATTTATCAACAGATTTATGACCTGCGTCTCAAATTAGACTACTTACAATCTCGCTAGTTAGAACTTGAAAAGTATTCATTGTCAAAAGGAATTGTGAAAACTCACGCTTGTCAAGCATAGATTTGGTTAAAAGTTCTTGGTTAATAATTGTCGAGACGTCCCTAAGTTTTTCATTGAGGAAATGTTTTTTTTTTATTTATTTTTTTTAGCTTTTTCTGTTCTTGAATCACGCCATAGGATGCCACATAGTTTCATATGAATGTAAAGATAATTTGCAGATCAAAACTTTAATCTAGAGCATTTATCTTAAGGCCCTTTTCATTTTTACAATTTATTTCTGTTGTTGCCCCCTAACATTATGCTTACAGTTTAAAACACACGTTTATTTTATTATTCAAAACAACACAGCTTTAGGTATAGAATATCTTATCGTAAAAAACATAAAATTGTCTCTTCATTTTAAATGGACTGCATTATGTTTACTTCTGTCCGTCTACTTAAAAATGTTTAATTTAAAAAAATAAAATTTAATGATCTATAAGCATTTGACATATTTCTATGTAGACTAATTATATAAAACTACACTATCAGTACACCTAGTTATACAAATGAATTAGATCAATGCATTAATGTCCAAATAGAGAAAGATTGGGCTTAAAAGATTATCCTGTGGTGGCCTCTAGCGGACAACATGAATATCACAGCTTGGACCCCTAATTATAAAATAATCATTAATGGATCCAGTAAAACATTTCCCCCCAGGTTTCACAGACAAGATTTAAGATAGTCCCAGACTAAAATGCATGTTTGAGCTGTTTAACTGAAAGCAACTTGCAATGATATATTTCTAAATATGTCAGTGCCATTGTTTTGTCTCAAGATTCACACCACTATTTTTATTTCTAGGGCATGTTAATAAAAGCTACTAAAATGCCTCAATTGAACTAAGGCCTAATCCTAGCTTATTCTAAGCCCTGTCTGTGAAACCAGGCCTTACAGTTATGAATTGCCTCCCCCTTTCCAGCTCTGGCTTGACAAACTTACAAATACACTTCATCTGGAACATAGGCCTATGGCTCTTTCTAAAGAATAAGGGGAGCCAGTATTCTAAAGCCTTTATAAAGCATTCAGAGGCAGAGGAGACTTGGAGGAAAGGGAGGCAGACCTTAGATCCATTCCATCATTGGCTGTTCTTCTAGCGTTCTTCCCCATGTGAGGCGTATCAGACAGACATTAGTATATATACTTACAGTGCTATGCATAAGTTTAGACACCCATGCTAAAGTTGACTAAAAAGAGGAATAAAAAATCATCTTTTGGAAACTGAACTTAATGCCTTAATTAAAAAAATTAGGAAAAATCCAACCTTTAAGGACACCAATTTTCTTTGTGAATGAATAATGTATCGTAAATAAATAAATGTTCTTCCTTAAAATACAGGGTGCATAAGTTTGGACACCCCTATGTTAAATTCCCATAGAGGCAGGCAGATTTTTATTTTTAAGTATTTTTTTTATTTTATTTGTTTAGGATACTATGCATCCTGATAAAGTTCCCTCGGCCTTTGGAATTAAAATAGCCCCACATCATCACATAGCCTTCACCATACCTAGAGATTGGCATGGTTTTATTTCAGTTAGCCTAATAGCTGGTTTGATTTGCATTGAGAGATGATCTTATGGAAAGTACCCCATGCCAATCTCTAGGTATGGTGAATGCTATGTGATGATGTGGGGCTATTTTAATTCCAAAGGCCAAGGGAACTTTATCAGGATGCATAGTATCCTAAAAAAATAATAATAAAAAAAAAAACTTAAAAATAAAAATCTGCCTGCCTCTATGGGAATTATAGGGGTGTCCAAACTTATGCACCCTGTATTTTAAGGAAGAACATTTATTTATTTACGATACATTATTCATTCACAAAGAAAATTGGTGTCCTTAAAGGTTGGATTTTTCCTAATTTTTTTAATTAAGGCATTAAGTTCAGTTTCCAAAAGATGATTTTCTATTCCTCTTTTTAGTCAACTTTAGCATGGGTGTCTAAACTTATGCATAGCACTGTAACTGCACAAGAAACTGTAACTTTTAGATTTGTTGGATTGTGGTATAATACAGTATAAGAAAAACAAAGAGGATCTTATGATTTGATCTCTGCTAAGTTTTTTTGCACTTGTACTATACTATATTTCTCCAATAAAACACATTCACTGACAAGTTATATGTTTTAACACAACTTGTACACAAAACTAACAAAACAAACTAACACAAAACAAATTCACTGACAAGATGTTAAATTAGAATTGAATTATGTTATGTTAAATGCCATGTTAATTAGAATTAAATTAAATTAGAAAGGTTAAGTCTGGATTTGTGACCTATTAAAAATAACAAAGTTACTGTTTTTCATGCGCAAATAGCAGCATAAACAACATGAGGATTCATCGTCACGCAGTGTACTTCTGTGAACGGAGAAAAAGTTGCTTGGGTGTTGACTTTGTAGATTAAAATAATCATGCACATAAATAGAAATACATTAAACCATTTCTATAATATTGTGGGAGCTGTGTATGAGGCTAGTAGACCATATTTTGTACGCACTGATAAGACATTTAATAGTAAGCCAGGGTGGAAAAAGTATGTGTCTGGATGCCATACTGAAGCTAAGAAAGCATTAAGGCATGGAACTTAGCAGGTATAGGCCCAGACAGGGGCCTCTTCTGGAACAATTTTTTTTTACTAATGCTAGGTATAAATATGCAGTTCGATATGTCTGTAAACATGAACACATGATGAGAGCAGACTCAATGGCAGAAAATTTGTTACATAATAATAAATGGTTTTTGGAAAGATGTAAGAGCATCAAGGAATGATGTGATATGGTTTGATAAAACATGGACTGTTGCCAGAGTCTATGGTGTCGGTAGCATTAGTACTTTTTGTTAAGGATAAGGCGGGCAAGCTGGGAAGTCTGGATAACTGTAGACCAATTGTGTTGGCTAGTGTGTTACCAAAAGTTCTGGAAAGAATTCTATTAGATCGATTAGGTGTATATCTAGTTACCACAGATAATCAATTTGGCTTTAAGGAACAGCACTGACTTGTGTATATATGCATTGAAAGAAATAGTAGAGTTGTATAAAAGACAAAATTCCTCTGTTATAATTGGGTTTATTGACGCCTCTAAGGCTTTTGATAGAGTTAATCATCAAAAGTTATCAAAAGGGGTGTGCCTAATAGAATAATTACAGTTTTTCTCAGTCGCTTTGGTGTTTTTCTCACATTAGTATTTACATTTGCACAACAGTTAGTTCAACCTCCACAACATTTAGTCATTTGTGCACATCATAGTAGCAGTTTCTCATTCCTTCCAACAAATTGCAAATGCTTTTGGACATGCATCAATTGCTTTCATACAACTCTCTGCTGTTTTATAACATTATCAGTTGCTTATGTCATGTCAGTCAAAATTAACTATACTTGTGAATGCTGAATAGTCATTCCATATAAAACTAATAGTCCTCATTTCATTGCTTGAGTCATTACATACAAAAATGTTGAACTAGTTGTCAAAATCTGTCAAGCAAATTTTACTGTGTTAAAAAAAGCTGCATTGCAAGAGATGATATTCTCTGTGATGTAGATGAAATTATGTGGCCAGACAGAGAGGAACGTCTGGATGTGCTTGAATGATTACAGTACTATGTATGTTGTATGTTCAGTTCCAATATGTACTGCAATATTGTTTACAGTTGTGCACAGCTCTACTCAAAGGGAGTTTATGTTTGTTGTAAATAAGGGTGTATTTTTTCTTTTGCACAATGCTGTGAACAAATTAGAATTGCAAAGAGCATATGCAGTAAAAATGTGAAACATACATATTCAGTGTCTTGTACTCAGTTACCTCACTAAATACAGTAATGTGTAACTTTACTGTATTTTTCAAATGGCTGTGCAAATAGTATATAGTGCTGTCTTGAGCATTTTCAGGTAGTGTCACCAAGATCTGACTTTTTTGCATTGGAAAACATTTACAGAGTAAACTGTCATAAAACATGACAAAGCCATTTGACTATCTTGTTCATAAACAATGGTGTCAGGACTTTTCATCTTGATGACACTGACACTTTCATTGACATGAATACTTGCTTTTGAGGAATGAGCTATCCATTTTGAGCAAGTGACACGCTTTTGCAGGTTTGCAAAAGTTTGTACTAATTGTTTTGAGAACTGCATTAACTGTTGTGCAAATGTAAATAGTGATGTGAGAAATGCACCAAAGCGACTGAGAAAAACTGTAATATGGCTTACATATTGTTACTGTCAATGAATATTCTTCTAAATTAATTCTCCCACTTTTCATTATTTATTTACACAATAGATTGTTACAATTCTTAAAATGACAATGAAGAATTTAGTGTTTAGAAAATAGAACCTATAAAACTTTTACTGTTACTACGTTACCTTGGTGACAAGTTGGCATCTATGAATCCTCTAGGTACACATTGGAACAGGAATAACAGGAATAAAAATATAAAAATAACAGGAAAACGATTGAAGACTAGCAACAAATAATATTTTTTGACATAATATTATACAGATAATATATTGATATTTTTTAACTAGTTAGCTAGCTTAATGTCACTTAAGAATAAGGCATGTATAAAATTTATTTCATGTAGGCTACTATACCATCAGTACATTACTACAGGCATTCCACCAGCACAGCTGAGCATGTGCAGGGAAATCCTGAACGAAAGCGGTTTGTAATCACACCGTGCTTAAGTGGAGATACAACCAATCCTCACAGTATTCAGAACTGTTTGACCTGATAGTGAAAAAGCACTGAATGTGTGAAGGGTCTATAATCTATTATGCTGAATCACACAATTTCACTTGTGCATTAGAGCCAACCCAAATCCCAGGATAGAGAGGCTGAGTGAATGTGGTGTGGACTCTGTGAATGAGGGTCATTGTGTCAGAGACGCTGTAGAAGGACAGAGTTCCTGCACCGTGATCCACATACACTCCTATTCTAGAGGAGCTGGAGACTGCAGGGAGTTCAGTCTCTGTGCCATTGTGCCAGAATGAGCAACTGGAGTCATTGGAATAGCAGCACAAACACCAGGACTGATCATTACATCTAAAGTCACAATCATCTCCCTCTCCCTCCCTGCTGATGCTCTTATATGACACTGATATTTCCACCTCACCACTCCACTCAACCTCCCAGTAACAGCGTCCACACACACTCTCTCTGCACAACACCTGACAAAAATGAGTAAATCTGTCTGGATGATCAGGATACTGCAGGATTTTGTTTATGTTAGTAACCACTCTGTTCAACTCAGAGAGCCTGAGGTATGTACTGGCTGAATCTGAATCCAGAGTGAACCGCTGGTAATCTGAAAACCAAACACATTTCAATCAGTAAATCTTAGTGATAATCATTAACAAAGCAAATAAACCTGTTGTTTCATGTTTTAATCAATGAAATGTGATTGATGATGTGCAATAATGCAATCATGAATAACACTGACACAAATACAATAAAAATTCACTCTTCAGGTTAACCTATATATCAAATTGATTTTTTTATATTTTAGAGACCAAGATTGTACGTAAAAAAAAAAAAGTTAAATCTTTAACCTTTAGCAAGTGTACCACATATAAAAGTATTAGTTAGAATAGTTTTTATTTGTTTTAATAAAACAACCGTTTTGGCTTTCTCTCCATCCCCTCTTTCTGTGTGTGTGCACTCATGTTTATATAAAAAAACTTACATTGTAGGAACTCATTCCTGCTGTCGTATTCAGGGGTGGGAATCACCTCGATGTATCTCACTGTGCAAACCAACAGACAATGTACATCTTCAATGTAAAAATATTTAATTTCCATCCTGTATTTTAACACATTGTGTTGAAGGATTATAATGTTTTTATGATGTTCATTATATTGATGTTATATTGACGAGAGTAAAGGCAAATGCGCTGTGGAAACCATCAGACATCTTCAATGTAAAAATATACATTTTTATCCACCTGTATTTTAATGCAGTGTGTTGTAGGATTACATTCATTATATTGACATTACTGGGAGTAAATGCATGAATACTTTACCTATTCTACATAAGTTTTCTTTCTCTTCTTCAAAAGCATGCTGCAGTTTCTCTTGCAACTGTGAGACAAAAGTTCTTAAATCATCAAAAGAAAGACGAGAACTGACAGTGATGCTGGACGAGTCTGTAGATCCAGGAGGGACAGAGAGAGACTGGAAACTCTACACAGACACAAAGACAAACAGAAGGAAATCAGATTCCTGCTTCCTAAAACACAACATTCTGTTTTTCAGATCTTTGATACCTGGAGAAAATGGATGTGATCATCTGTGTGTGAAAGCTGCTCCAGCTCAGTGTCTCTCCTCCTCAGATCCTCAATCTCCTGCTCCAGTCGCTCCAGTCGTTCTTCAGCTCGACTCACTGCAGTCTTTTCCTGGTCTCTGATCACCTGTCTCACCTCAGAGCGGCTTCTCTCAATGGAGCGGATCAGTTCAGTAAAGATCCTCTCACTGTCCTCCACTGCTGCCTGTGCAGAGCGCTGTTAGGACACACAGAGACGCATTAGAACCAGTCCATTCACTCAGCTCTTACTGGTTCCTCACACAGCCTGTTCCCCACAGTGGGCTTCAGTGGGACTGAAAGAGCTCCAGCACTGGCTCCTCACGGACTGACTGGAGGAGAGTCCTAACTGAGTCTGAAACAGCTCTTCCAGCAGTTCTTCTGCTCTAAACTCACCTTGTGAGACTCTACAGCCTCTCTCAGCTCCTCAAGCTCCTTCTGTCTCTCCTGGACTCTCTGCTGGAAATTTATCTTGGTCTCTTCCAAGTGATTCTGTAGGGGAAAAATGACAGTAACACTGTCTGACTGTCTGTTGTGGACATATGGGATTTCTTAATTCTAAATTTGAAATCTAGTTCCTATTTATCCATTCATCTACACTGATATCTACACTGCAAAGTTAGATTGCAATGGCACTTTTATGGGGATGGGGATGGGGATGGGGATGGGGATGGGGATGGGGATGGCGGGGGGGGGGGGGTATCATTAAGGAGGAAATAAGTTTACTCTTTGCTCTTGCTTCATACCTGTTTCTCAGTCCTCTCTTCAGCAGGCGATACAGTATCATGGGTTTTGTGTTCATTCGCCAAACACAGCATGCACACACAGATCTGGTCAGTGCGACAGAACATTTCCAGCAGTCTGTCATGTAGAGGGCAGATCATCTCCTGCAGTCTTTCAATGGCATCAGTCATTTTATGTCGCTTTCTTGAGTGAAATTCCTTGTGACGTTCAAAATGGGTCTGACAGTAAGATTCCAGACACACCAGACAGGACTTGATGGCTTTGTTTTTGTCCCCAGTACAGACGTCACACTCCACATGTCCAGGTTCAGCGTAATAGTGATCAAGTTGATCGTTTTGTAGTTTTCTCTTCCTCAGATTCTCCACCACTTCAGCCAGCATGGTGTTTTTACCTAAAACAGGTCTTGTAGTGAAGCTCTGTCTGCACTGAGGGCAGCTGTAGACTCCCTTCTGATCATCCTGATCCCAGCAGCCTGTGATACAGATCATACAGTAACTGTGTCCACAGGGAATGGTCACTGGATCCTTCAGTAGATCCAGACAGATTGAACAACTGAACTGATCTTGAGGCAAAGAAACACTGGATTCCGCCATTTTATTGCATGCGCTCACAGACAGAGACAAGCCTACAACAGCTAAACGACAAATAAATTACGTTCCCCTGTGCTGGTTTTCTGTAATAGTTTCCTGGTTCCGTGTTTGAGGGCGTTTACACGTCAACTAAAAAAACTAGTGATGTTACGCATGCGTCGACGAGTCCGACATATATTAAACAAATAGCCTACAAGTATTTTTTACAGTCTAACGACAAGTAAACGTGGAGCTTCGTTTTTTTTTTTTTTTTTTCTGGACGAAAAGCACAATAACGTTTACATTTATCAACAGATTTATGATCTGCGTCTCAAATTAGGCTACTCACAATCTCGCTAGTTAGAACTTGAAAATTATTCATTGTCAAAAGAAATTTGGTTAAAAGTTCTTGGTTAAGTTTTTCATTGAGGAAATGGTTTTTTTTCTGTTCTTGAATCACGCCATAGGATGCCACATAGTTTCATATGAATGTAAAGATAATTTGCAGGTCAAAACTTTAATCTAGAGCATTTAGAATTTAGGCCCTTTTCATTTTTACAATTTATTTCTGTGTTGTTGCCCCCTAACATGCTTACAGTTTAAAACACACGTTTATCGTAAAAAACATCGTATCGTAAATGGACTGCATTATGTTTACTTCTGTCTGTCTACTTAAAAATGTGTTTAATTTAAAAAAAATAAAATGTAATGATCTATTAGCATTTTACATATTTCTATGTAGACTAATTATATAAAACTATACTATCATCAGTACATAGTACACACAGTGCATTTATGTCCAAATAGAGAAAGATTGGGCTTAAAAGATTGTCCTGTGGTGACCTCTAGTGGACAACATGAATATCACAGCTTGGACCCCTAATTATAAAATAATCAATAACAAGGTTTAAGCTAGTCCCAGACTAAAATGCATGTTTGAGCTGTTTAACTGAAAGCAACTTGCACTGATATCTCTCTAAATATGTTAGTGTCATTGTTTTGTCTCAAGATTCACACCACTATGTTTATTTCTAGGTACATTCATAGTATATTCTAGTTAAACATAGTATCCACTATGTTTACCAAGCTACTAAAATGCCCTAATTGAACTAAGCCCTAATCCTAGCTTATTCTAAGCCCTGTCTGTGAAACCGGGCCTTACAGTTACGAATTGCCTCCCCCTTTCCAGCTCTGGCTTGACTAACTTACAAATACACTTCATCTGGAACATAGGCCTATGGCTCTTTCTAAAGAATAAGGGGAGCCAGTATTCTAAAGCCTTTATAAAGCATTCAGAGGCAGAGGAGACTTGGAGGAAAGGGAGGCAGACCTTAGATCCATTCCATCATTGGCTGTTCCTCTAGCGTTTTTCCCCATGCGAGGCGTATCAGACAGACATTAATATATATACTTAACTGCACAAGAAACTGTAACTTTTATATTTGTTGGATTGTGGTATAATACAGTATAAGAAAAACAAAGAGGATCTTATGATTTGATCTCTGCTAAGTTTTTTTGCACTTGTACTATACTATATTTCTCCAATAAAACACATTCACTGACAAGTTATGTGTTTTAACAACTTGTACACAAAACTAACAAAACAAACTAACACAAAACAAACTAACTGAGAAGATGTTAAATTAGAATTGAATTATGTTATGTTAAATGCCATGTTAAATTAGAATTAAATTAAATTAGAAAGGATAAGTCTGGATCTGTGACCTATTAAAAATAACAAAATTACTGTTTTTCATGCGCAAATAGCAGCATAAACAACACGAGGATTCATCGTCACGCAGTGTACTTCTGTGAACAGAGAAAAAGGTGCTTGGGTGTTGACTTTGATTAAAACAATCATGCACATAAATGGAAATACATTAAACCATTTCTATAATATTGTGGGAGCTGTGCATGAGGCTAGTAGACCATATTGTGTACGCACTGATAAGACATTTAATAGTAAGCCAGGGTGGAAAAAGTATGTGTCTGGAATCTGGATGCCATACTGAAGCTAAGAAAGCATTTAAGGCATGGAACTTAGCAGGTATAGGCCCAGACAGGGGCCTCTTCTGGAACAAAAAAAAATTGACAAATGCTAGGTATAAATATGCAGTTCGATATGTCTGTAAACATGAACACATGATGAGAGCAGACTCAATGGCAGAAAATCTGTTACATAATAATATAAACGGTTTCTGGAAAGATGTAGGAGCATCAAATAGGAATGATGTGATATTACCAAGCTCTATAGATGGTGTCTCTGGATCAGATAATAGCTGAACTGTGGAGACAACATTATTTTACCTTGTTTAATTGTGTAATGAATGAACCGTATGAGGTGGAAAAGGTTTACAGGACTGATATGTTGGGCATTACAACTAATGAAGTTTATAAAGCAATAATGCAGCTCACAGACAGGAAAGCCAGTGGCTTGGATCAAATTACTGCTGAATAACTAAAGTTTGCGAGCCCTATAGGGTTGCGGTTCTTCTTGCCATTTGCTTTAATGGTTTGAAAAAACATGGACTGTTGCCAGAGTCTATGGTGTCGGTAGCATTAGTACCTGTTGTTAAGGATAAGGCGGGCAAGCTGGGAAGTCTAGATAACTATAGACCAATTGCGCTGGCTAGTGTGTTATCAAAAGTTCTGGAAAGAATTCTATTAGATCGATTAGGTGTATATCTAGTTACCACAGATAATCAATTTGGCAAATAGTAGAGTTGTATAAAAGACAAAATTCCTCTATCAAAAGCCTTAGAGGCGTCAATAAAGCCAATTATGACAGAGTTAATCATCAAAAGTTATCAAAAGGGGTGTGCCTAATAGCATCCTAAGAATTTTGGTATATTGGTATGCTAATCAGACTATGACAATAAAATGGGGTAATAGTGTCTCAGCGCCTTTTGGGGTTGGTAATGGTGTGCGGCAGGGAGGTCTACTTTCACCAGCCCTTTTGAATGTTTATATGAATGAATTGTCCGAACAATTAAGTGATTGTAAGACTGGATGCATGCTGAGTAATATTTTAATCAATCATCTTATGTATGCTGACGATCTAATTTTTTCTCTAAGTAGTGCTGGCTTTCAACAGTTGCTAAATTATGCTCTGATAATGGGATTAAATATGATGTGCAATATAATGCAAAGAAGAGTGTTGCCATGATGTGTAGAACAAAAGGGGATAAGGACCTTAATTTTCCTGATTTTTATTTGTCAGGGCAAATACTAAATATATGCACTAAAATGAAATATTTGGGACATATCATTAATGATGAAATGTATGATGATGACGATATGTCATACTGTACTTCTTTTTATACTGCTCCTTTGTGGGTTAATTTTAAAAAAGTAAGCATATGTAAGCTTAAGGTTGCCTACAATGATTGTATGAGGATTATATTAAAAAACCGAGGTGGAGCAGTGCAAGTAATCTATTTTATATGTCAAGAGTAAAAACCTTTATGGCTTTACTGAGAAATTTGATGTATAAATGTATTTGTCGGCTGGATAATTCACAGAATGCTATCATTATGCTGTTGTCAAACCCAAGTGTGGTGCGTGGTACCAGTCATCTGAGAAAGTATTTGCATAATTGTCTATTTTAAATGTTTTGTATTGTATTTAATTTTGTGTAGGTTGATGTTTGTTTTCTTTCTAATGGACCTTGAGTCTGGAAATAAAGCTGAATTGAATATAAACTTATGCGTTTCCTGCCTGTGTAACTGCCTGCCCTAACTATTGTTTAGGCTATAAGTATAAAACCTATATGGAAAGGTTAAAGGGATAGTTCACCCAAAAATTAAAATTCTTTTATCATTTACTGACCCTTAAGCTGTTCCAACTCTGTATGAGTTTCTTTCTTCTGTTGAACACAAAAGAAGATATGATTCAATTCAATTTGAAGAGTGTTGGTAACCAAACAGTCGATGGGCCCTACTGACTTCCATAGCACAAATTTTTCAAAATATATCTTCTTTTGTGTACAACAGAAGAACGAAACTCATACAGGGTTGGAACAACTTAAGGGTGAGTATACTCACATTTATAAATGATGACAGAATTTTAATTTTTCGGTGAAAAATGAACAGAGCAAAACTGTAGGCTACTATGAAAGTGATCGCACAAATAAATCAGAATAGTGGAGTTAAGCAAGGAAGGTTTAAAAGACCAGTCCGGGTCACCTGAATTCACAAATCACGAAGAGTGACATGAGATATGTCTACGACATCGCACTGCTGATTTAGAGTCAAAAGAAATCTGAATTTCAAACCGCAAATTATCTTTAGGAAACTGCGGTCATTTAAACCCTGCCCACTTGGATCTGGTTCGACCTCCGCTTAAACTTGCACACAACAATCCAGGAAGTTTCAGTCATGGATCTGTTGCATCTTTACGAGTGGATCGATATCAAAAGTATTTTGATATTTTCGTGTGTGTTTTTATTGCTGAGTGATTATATCAGAAATAAAGCGCCGAAGAACTTTCCTCCTGGACCTTGGTCTTTGCCGATTATAGGAGACCTTCATCATATCGATTCTAGTAAGATTCATCTTCAGTTTGCAAAGGTAAATTCAATTCCAGTTAAATCTAGCTAAATGTATTCTTGTGTGAAAATCTGTGAAAACGCATAACGTTAGCGGTTAAAAGATTATGACCGCTGCAAACGTTAATCTTGTCTGACGAAAATTATAAGCCCATGTCTGAGTGTTTAATTTAACAAAGACACTTTGTGACGCATCATAGGCTAATGATAATTCAACTATTTTAATTAAACATAATTTTATACATAAATGAAAATATGACGAGAAAAAATAACACTGAAATATGGAAAATGTAGGCTATGCTAAATTTCTGCGCAAGCGACGCAATGATCCAGATTCTGAACTGCATGCGATGATTTTAACAGCTATAACTGTTATATCCACAACATTCATACAATTACAGCTGCAAAAAAGGATAAAGCGAAAGAATGTGTATTTGAGTGTTCTGTTCAGAATGAGTAACTCGAGTTGTGAATAAGCCGTTGCCGTAACGGAGTCTTTCCCATAGGCCTATTCTGTGTTCCCCATATAGTTATATAAGGCAATTGGCAAATAATGAACGCATGATGGGTGTTATGTTCACTGGGCCAGAGATCAAGTGTTGCGCACACATATTTCAGCTCCACCTCTCTGCACGTCTAACGGGTGGAGGGATATAGTTAGGGTGTGGTTGGATATAGATAACCTATACTCCACCACCCATTAGGGCCCAAATTACATTCAGAGATGGGGAGCTAGACCTCCAGCGAGGAGGGGCGAATGTAATTTGGGCCTAATGGATGGAGCTAGAATATCTAACCACACCCTAACCCAACCCATAACTCAATCCCTCCACCCATCAGACGTCCAGAGAGTTGGAGCTGGACGCCATTTGACTGCAGTGAGCACCACTTGAACAAATACGCTCCCACTAATGACCTATGTAGTGGAATATCCCAAACATGTAAAAGTCAGTATGAATCATGAAAAATGAACAAAGTTAATTTCTAAAATAGAAGATAATACTTCAGTATACTTATTATTAGTTCTGAAAACATTATTTTCAGCTAGTCAGACTGGGAATGAAACAGTCTGGCTAAAACTAGTTAAACCAGCTAGCCAGGGTTTAAATGATTAAATCTTAAACTAATAAACATGTCTGAATTAACGAATGTTTAGAATTTGCAGAATGTTTGGAATTTTGGGCTAAATGTGTCTAAAACTTGATTTTCAAATAATATTTTACAGTTTGCAGAAAAATATGGCAAGATTTTCAGCCTTAGAATTATTGGACCAAGAATTGTTGTGTTGGATGGATATAAACTAGTGAAGGAGGTCTATACACAACAGGGTGATAACCTCGCTGATCGACCCTCACTACCTTTATTTTATGACATCATTGGAGACAGAGGTCAGTTTAATATCAGAATTTTAAATTGGTGGTTTAACATTTCACCATAAATTGTCAGCAATCTATTACAGTAACTGGGTTTGTTTTGTGTACAGGTTTAGTTATTGCCAGTGGCTATAAATGGAAGCATCAGAGGAGATTTGCACTCTCAACTCTTCGAAACTTTGGATTGGGAAAGAAAAGTTTAGAGCCATCCATCAGTCTTGAGTGTTGCTTTCTGAATGAAGCCATTTCAAATGAACAAGGTATTTACTGAGGCTTGTTGACTGAAAATAACTGACAATTGCATTTGAAATTGTAAGCATAGTGTGATTTACAACAACTACTGTTCCAGGTCGACCATTTGACCCTCGCTTTCTGCTGAACAATGCTGTCTCAAATGTGATCTGTGTCCTTGTGTTTGGTAATCGATTTGAATACAGTGACCATGACTTCCAGTCTCTGTTGAAGAACATCAGTGAAGCTATGTATCTGGAAGGAGGGGTCTTTGCTCAAGTAAACATTTTCTCATTTTACCAAGTTAACTTTGCTTTTTTTCACTGCTTATCTAATTTTTGTTTTAATTTCTTTAGCTTTATAATATGTTCCCATGGCTCATGCGGCGACTGCCTGGACCGCACAAGAAAATTATTGCTCTGTGGAAAGAAGTGATTGGCTTTGCTCGAGAGAAGGTGAATGTACACAGAGCGGATTATGATCCATCAAATCCTCGAGACTACATCGACTGCTTTCTTGCCGAGATGGAAAAAGTAAGACCCTTTTTTTTTGGGGGGGGGGGGGGGGGGGGGTCAGTAAGTGAGCTGCTTACGGGTAATAATAATGTATATGGCTATTGAATTGAAATGCCTCTCATTCATGTTGTTTAGCTTAAGGACGACACAGCCACTGGGTTTGATGTGGAGAACTTGTGCATCTGTACTCTGGATCTGTTTGTAGCGGGAACTGAGACCACCTCTACCACCCTGTACTGGGGTCTTCTCTACATGATAAAATATCCTGAGATACAGGGTGAGTGCTTACTGTGAGGAATGACATTCATATGCACATTAAAAGTAATACGTACTCACACTCTCTCTAAATTTGGTATCTTCAGCCAAAGTTCAGGAGGAGATCGATCGTGTTGTGGGAGGGTCACGGCAGCCATCTTTATCAGACAAGGACAGCATGCCCTACACCTGTGCTGTCATTCATGAGATACAGAGGATTGGAAATATTATCCCAATAAATGTGGTCCGGGCTACTGTGGAAGATACTCAGATAGGAAAATACTCTATCCCAAAGGTGCATGGGCAAACCAGTAATGTTTAAGGCGAGACACGGCAGGCAAAAACATCGTTTTTTTTTACTGGTCAATTTTGAGATTTTTGGATATTTGTCTTCAATAACATGTCTTCTTTTAGACTTGTGGTGAAAAAAAGTCGAAATACACATTTAGGTCTTTATTTTATTACACTTTGTCTGTTTTGCGTCTGTAGATTTCTCATAAATTCATCAAAAGTTGCCGTTCTTAATCAACATGCTGCTCTGCATCGCTGCCGGCACCCTGTCATCACATGCACAGTTAGGAAGCTCTCTCTCTCCTGTACAATCCTGTCGGATCCAAATATGGTCATTTCCTTTTTATCAGCAACCAATTGTAAAAAGTAAAAGGGCTGAATGCGCAATCTCATTGGCTGATGATAAATCTTTAAAGCCTGTTTTCTCAAAATGACTTTTCTCCATAGACAGTATATAAACTGGACACAGCGACCCCATAGGTTTCAACGGAGAAAAGTGAAGTCAATTAGAAGCTCTCACTTCCTGATGGCTGACCGTACTGCGCAGACTCAAACTGAGCTTGACGACGTAGATGTGACGTGAGCAACCCGTCTGTCTTCTAGTAGCTCTGCCAAGAGAAATCTGAATCATTCCCTTCCGAGACTTGCAGAGACGGAGAGTATGAGTTGGAGGTGTCCATGAGCTAGGAGCAGGAGCAACTTTTGCTAAGTATTCTGATTAATTACTTTGTCATTTTTCCTCCACGTCCCCCCGTTTGCCCGCAAGCTTCTCCTACTGTCCATACGGTAATCTCTCTACTGTGTGACAGAGAGTCGCGTGGTTATGACGCAATCGTTAGCCTATTTTTACAAAAACTGCTTCTACGGGGCCATAGATACAAGGTAATGGAGCCTTTTATACATTTTCGTGTTTTTTTAGAAATAAATAATGGACAAATGGAGTCTTTAAACCCCTCAGATGTAAAGTTTTTCGCTGTCAAAGTGATGCCAAAATGAATGGGAGTCAATGGATTGCTAACAGCAGGTGATGGTCTGCTAATCAATGGCGGCGCCCGGGGAAGCTTGAAGTGTTTTCCAGAACACTGCCCCCCTGCTTTTCTCTCATACTCCAAGCCCGAAATCTCCACTTCAGTAGCACCTATATACACCAAACTTTCCAGTCTTGTACCTAGTTATATTATGAAGACATTTACATTAAGGGATTTGTAAATATATCATTCCTAGCCTGATTTATATAACATTTTATTCCAAAAAAGATGGCGAAAATAAATTTTTTAAGGCTATTGACAGTATTTTCTGATTTACAGGATAACAAAAGTAGATATCCATAAATCCCTCTGTAATTTTTTTCCCATCTAATATGTGAACACAATGAAAAAATAATTTTTAACCTGGCTTTATCCAATACTCAGATTTAAAAAATATATGCAAATTAGCGCATACTTAATTAGATATTGCCTAATTTGCATATTTAAACATTAAATTACAGAAAACTTGTAATACATTTTTTTTCTCATATTAATGTAGGTAATCAACTGGGAAAGTTTCATGGTGATATCTGCTAGTTAAAAATGTTACCCTATTCACCTGTAGTGTCTCGCCTTAAAGGGATAGTTCGGCCAAAAATGATATTTAACCCATGATTTACTTACCCTCAAGCCGTTCGAGATGCATATGTCAATCATTTTTCAGACGAACACATTTTCAGTTATTTTAGAAAATGTTTTAGATCTTTCAGTGGTTATAATGTGAAGCTATGGGGTCCACCTCCTTCAAGTCCCAAAATGTGCATGCATCCTTCACAAAAGTAATCCATCCGGCTCCAGAAGGATAAACGAAGGCCTTCTGAGGGTAATCCGTGCGGTTTTGTCGTAAAAATATTCATATTTAAAACTTTATAAAAGAAAATATCTTGCTTCCGGCAACGGTCGACGCGCGTTCACGGCAGATGGATGCCGGTGTATGACGTAGCGTAGGAAGCGTCGTGACATAGAACGAAGTATAGCTAAATCAAACGCTACGTCCTACGTTATACGCCGGCATCCATCTGCCGTGAACGCGCGTCAACCCTTGCCGGAAGCAAGATATTTTCTTTTATAAAGTTTTAAATATGTATATTTTTACGACAAAACCGCACGGATTACCCTCAGAAGGCCTTCGTTTATCCCCCTGGAGCTGGATGGATTACTTTTGTGAAGGATGCATGCACATTTTGGGACTTGAAGGAGGTGGACCCCATAAATTGACATTATAACCACTGAAAGATCTAAGACATTTTCTAAAATAACTGAAAATGTGTTCGCCTGAAAAAAGATTGACATATGCATCTCGAACGGCTTGAGGGTGAGTAAATCATGGGTTAAATATCATTTTTGGCCGAACTATCCCTTTAAAGTATTGTGAGAACGTGAACTTGAGCAGAACCTATTAGTTTAAGCACATTAAGAGTAGTGTGTATAATTTTACTCTTGTTAAGCCTCTTGTGGTTCTGTAGGGCACAATAGTGACCGGCAGTTTGACATCAGTGCTGTTTGATGAGTCAGAGTGGGAGACGCCTCACTCTTTTAACCCGGGTCACTTCCTGGATGCTGAGGGCAATTTCAGGAGGAGAGATGCCTTTTTACCTTTTTCTCTAGGTATAGGCCACAAAAGTAATCCAAATGTATATACACTGATGACACTGTACAAGCCCCCCCATTATAATTACCCATCATTTTCTCTGATTTTCAGGAAAGAGAGTGTGTCTTGGGGAGCAACTGGCACGGATGGAGTTGTTCCTGTTTTTCTCTTCTCTGCTGCAGCGCTTCATTTTCTCTTCACCAGCGGGTGTGGAGCCCAAATTGGATTTTAAACTGGGGGCCACGCTCTGTCCCCAGCCATATGAATTGTGTGCAGTGCCACGCTAAAACAAGCAACACACACGTAATTTTATACATTTCAGTAATTAAAAAAAAAACTTCTGATTTTAAAATAGAACCTGTGATGGATTTTAATTAATCAACTATAATTAATCAACTAACATTTGTTTTTCTTGCAGGAACAACATTCATATGCTTTTAATGTGTCAAAACTCTTTGGGAAAAACTGGTGACTTGTGACTGTATGTGTTTAAATACAGAAAGGGGAAATGAAACTAGGCAGTCTGTTAGAATCTTGTGATAAGTAATAACAAGATCAGAGTTTGCTTGTGCCAGTGACAGAGGGAAAAGGTTGGGGCTTTTGAACCAATTGAACCAATCATATTGAAGGTGACATGTTAGTCTTATTTGTTTTCTCGATTCTATAAAAACTGTGGTATATGTGTTTTACGGTGGGATTCTCAATGGAATTTGTCTGAGATCCTCCGGTCTTGCTTCTTGGGAGAGATTCACTGAGAACTGCTCGGGAAGATCTCCTGGCCGTGATTAAAGCATTTAAAGGACATTTGCAGGTCTGTTTGTCAATTTATTCCTGCGCAGGAAGCTAGTTTAGGGAAGCAAGTTAGTTAGAAACTCGGCCAGTTGTCAACTGAAGACGCAAGAGCTAGAGTATAAAGGTATTGGGTGTTGATTAGTAGACGCCCCAGTTAAAGGTATTGGTGTCGATTTGGAGATGCCAGAGATATTAAGATCAGTTGGGTGTCAAGTGAAGACGCCCCAGTTAGGTTTAGGGAAAAATCCACTACAAACCCAATATGTGTAACTCTAACAGTTGCTGGGTGCTTACATGATGGTCTGTTTTAGATCTTTCTTGGTTGGTTGGATGCAGACTGGCTAGTTGGTTAGTTATACAAGTTATATGATACAAAAATGTTTTACAAATAAATCACTATTAGAAACAAAAAGTATAATTACCATAAGTCATAAAGGGAAACAAATTAAATCTAGGTTCTGCACATCAAATGGCAACTTTTCTTAGGGTCCCTGGGGGTCCTTAAAAAGTGTTAAATTCACTTGTATCAAATTTAAGGTCATAAAAAGTCTTAAATGGTATAACAAAGATATTGATTATCCATTTTAAGTTGTCTTAAATTTGGGGACGGAAAAAACAGGAATAATGGCGTGAAATGATTTTTGGCATGGTGATTATTAAAATTCTAAAGACAATGATTTAATTAAATAAATGTGATTGTGAGTAATAAATAAATAATGAATAATACATAAAGTGTTGAATATTTCTCTAAAGTGCAGAAATAAAGTTTAGGAACTGAGTGTGCAAGCCAGCTGGTGGTCTATGATCTGAGCTATTATGATGACTTTCTTGTTATGTACATATATGTATTTCTTCCATAAATACATCCATGATTATGCAAATTAGCCCCATCTCCACTCACACAGGTTCAGAATACTTGATCCACTCGCTCAACTTTACTGTAGTAAACGCTGCACAATGGCAAGTGGAAATACTGGTTTAATTCAGCCATATGTGTTTGAACTAGAAACTGATTCTGAAGAAGATGTGGAAGAGTGAATTATACAGGCTCGTCTACAAGTCTATGTATCAGAATGGTAATGCGTTTTATGTAGGCCTATCGCTCACGTCGGACACATAACGGTAATTAATATGATTAGCCTTTTTTTATTACATTATCAAACAGCTAATAATGTGTTGCTAATGTTACACAAACCATGTTCCCATTCGCCAGCTCAGTCTGCCTTCTGAAAATCAATATCCTTAGAAATGCTTTGAACAACTTAGAACGCCAGTGGAGAAAGGAATATAGTTCATCATAACATTGTAATATACATAATTATCCCGCTATATTGCAAATGTACCTGATTTTTTATATCAACAGAAAAACATACCAGGAATATACCAAAAATATACCAGGATAACCAGGATAAGAGACTCCCCTGCTTCGCAGCATAGTTAATGATATGCTAAAACCAGCCCGCACATTGATGTGATTGGTTACAACGTAGTTTGTGACGTAGAGATCACTGGCGATTTCAAACTGCATTTTTTCACTTCAGTTTTAAGGAGAAAATACTCAGCAATGGTGTTGACTTATGAATTTGCACATAATTTGACTCAAAGCATATTAAAAACACCCTGCTCTGGGTACACACTGGAACAAATGCGTTATGGATGATGATCACATAAAACTAGGAAAAGGAAGTTTTTTTTTTTAGTTTTTTTTTAAAGTTTATTTACTTTTATCACTGATGAATACGGCATGTAGAAAGATCACATTGGAACAAATTAGCCTATGTGACAGAAAATCTGTTACATAATAATATTAACAGTTTCTGGAAAGATGTAGGAGCATCAAATAGGAATTATGTGATATTACCAAGCTCTATAGATGGTGTCTTTGGATCAGAGAATAGCTGAACTATGGAGACAACATTATTTTACCTTGTTTAATTGTGTAATGAATGAACCGTATGAGGTGGAAAAGGTTTACAGGACTGATATGTTGGGCATTACAACTAATGAAGTTTATAAAGCAATAATGCAGCTCACAGACAGGAAAGCCAGTGGCTTGGATCAAATTACTGCTGAACACCTAAAGTTTGCGAGCCCTATAGGGTTGCGGTTCTTCTTGCCATTTGCTTTAATGGTTTGAAAAAACATGGACTGTTGCCAGAGTCTATGGTGTCGGTAGCATTAGTACCTGTTGTTAAGGATAAGGCTGGCAAGGTGGGAAGTCTGGATAACTAGACCAATTGTTCTGGCTACTGTGTTTTCAAAAGTTCTGGAAAGAATTCTATTAGATCGATTATTAGGTGTATATCTAGTTACCACAGATAATCAATTTAGCTTTAAGGCACAGCATAGCACTGACTTGTGTATACATTGAAAGAAATAGTAGTAGAGTTGTATAAAAGACAAAATTCCTCTGTTATAATTGGGTTTATTGACGCCTCTAGGCTTTTGTTAATCATCAAAAGTTATCAAAAGGGGTGTGCCTAATAGCATACTAAGAATTTTGGTATATTGGTATGCTAATCAGACTATGACAATAAAATGGGGTAATAGTGTCTCAGTGCCTTTTGGGGTTGGTAATGGTGTGCGGCAGGGAGGTCTACTTTCACCAGCCCTTTTTAATGTTTATATGAATGAATTGTCCGAACAATTAAATAATAAGACTGGATGCATGCTGAGTAATATTTTAATCAATCATCTTATGTATGCTGACGATCTAAGTTTTTCTCCAAGTAGTGCTGGCTTTCAACAGCTGCTAAATTATGCTCTGATTACGGGATTACATATGATGTGCAATATAATGCAAAGAAGAGTGTTGCCATGATATGTAGAACAAAAAGGGGATAAGGACCTTAATTTTCCTGATTTTTATTTGTCAGGGCAAATACTAAATATATGCACTAAAACAAAATATTTGGGACATATCATTAATGATGAAATGTATGATGATGACGATATGTCATACTGTACTTCTTTTTATACTGCTCCTTTGTGGGTTAATTTTAAAAAAAGTAAGCATATGTAAGCTTAAGGTTGCCTACAATGATTGTATGAGGATTATATTTTAAAAAACGAGGTGGAGCAGTGCAAGTAATCTATTTTATATGTCAAGAGTAAAAACATTTATGGCTTTACTGAGAAATTTGATGTAAAAATGTATTTGTCGTCTGGATAATTCACAGAATGCTATCATTATGCTGTTGTCAAACCCAAGCTAAGTGTGGTGTGATACCAGTCATCTGAGAAAGTATTGGCATAATTGTCTATTTTAAATGTTTTGTATTGTATTTAATTTTGTGTAGGTTGATGTTTGTTTTCTTTCTAATGGACCTTGAGTCTGGAAATAAAGCTGAATTGAATATAAACTTGTGCGTTTCCTGCCTGTGTAACTGCCTGCCCTAACTATTGTTTAGGCTATAAGTATAAAACCTATATGGAAAGGTTAAAGGGATAGTTCACCCAAAAATGAAAATTATTTTATCATTTACTGACCATTAAGCTGTTCCAACTCTGTATGAGTTTCTTTCTTCTGTTGAACACAAAAGAAGATATGATTCAATTCAATTTGAAGAATGTTGGTAACCAAACAGTCGACTTGACTTATTGACTTCCATAGTATTTGTTTTTCCATACTATAATGCGAGTCAATTTGGGCCTGTTTGGTTTCCCAAATTCTTCAAAATATCTTCTTTTGTGTACAACAGAAGAACGAAACTCATACAGGGTTGGAACAACTTAAGGGTGAGTAAATGATGACAGCATTTTCATTTTGGGGTGAAAAATGAACAGACCAAAACTGTAGGCTACTGTGAAAGTGATCTCACAAATAAATCAGAATAGTGGAGTTAACCCTTGTGTTATGTTGGAATTCTGTGCACTCCCCTTATGGTTCGGGTCAAATTGACCCTAATTGGATTCAATACAATTCCTCAAAAATCACACTATGAAAAACAACAAAGATTCAGGTACAAACTGTAAACTTTTAATATCAACATTTGTCAAATATTCCAAAAAATCTATATCTGAAGATATGATTTAATGAAAATGTTTTGTTTTGACAAAATTTGAATATACATTATATTTATATATATTTGCATATACATTTTTTGCATAGACATTTTTTGCTTAGAACATCATAACTGAACAATTAATCAATTAATCTGAGCTCATTTTTCCTGCTGTCTATGTCGAAGTCTCAAGATATTTCAGATATCTTGAATATATAAATGAGAGCTTATTTTACTATCTGTGTCTGTCAAAGATTTTCATTTGTAATTTGCAATTAATTCTGAACACCATGATTTAGCTTTTTCAAGTGTGTTTGGTTTGGGTTAGAGCACTTTTAGATACACTTAGCCTACACTTTAGAACTGGAGTTGATGATGAAATAAATGTTTTTATTTTGTGTCTGTACAGTTGCTTTTGAAAAGCTGCCTATGATGGTCAAATTGACCTGCGAACATCACAAACGTAATAGTAATTTTGTTTGTATATGTCAAAAAAATAAACACCAGTATGTTGAAACTTTACATGCATGTTCATGATGATAAATGAGAAAAAGTAACAAAATATCAAGAAAGAAAACATATATTAACCAGTATTTCCAACAACTAGAAAATCTAAACGGGTCAAATTGACCCGCAACATAACACAAGGGTTAAGCAAGGAAGGTTTAAAAGACCAATCCGCGTCACCTAAATTCACAAATCACGAAGAGTGACATGAGATATGTCTACGACATCGCACTGCTGATTTAGAGCCAAAAGAAATCGGAATTTTAAACCGTGAATTAGTTTGGTGGACTGCGGTCATTTAAACCCTGCCCACTTAGTTGGATCTGGTTCGACCTCCGCTTAAACTTGCACACAACACAACAATCCAGGAAGTTTCAGTCATGGACCTGTTGCATCTTTACGAGTGGATCGATATCAAAAGTATTTTGATATTTTCGTGTGTGTTTCTATTGCTGAGTGATTATATCAGAAATAAAGCGCCGAAGAACTTTCCTCCTGGACCTTGGTCTTTGCCGATTATAGGAGACCTTCATCATATCGATTCTAGTAAGATTCATCTTCAGTTTGCAAAGGTAAATACAATTCCAGTTAAATCTAGCTATATGTATTGTGTGAAAATCTGTGAAAACGCAAAGCCTGGTTAAAAGATTACAGTGACTGCTGCAAACGTTAATCTCGTCTGACTAAAAGTATAAGCCCATGGCTGAGTGTTTAATTTAACAAAGACACTTTGAGACGCATCATGACGATAATTCAGCTATTTTAATTAAACATAATTTTATACATAAATTAAAATATGACGAGAAAAAATAACACTGAAATGTGGAAAATTAAAGAGTAGCCTATGCTATAAATTTCCGCGCAAGCGACGCATTGATCCAGATTCTGAACTGCATGCGATTCTGTTATATCCACAACATTCATACAATTACAGCTGCAATGAGGATCAAGCGAAAGAACGTGTATTTGAGTGTTCTGTTCAGAATGAGTCACTCGAGTTGTGAATAAGCCGTTGCCGTAACGGAGTCTTTCCCATATTTTTTTACAGTCTATGTTTCCCATATGTTCTGTGTTCCCCATTTAGTTATATAAGGCAATTGGCAAATAATGAACGCATGACAATGGGTGCTATGTTCACTGGGCCAGAGATCAAGTGCAAGTGTTGCGCACACATATTTCAGCTCCACCTCTCTGCACGTCTAACGGGTGGAGGGATATAGGGTGTGGTTGGATATAGATAACCTATACTCCACCCATTAGGGCCCAAATTACATTCAGAGATGGGGAGCTAAACCTCCAGGGAGGAGTGGCGAATGTAATTTGGGCCTAATGGATGGAGCTAGAATATCTAAACACACCCTAACCCAACCCATAACTCAATCCCTCCACCCATCAGACGTCCAGAGAGTTGGAGCTGGACGCCATTTGACTGCAGTGAGCACCACTTGAACAAATATGCTCCCACTAATGACCTATGTAGTGGAATATCCCAAACATGTAAAGTCAGTATGAATCATGAAAAATGAACAAAGTTCATTTCTAAGATATAGAAGATAATACTTGTATACTTATTATTAGTTCTGACAACATTCTTTTCAGCTAGTCAGGCTGGGAATGAAACAGTCTGGCTAAAACTAGTTAAACCAGCTAGCCAGGGTTTAAATGAATAAATCTTAAACTAATAAACATGTCTGAATTAATGAATGTTTAGAATTTGCAGAATGTTGGAATTTTGGGCTAAATGTGGCTAAAACTTGATTTTCAAATAATATTTTACAGTTTGCAGAAAAGTATGGCAAGATTTTCAGCCTTAGATTTCTTGGACCAAGAATTGTTGTGTTGAACGGATATGAACTAGTGAAGGAGGTCTATACACAACAGGGTGATAACCTCGCTGATCGACCCTCACTACCTTTATTTTATGACATCTTTGGAGATAGAGGTCAGTTTAATATCAGAATTTTAAATTGGTGGTTTAACATTTCACCATAAATTGTCAGTAATCTATTTACTGGGTTTATTTTGTGTACAGGTTTATTTCTTGCCACTGGCTATAAATGGAAGCATCAGAGGAGATTTGCACTCTCAACTCTTCGAAACTTCGGATTGGGAAAGAAAAGTTTAGAGCCATCCATCAGTCTTGAGTGTTGCTTTCTGAATGAAGCCATTTCAAATGAACAAGGTATTTACTGAGGCTTGTTGACTGAAAATAATTGACAATTTGCATTTGAAATTGCAAACACAGTGTGATTTACAACAACTACTGTTACAGGTCGACCATTTGACCCTCGCTTTCTGCTGA
This sequence comes from Squalius cephalus, assembly GCF_949319135.1. NCBI lineage: Eukaryota > Metazoa > Chordata > Actinopteri > Cypriniformes > Leuciscidae > Squalius > Squalius cephalus. The sequence continues at coordinate 37,062,469 of NC_137128.1, read as the reverse complement.
ACAATGCTGTCTCAAATGTGATCTGTGTCCTTGTGTTTGGTAATCGATTTGAATACAGTGACCATGGCTTCCAGTCTCTGTTGAAGAACATCAGTGAAGCTGTTTATCTGGAAGGAGGGGTCTTCGCTCAAGTAAATATTTTCTCATTTTACCAAGTTAACTTTGCTTTCTTTCACTGCTCATGTACTTTTTGTTTTAATTTCTTTAGCTTTATAATATGTTCCCATGGCTCATGCGGCGACTGCCTGGACCGCACAAGAAAATTATTGCTCTGTGGAAAGAAGTGATTGGCTTTGCTCGAGAGAAGGTGAATGTACACAGAGCGGATTATGATCCATCAAATCCTCGAGACTACATCGACTGCTTTCTTGCCGAGATGGAAAAAGTAAGGCCCTTTTTTTGGGGGGGGGGGGGGGGGTTGGTCAGTAAGTGAGCTGCTTACGGGTAATAATAATGCATATGGCTATTGAATTGAAACGACACTCATTCATGTTGTTTAGCTTAAGGACGACACAGCCACTGGGTTTGATGTGGAGAACTTGTGCATCTGTACTCTGGATCTGTTTGTAGCGGGAACTGAGACCACCTCTACCACCCTGTACTGGGGTCTTCTCTACATGATAAAATATCCTGAGATACAGGGTGAGTGCTTACTGTGAGAAATGACATTCATATGCACATTAAAAGTAATACGTACACTGTTAAAAATGTTCGTAATTTTAACTGTAAAAAACTGTAAAAAAGCAATGGAAAAAAAATATTAATTCCTTAACGCTATGTACCCTTACTATATACAGTGAAAAACTGTAATAGCTCTCACGGGACATTTCATGTAATTTTACATTAATATACTGTTAAATGTACGGATTTTGGAAGTACACTGTAAAAAAAAAACTTACCGTTGCATTTACCGTACCTTACCGTAAAAAATACGGTAGCAAATGTTTACTAATTTTACAAAGTTTTACATCATCGAACTAAAAATTACAGTGAAAAACTGCCAGCTGGTTGCCAGTACTTTACCGTAAAAAATACGGTATAAATATTTATGTTTTACGGCATTGAACTAAAGTTTACGGTAAAAAACTGGCAGCTGGTTGAAAGCGATTTACCGTAAAAAATACGGTAGTAATGTTTTAGGTTTTACGGCAGTGATCTAAATATTACGGAAAAAAACTGGCAGCTGTGGTTGCCAGTACTTTACCGTAAAAAATACGGTAGAATTTTTTTTGCTTTTACGGCACTGAACTAAAGTTTACGGTAAAAAACTAGCAGCTTGCAAGTGCTTTACCGTAAAAAATACGGTAGTAATATTTTAGGTTTTATGGCATTGAACATTGAACTGAACTTTTATATAAAAAATAAAAAAATAAAAACCTGCCAGCTGTGGTTTCCTGTAATCTAATTATTGAGAATTACCAGAGGTTTAGACGTTGATGTTTTATTGAAAATAATAACGTTTGAAGTTACCATTATGGAGATGAGTGTTTGCTTTAGTTGGGCTCTTGACCCTTGACTTTTTAACTTTAGATTTACTCTGACTGCCTTAACTGTGTGGTTATATAACACAAACGTTATGGCTTGAAAATCAAAGAGAATATGTGACCAGGTGATGATGGCAGGTTAATGATGAGATAATCGTCACATTGTGGCCTGATTCACTGATCTCATAAAGAGTCTTATCTCTCTTATCTCTTATGAGCAAAGTGATAATATTTATTATTATATTAAAAATAAATATTTCATATTATTGAGTATAATATTTCTGTAGATGAGCTACAGATAATCTGAAGAACTTTAAAAATACATGGTGTAGAAAATAGGTTTTGAACTACTGCGTGATTTAAACCAACACAGACATCAAGATTCAGTGTATGAATCTCAACAACGGTGACAATCAACACAATAATCAGATAAAACTCTGAACATCACAAAACAAGCTACTAAAAAGCTGCAACAAAAACAACATCAAAAATAAAAGCAGATATAATAATAATAAAAAATACTAAGGCAATTCAGCATAATGTATTCCTGCTGCAATGCATGCTGGGAGATACTGATGAGTTTTGATTGGAGGCTCCATTAGGGCTGGGCGATTTAAATCGCGATATTGTTATGCGCATCTCGTCAGTAAAGCCGGTTCCTTGATTAGTAGTAAATCACCATCACCTGCTTTCAGATGAAGCGGCATTTAGGGCTGAGGAGATAATTAAGTGATTAATTTAGTGATGATTGAGCATTATTGAAGACACCTGATGTTAACAAGCAGAATCACTGAAGAAGAAAATCACAAATTGTAAGTTACCATTAAGGTGATGGGTGTTTGCTTTAGTTGGGCTCTAGACCATTATATGTTTACTTTAACATTTACTGTTGTTTGTCTGCTGTTATTGATTTATAACAGTTAAATGAACAAAGTAAAATATTGTCTTATAGTGTTGGTTATGTTTTGACATAATCATGCTGTGATCTGAAAAAGGAAACTTATTGATATAGTTTGGTTTAACTTGTTAGCAGCAGTTTAGTGATTCTTCAGCCTATTATTATCAGTACTTTACTTATAATTCAAAATATTTAATAAACATTGTTCTGATCAAAAGACATTCAGATAAATTCATCAGAAACACAGACATCAATAATCAGCCTGTGAATCTCAACAATGGTGACAATAATAAAGCATGTTGCAGTGGCTGCCACCAATCACAACTCATTAATGGCTCCCATCATGCATTGCTGTATGAATAAATTATGATCTGAATTGTCTATGTAATTTACTTTTCCTAATTGAATATTCTGCTCCTCACCATTGTTGAGATGCATAGACTGAATCTTGACATCTGTGTGTGCCTAAACGAATGAATTTTTTTTTTTTTTAAACAACTTTTAAGAAATCCTTTATATTATATAAAAAATTCTTGGCATTTATGCAGATTCACTAACCAACAACATAAATCAAAGTCAGAAAGAAGAATTTTAATGAGTTCAGTGACATCTGTGTGTGCCATCATTGATTCACAACTGCCATCACACGATTCTTTTTCTCTCTGATTTCCTAGCCATAATCAACATGTCTTATAAACACAGAGTATAGCAGGCAGAGAAAAACTAATGTCAGAAAGTCAAGGGTCAAGAGCCCAACTAAAGCAGTCACTGATCTCCATCATGGTGACTTCAAATGAAACAATAAATCATCAACATCTAAACCTCTGTTAATTCTCAAACAGAACTGTAGGCGTCTGACAGAAATAAAGTCAGTCTGGTCAGTAATAAGTGAAGCTGGTAATGCTGTTTGTGGAGTTGTTTAATCCTCCTCTGCTGAGATCTTCACATATTTAATGTTTTTTATCTTCAGTTGATTTCATCTAAGGCTGTGTCTGAAGTCAGTTGTAGTTCTTGTGTTTCTGCTTGTCTCTTTTTTCTGTTCCTGTTGTTTCTCTAAATGGACATTCCCAGAATTCCCTGTGTGACACTTCACATTTGATGCTATTTCATTTAAATAATTATGTTTCTTCTTGGTTTTTGTTATCAGTTTTATACATTTGGGGTTTATATTACATCATATATTGTTTAATGAATGTTTATGGCATTATTTGTAGTCATGTGTGTGTCACCATGATGGTGTTTTGTGTTTGTGTGTATGACACTGTGCACCTTCTAAATATTAACATGTGCCTCAGTTTGTGGAAAACTAATGGTATACTTAAATCATCGTGTTTTTTTTTCTTTTTTGCCACTTGTGTTATTATGATGGTTATCAGTATATTACAAAGATATAAAGCAGACTTTAATACTTCAGTGAAATTTAATGATAACATTTATCGGTTTATGTAATATAACGGTTGTCCCGTGAAAACTAAAAGGTTCCTACTGTATTTTTATGGTAAAGTACTGGGAACCACAGCTGATGTTTTTTTACCACACATTTAAATCCTGCTGAAGGTTTTTTTTTTTTTTTTTTTTTCAAAGTAAGGTTGCTACCATATTTTTTACGGTAAAATACTGGCAACCAAGCTGACGTTTTTTACCGTAAATTTCACAGGTTTTTTTTTACATCGTGTTTTTTTGCCCGTAAATTTAAATCCCGTAAAACATAAAAGGTTGCTACCTTATTTTTTACGGTAAAATACTGGCAACCACAGCTGCCGGTTTTTTACCGTAAATTTCATTGTTTTTTTTTAACAGTGTACTCAAACTCTCTCTAAATTTGATATCTTCAGCCAAAGTTCAGGAGGAGATTGATCGTGTTGTGGGAGGGTCACGGCAGCCATCTTTATCAGACAAGGACAGCATGCCCTACACCTGTGCTGTCATTCATGAGATACAGAGGATTGGAAATATTGTCCCAATAAATGCGTTCCGGGCTACTGTGGAAGATACTCAGATAGGAAAATACTCTATCCCAAAGGTGCATGGGCAAACTAGTAATGTTTAAAGTATTGTGAGAATGTGAACTTGAGCAGAACCTATTAGTTTAAGCACATTAAGAGTAGTGTGTATAATTTTACTCTTGTTAAGCCTCTTGTGGTTCTGTAGGGCACAATAGTGACCGGCAGTTTGACATCAGTGCTGTTTGATGAGTCAGAGTGGGAGACGCCTCACTCTTTTAACCCGGGTCACTTCCTGGATGCTGAGGGCAATTTCAGGAGGAGAGATGCCTTTTTACCTTTTTCTCTAGGTATAGGCCACAAAAGTAATCCAAATATATATACATTGATGACAATGTGCAAGCCCCCCCATTATAATTACCCATGATTTTCTCTGATTTTCAGGAAAGAGAGTGTGTCTTGGGGAGCAACTGGCACGGATGGAGTTGTTCCTGTTTTTCTCTTCTCTGCTGCAGCGCTTCATTTTCTCTTCACCAGCGGGTGTGGAGCCCAAATTGGATTTTAAACTGGGGGACACGCTCTGTCCCCAGCCATACAAATTGTGTGCAGTGCCACGCTAAAACAAGCAACACACACGTAATTTTATACAATTCAGTGATTAAAAAAAAAAATCTGATTTTAAAATAGAACCCAATATGTGTAACTCTAACAGTTGCTGGGTGCTTACATGATGGTCTGTTTTAGATCTTTCTTGGTTGGTTGGATGCAAACTGGCTAGTTGGTTAGTTATATGAAATATATGATACAAAAAATATTTACAAATAAATCACCATTGGAAACAAAAAGGATCATTACCATAAGTCATAAAGGGATCTAGGTTCTGCACATCAAATCCGTTTTCCAGGGTCCCTGGGGGTCCTTAAAAAGTGTTCAATTTACTTGTATCAAATTTAAGGTCATGAAAAGTCTTAAATAGTATAACAAAGATATTGATTATCCATTTTAAGTGGTCTTAAATTTGGGGACGGAAAAAACAGGAATCATGGCGTACTGTGATTATTACATTTCTAAAGACAATGATTTAATTAAATAAATGTGATTGTGAGTAAGAAATAAATAATGAATAATACATAAAGAAGTGTTGAAAATTGATCTAAGTGCAGAAATAAAGTTTAGTAACTGAGTGTGCAAGCCAGCTGGTGGTCTATGATCTGAGCTATTATGATGACATTCTTTTTATGTACAAATATGTATTTCTTCCATAAATACATCCATGATTATGCAAATTAGCCCCATCTCCACTCACACAGGCTCAGAATACTTGATCCACTCGCTCAACTTTACTGTAGTAAACGCTGCACAATGGCAAGTGGAAATACTGGTTTAATTCATCCATATGTGTTTGAACTAGAAACTGATTCTGAAGAAGATGTGGAAGAGTGAATTATACAGGGTCGTCTACAAGTCTATGTATCAAAATGGTAATGCGTTTTATGTATCGCTCACGTCGGACACATAACGGTAATTAATATGATTAGCCTTTTTTTATTACATTATCAAACAGCTAATAATGTGTTGCTAATGTTACACAAACCATGTTCCCATTCGCCAGCTCAGTCTGCCTTCTGAAAATCAATATCCTTAGAAATGCTTTGAACAACTTAGAACGTCAGTGGAGAAAGGCATATAGTTCATCATAACATCGTAATATACATAATTATCCCGCTATATTGCAAATGTACCAGATTTTTTATATCAACAGAAAAACATACCATGAATATACCAAAAATATACCAGGGTAAATAGGATAAGACACTCTTCGCAACATAGTTAATAATATGCTAAAGCCAGCCCGCACATTGATGTGATTGGTTACAACATAGTTTGTGACGTAGAGATCACTGGCTATTTCAAACTGCATTTTTTCACGTCAGTTTTAAGGAGAAAATACTCAGCAATGGTTTTGACTTATGAATTTGCACATAGTTTGACTCAAAATCTATTAAAAACACCCTACTCTGGGTACACACTGGAACAAATACGTTATGGATGATGATCACATAAAACTAGGAAAAGGAAAGTGTTTTTTTTAAAGTTTATTTACTTTTATTTATCACTGATGAATACGGCATGTAGAAAGATCACATTGGAACAAATTAGCCTATGTGACAGAAAATCTGTTACATAATAATATTAACAGTTTCTGGAAAGATGTAGGAGCATCAAATAGGAATTATGTGATATTACCAAGCTCTATAGATGGTGTCTTTGGATCAGAGAATAGCTGAACTGTGGAGACAACATTATTTTACCTTGTTTAATTGTGTAATGAATGAACCGTATGAAGTGGAAAAGGTTTACAGGACTGATATGTTGGGCATTACAACTAATGAAGTTTATAAAGCAATAATGCAGCTCACAGACAGGAAAGCCAGTGGCTTGGATCAAATTACTGCTGAATACCTAAAATTTGCGAGCCCTAGGGTTGTGGTTCTTCTTGCCATTTGCTTTAATGGTTTGAAAAAACATGGACTGTTGCCAGAGTCTATGGTGTCGGTAGCATTAGTACCTGTTGTTAAGGATAAGGCGGGCAAGGTGGGAAGTCTGGATAACTAGACCAATTGCGCTGGCTAGAGTGTTATCAAAAATTCTGGAAAGAATTCTATTAGATAGATTATTAGGTGTATATCTAGTTACCACAGATAATCAATCTGGCTTTAAGGCGCAACACTGACTTGTGTATATATGCATGTTGTATAAAAGACAAAATTCCTCTGTTATAATTGGCTTTATTGACGCCTCTAAGGCTTTTGATAGAGTTAATCATCAAAAGTTATCAAAAGGGGTGTGCCTAATAGCATACTAAGAATTTTGGTATATTGGTATGCTAATCAGACAATAAAATGGGGTAATAGTGTCTCAGCGCCTTTTGGGGTTGGTAATGGTGTGCGGCAGGGAGGTCTACTTTCACCAGCCCTTTTTAATGTTTATATGAATGAATTGTCCGAACAATTAAGTGATTGTAAGACTTGATGCATGCTGAGTAATATTTTAATCAATCATCTTATGTATGCTGACGATCTAATTTTTTCTCCAAGTAGTGCTGGCTTTCAACAGCTGCTAAATTATGCTCTGATTATGGGATTAAATATGATGTGCAATATAATGCAAAGAAGAGTGTTGCCATAATGTGTAGAACAAAAGGGGATAAGGACCTTGATTTTCCTGATTTTTATTTTGTCATGGCAAATACTAAATATATGCACTAAAACGAAATATTTGGGACATATCATTAATGATGAAATGTATGATGATGACGATATGTCATACTGTACTTCTTTTTATACTGCTCCTTTGTGGGTTAATTTAAAAAAAGTAAGCATATGTAAGCTTAAAGTTGCCTACAATGATTGTATGAGGATTATATAAAAAAAAAACCGAGGTGGAGCAGTGCAAGTAATCTATTTTGTATGTCAAGAGTAAAAACCTTTATGGCTTTACTGAGAAATTTGATGTATAAATGTATTTGTCGTCTGGATAATTCACAGAATGCTATCATTATGCTGTTGTCAAACCCTAAGCTAAGTGTGGTGCGTGGTACCAGTCATCTGAGAAAGTATTGGCATAATTGTCTATTTTAAATGTTTTGTATTGTATGTAATTTTGTGTAGGTTGATGTTTGTTTTCTTTCTAATGGACCTTGAGTCTGGAAATAAAGCTGAATTGAATATAAACTTATGCGTTTCATGCCTGTGTAACTGCCTGCCCTAACTATTGTTTAGGCTATAAGTATAAAATATGGAAAGGTTAAAGGGATATAGTTCACCCAAAAATTAAAATTCTTTTATCATTTACTGACCCTTAAGCTGTTCCAACTCTGTATGAGTTTCTTTCTTCTGTTGAACACAAAAGAAGATATGATTCAATTCAATTTGAAGAGTGTTGGTAACCAAACAGTCGATGGGCCCTACTGACTTCCATAGGACAAATTCTTCAAAATATCTTATTTTGTGTACAACAGAAGAACGAAACTCATACAGGGTTGGAACAACTTAAGGGTGAGTAAATGATGACAGAATTTTCATTTTTGGGTGAGAAATGAACAGAGCAAAACTGTAGGCTACTGTGAAAGTGATCGCACAAATAAATCAGAATAGTGGAGTTAAGCAAGGAAGGTTTAAAAGACCAGTCCGGGTCACCTGAATTCACAAATCACGAAGAGTGACATGAGATATGTCTACGACATCGCACTGCTGATTTAGAGTCAAAAGAAATCTGAATTTCAAACCGCAAATTATCTTTAGGAAACTGCGGTCATTTAAACCCTGCCCACTTGGATCTGGTTCGACCTCCGCTTAAACTTGCACACAACAATCCAGGAAGTTTCAGTCATGGATCTGTTGCATCTTTACGAGTGGATCGATATCAAAAGTATTTTGATATTTTCGTGTGTGTTTCTATTGCTGAGTGATTATATCAGAAATAAAGCGCCGAAGAACTTTCCTCCTGGACCTTGGTCTTTGCCGATAATAGGAGACATTCATCATATCGATACTAGTAAGATGCATCTTCAGCTTGCAAAGGTAAATTCAATTCCAGTTAAATCTAGCTAAATGTATTCTTGTGTGAAAATCTGTGAAAACGCAAAGTAGCCTAACGTTAGCGGTTAAAAGATTACAGTGACTGCTGCAAACTCGTCTGACGGAAATGATAGGCCCATGGCTGAGTGTGTAATTTAACAAAGACACTTTGTGACGCATAATGATGATAATTCAACTATTTTAATTAAACATAATTTTATACATAAATGAAAATATGACGAGAAAAAATAACACTGAAATATGGAAAATGAAAGAGTATGCTATAAGTTTCCGCGCAAGCGACGCAGTGATCCAGACATGGTGATGATTTTAACAGCTATAACTGTTATATCCACAACATTCATACAATTACAGCTGCAAAAAAGGATAAAGCGAAAGAATGTGTATTTGAGTGTTCTGTTCAGAATGAGTAACTCGAGTTGTGAATAAGCCGTTGCCGTAACGGAGTCTTTCCCATATGTACTGTGTTCCCCATATAGTTATATAGCCTAAGGCAATTGGCAAATAATGAACGCATGATAATGGGTGTTATGTTCACTGGGCCAGAGATCAAGTGCAAGTGCTGCGCACACATATTTCAGGTCCACCTCTCTGCACGTCTAACGGATGGAGGGATATAGGGTGTGGTTGGATATAGATAACCTATACTCCACCCATTAGGGCCCAAATTACATTCAGAGATGGGGAGCTAGACCTCCAGCAAGGAGGAGCGAATGTAATTTGGGCCTAATGGATGGAGCTAGAATATCTAAACACACCCTAACCCAACCCATAACTTAATCCCTCCACCCATCAGACGTCCAGAGAGTTGGAGCTGGACGTCATTTGACTGCAGTGAGCACCACTTGAACAAATATGCTCCCACTAATGACCTATGTAGTGGAATATCCCAAACATGTAAAAGTCAGTATGAATCATGAAAAATGAACAAAGTTCATTTCTAAGATATAGAAGATAATACTTCAGTATACTGATTATTAGTTCTGACAACATTCTTTTCAGCTAGTCAGACTGGGAATGAAACGGTCTGGCTAAAACTAGTTAAACCAGCTAGCCAGGGTTTAAATGAATAAATCTTAAACTAATAAACATGTCTGAATTAATGAATGTTTAGATTTTGCAGAATGTTGGAAAATGTGGCTAAAGTGGGCTAAATGTGTCTAAAACTTGATTTACAAATAATATTTTACAGTTTGCAGAAAAATATGGCAAGATTTTCAGCCTTAGAATTCTTGGACCAAGAATTGTTGTGTTGAACGGATATAAACTAGTGAAGGAGGTCTATACACAACAGGGTGATAACCTCGCTGATCGACCCTCACTACCTTTATTTTATGACATCATTGGAGACAGAGGTCAGTTTAATATCAGAATGATAAATTGGTGGTTTAACATTTCACCATAAATTGTCAGCAATCTATTAACTGGGTTTGTTTTGTGTACAGGTTTAGTTATTGCCAGTGGCTATAAATGGAAGCATCAGAGGAGATTTGCACTATCAACTCTTCGAAACTTCGGATTGGGAAAGAAAAGTTTAGAGCCATCCATCAGTCTTGAGTGTTGCTTTCTGAATGAAGCCATTTCAAATGAACAAGGTATTTACTGAGGCTTGTTGACTGAAAATAACTGACAATTGCATTTGAAATTGTAAGCATAGTGTGATTTACAACAACTACTGTTCCAGGTCGACCATTTGACCCTCGCTTTCTGCTGAACAACGCTGTCTCAAATGTGATCTGTGTCCTTGTGTTTGGTAATCGATTTGAATACAGTGACCATGACTTCCAGTCTCTGTTGAAGAACATCAGTGAAGCTATTTATCTGGAAGGAGGGGTCTTCGCTCAAGTAAATATATTCTCATTTTACCAAGTTAACTTTGCTTTCTTTCACTGCTCATGTACTTTTTGTTTTAATTTCTTTAGCTTTATAATATGTTCCCATGGCTCATGCGGCGACTGCCTGGACCGCACAAGAAAATTATTGCTCTGTGGAAAGAAGTGATTGGCTTTGCTCGAGAGAAGGTGAATGTACACAGAGCGGATTATGATCCATCAAATCCTCGAGACTACATCGACTGCTTTCTTGCCGAGATGGAAAAAGTAAGACCCTTTTTTGGGGGGGGGGGGGGGGGTGTCAGTAAGTGAGCTGCTTACGGGTAATAATAATGTATATGGCTATTGAATTGAAATTCCACTCATTCATGTTGTTTAGCTTAAGGACGACACAGCCACTGGGTTTGATGTGGAGAACTTGTGCATCTGTACTCTGGATCTGTTTGTAGCGGGAACTGAGACCACCTCTACCACCCTGTACTGGGGTCTTCTCTACATGATAAAATATCCTGAGATACAGGGTGAGTGTTTACTGTGAAAAATGACATTCATATGCACATTAAAAGTAATACGTACTCAAACTCTCTCTAAATTTGGTATCTTCAGCCAAAGTTCAGGAGGAGATCGATCGTGTTGTGGGAGGGTCACGGCAGCCATCTTTATCAGACAAGGACAGCATGCCCTACACCTGTGCTGTCATTCATGAGATACAGAGGATTGGAAATATTATCCCAATAAATGTGGTCCGGGCTACTGTGGAAGATACTCAGATAGGAAAATACTCTATCCCAAAGGTGCATGGGCAAACTAGTAATGTTTAAAGTATTGTGAGAATGTGAACTTGAGCAGAACCTATTAGTTTAAGCACATTAAGAGTAGTGTGTATAATTTTACTCATGTTAAAGGACAAGTTCGGTATTTTACACTTAAAGCCCTGTTTACAGATCGTTTCTGATGAAATAGAACGGTTAAGATAAAAATTTGGTCACATGCTGCTGTCCCGAGAATTTTAGGTTTATTTCGCTTTCCCCCCCACCTACAGAATGGCAGCCTATGGGCACTGGAACAATCCTTCCTAAAACGCATGAAACTTTCGTTTACAAAGACATGAAACTCACCGAGTGGTCAGGGGTGTCCACTGATATGCTCACACAAAAATCGCTGCAAAAGATGCTTTCCAACAGGTGTTTTACCATTCGTTGTAAAACTGTGGACCTATTTTTCCAAACGTCTCACACCCGTAGATTCTTCCGTTGAGAGCTTGAATAATAAACACTCCAGCCCAGTTGGTGGCGATAATGCACCTTTGCCAATTGCAAGCAAACCACTGGCATTTAATTGAATTCACAGAAGAAGCAGAAGAAGAAGCGGCGGAGTAATACCGTACCGCACACAGCCCATCCAATTCAAGTCAATGGAGTTGGACAAAAACTACGATAAAACCTGTTGGAAAGCATCTTTTGCAGCGATTTTTGTGTGAGCATATCAGTGAACACCCCTGACCACTCGGTGAGTTTCATGTCTTTGTAATCGAAAGTTTAATGCGTTTTAGGAAGGATTGTTCCAGTGCCCATAGGCTGCCATTCTGTAGGTGGGGGGGAGAAGCGAAATAAACCTAAAATTCTCGGGACAGCAGCATGTGTCCACATTTTTATCTCAACCATTCTATTTCATCAGAAACGATCTGTAAACAGGGCTTTAAGTGTAAAATACCGAACTTGTCCTTTAAGCCTCTTGTGGTTCTGTAGGGCACAATAGTGACCGGCAGTTTGACATCAGTGCTGTTTGATGAGTCAGAGTGGGAGACGCCTCACTCTTTTAACCCGGGTCACTTCCTGGATGCTGAGGGCAATTTCAGGAGGAGAGATGCCTTTTTACCTTTTTCTCTAGGTATAGGCCACAAAAGTAATCCAAATATATATACACTGATGACACTGTACAAGCCCCCCCATTATAATTACCCATGATTTTCTCTGATTTTCAGGAAAGAGAGTGTGTCTTGGGGAGCAACTGGCACGGATGGAGTTGTTCCTGTTTTTCTCTTCTCTGCTGCAGCGCTTCATTTTCTCTTCACCAGCGGGTGTGGAGCCCAAATTGGATTTTAAACTGGGGGCCACGCTCTGTCCCCAGCCATATGAATTGTGTGCAGTGCCACGCTAAAACAAGCAACACACGTAATTTTATACATTTCAGTAATTAAAAAAAAAAAAAATCTGATTTTAAAATAGAACCTAATATGTGTAACTCTAACAGTTGCTGGGTGCTTACATGATGGTCTGTTTTAGATCTTTCTTGGTTGGTTGGATGCAGATTGGCTAGTTGGTTAGTTCTACAAGTTATATGATACAAAAATGTTTTACAAATAAATCACTTTTAGAAACAAAAAGTATAATTACCATAAGTCATAAAGGGAAACAAATTAAATCTAGGTTCTGCACATCAAATGGCAACTTTTCTTAGGGTCCCTGGGGGTCCTTAAAAAGTGTTAAATTCTCTTGTATCAAATTTAAGGTCATAAAAAGTCTTAAATGGTATAACAAAGATATTGATTATCTATTTTAAGTTGTCTTAAATTTGGGGACGGAAAAAACAGGAATAATGGCGTGAAATGATTTTTGGCATGGTGATTATTAAAATTCTAAAGACAATGATTTAATTAAATAAATGTGATTGTGAGTAAGAAATAAATAATGAATAATACATAAAGTGTTGAATGTTTCTCTAAAGTGCAGAAATAAAGTTTAGGAACTGAGTGTGCAAGCCAGCTGGTGGTCTATGATCTGAGCTATTATGATGACATTCTTGTTATGTACATATATGTACTTCTTCCATAAATACACCCATGAATATGCAAATTAGCCCCATCTCCACTCACACAGGTTCAGAATACTTGATCCACTCGCTCAACTTTACTGTAGTAAACGCTGCACAATGGCAAGTGGAAATACTGGTTTAATTCAGCCATATGTGTTTGAACTAGAAACTGATTCTGAAGAAGATGTGGAAGAGTGAATTATACAGGCTCGTCTACAAGTCCATGTATCAAGATGGTAATGCGATACAGGAAACGTATCAGATATATAGCTTCCCTATATACCAGGATAACCAGGATAAGAGACTCCCCTGCTTCGCAGCATAGTTAATGATATGCTAAAGCCAGCCCGCACATTGATGTGATTGGTTACAACGTAGTTTGTGACGTAGAGATCACTGGCGATTTCAAACTGCCTTTTTTCACTTCAGTTTTAAGGAGAAAATACTCAGCAATGGTGTTGACTTATGAATTTGCACATAGTTTGACTCAAAGCATATTAAAAACACCCTGCTGTGGACACACACTGGAACAAATGCGTTATGGATGATGATCACATAAAACTAGGAAAAGGAAAAAAAGTTTATTGACTTATCACTGATGAATACGGCGTGTAAAAAGATCACATAGGCTACTATACTAGAAAAGCATCATTACATTAGGGGTTCCACCAGAACTTGCTGAGAAATCCGGACCGTGAACAGTTTGCAATCGAATCAAAACATGCCGAACCGTGTTTAAGAGGAGATGCAACAGCAACCTATCCTCACATTTCTCAGAACACAATAGTGGAAAAACACTGAATGTGTTAAAAGGTCTGTGATCATTAGGTTGAATCACAAAATTTCACTTCTGAATTATAGCAAATCAAAAAAGCAGGATAGAGAGGCTGAGTGAATGTGGTGTGGACTCTGTGAATGAGGGTCATTGTGTCAGAGACGCTGTAGTAGGACAGAGTTCCTGCACTGTGATCCACATACACTCCTATTCTAGAGGAGATGGGGTCTGCAGGGAGTTCAGTCAGTTTGTAATTGTGACCGAATGAGAAACCGGAGTCAGAGCAGATTAAACACCAGGACTGATTGTTACAGCCAAACTCATAGTCATCTCCCCATCCCTTCCTTTTAATGCTCTTATATGACACTGTTATATCCACAATACCACTCCACTCAACCTCCCAGTAACAGCGTCCACACACACTCTCTCTGCACAACACCTGACACAAATGAGTAAATCTGTCTGGATGATCAGGATACCGCTGGGCTTTTTTTATGTTAGTAACCACTCTGTTCAACTCAGAGAGCCTGAGGTATTTATGGGCGGAGTCTGAATCCAGAGTGAACCGCTGGTAATCTGAAAACCAAACACATTTCAATCAGTAAATCTGAATAGCAATCATTAACACAGCAAATAAACTTTTTTCAAGTTTTCATCAATGTAAGGTGATTGATTATGTGCAATAATGCAAACAACTTTTTTTATTTGTTATAAATTAAGCAGTGTTATTGGGTTAACCTAAATATTACACTAATTTTACTATATTTTAGAGACTTAGATTGTATTGTCTGTAAAGTTTTTTTAAAACTTTAATCTTTAGCAAGTGTACCACATGTAAAATATATTTTAGATATTTATTCAGAAAGAATTGTTTTTTTATTCTTTTTGATAAAACAACTGTTTTGGTTTTCTCTCCATTCTCCCTTTCTGTGTGTGCGCGTTCATGTTTATGAAAAAAACTTACATTGTAGGAACTCATTCCTGCTCTCGCATTCAGGGGTGGGAATCACCTCGATGTATCTCACTGTGCAAACCAACAGACAATGTACATCTTCAATGTAAACATTTAATTTCCATCCTGCATTTTAACGCATTGTGTTTAAGGATTATATTGTTTTTATGATGTTCATTATATTAATGTTATATTGACAAGAGTAAAGGCAAATGCGCTGTGGAAACCATCAGACATCTTCAATGTAAAAATATACATTTTTATTCACCTGTATTTTAATGCAATGTGTTGTAGGATTACATTACATTCATTATATTGACATTACTGGGAGTAAATGCATGAATACTTTACCTATTCTACATAAGTTTTCTTTCTCTTCTTCAAAAGCATGCTGCAGTTTCTCTTGCAACTGTGAGACAAAAGTTCTTAAACCATCAAAAGAAAGACGAGAACTGACAGTGATGCTGGACGAGTCTGTAGATCCAGGAGGGACAGAGAGAGACTGGAAACTCTACACAGACACAAAGACAAACAGAAGGAAATCAGATTCCTGCTTCCTAAAACACAACATTCTGTTTTTCAGATCTTTGTTACCTGGAGGAAATGAATGTGATGTTCTGTGTGTGAAAGCTGCTCCAGCTCAGTGTCTCTCCTCCTCAGATCCTCAATCTCCTGCTCCAGTCTCTTCAAGAGTTCTTCAGTTTGACTTATAAGAATCTTTTCCTGGTCTCTGATCAGCTGTGTCACCTCAGAGCGGCTTCTCTCAATGGAGTGGATCAGCTCAGTAAAGATCCTCTCACTGTCCTCCACTGCTGCCTGTGCAGAGCGCTGTTAGGACACACAGAGACGCATTACAACCAGTCCATTCACTCAGCTCTTACTGGTCCCTCACACAGCCTGTTCCCCACAGTGGGCTTCAGTGGGACTGAAAGAGCTCCAGCACTGGCTCCTCACGGACTGACTGGAGGAGAGTCCTAACTGAGTCTGAAACAGCTCTTCCAGCAGTTCTTCTGCTCTAAACTCACCTTGTGAGACTCTACAGCCTCTCTCAGCTCCTCAAGCTCCTTCTGTCTCTCCTGGATTCTCTGCTGGAATTTTATCTTGGTCTCTTCCAAGTGCTTCTGTAGGGGAAAAAATGACAGTAACACTTTCTGACTGTCTGTTGTGGACATATGGGATTTCTTAATTCTAAATTTGAAATCTAGTTCCTATTTATGGGGGGGGGTATCATTAAGGAGGAAATAAATTTACTCTTTGCTCTTGCTTCATACCTGTTTCTCAGTCCTCTCTTCAGCAGGCGATACGGTATCATGGGTTTTGTGTTCATTCGCCATACACAGCATGCACACACAGATCTGGTCAGTGCGACAGAACATTTCCAGCAGTCTGTCATGTAGAGGGCAGATCATCTCCTGCAGTCTTTCAATGGCATCAGTCATTTTATGTCGCTTTCTTGAGTGAAATTCCTCGTGACGTTCAAAATGGGTCTGACAGTAAGATTCCAGACACACCAGACAGGACTTGATGGCTTTGTTTTTGTCCCCAGTACAGACGTCACACTCCACATGTCCAGGTTCAGCGTAATAGTGATCAAGTTGATCGTTTTGTAGTTTTCTCTTCCTCAGATTCTCCACCACTTCAGCCAGCATGGTGTTTTTACCTAAAACAGGTCTTGTAGTGAAGGTCTGTCTGCACTGAGGGCAGCTGTAGACTCCCTTCTGATCATCCTGATCCCAGCAGCCTGTGATACAGATCATACAGTAACTGTGTCCACAGGGAATGGTCACTGGATGCTTCAGTAGATCCAGACAGACTGAACAGTTGAACTGATCCTGAGCCACTGAAATACTGGATTCTGCCATTGTATTGTAAGCCAATACAGACAGAGATAAGCCTACAATAACCGAAAGACAAATACGTTTCGTTTTCCTGATCTAAAAAGTATAAGTAGTTTCCTGCTTCTGTGTTTGAGAGACAGTTCGTCGAATCTGTTTTGAACAACCGACTTCTTCTTTTGTTTTCTAGCGGTTGGCAAACTTTAGGTGCATTTCCGCCACCTACTGGGAAGGAGTGTAAAGCCCTGAAGAAGAAGAAAAAGACAAGTAAATCTTTCTAATCAAATCTGTATCGCAAATATTTTTTACAGAATATCATACAACCTTAATTGTTTCTGTGCATTCTAAAATATAATGCTGTTTTCTGTCCATAATATGGAGCCAAATCAGTGTCATTAATAATTCTCGCAAAAAACTTGATTCACACATGCATAGACAATTTCACATGCATAAAACCAAATTTACGTGCACAAAAAAACAATTCAACTTCATACATCATCTGTCTCGGAAATCTGAAACACAAAACTACATAATATATGCAGCTTAAAACAAAACATAGATGTCTCTTGTATGCACATCATTACATACATTATGATCATCATCAGTTGAATGTTTGGTGGACAGGATATGAAAATCCATCAATGCTAAAAATAAATGTTTATGTTCACACGTGGACTAAACAGCTATTAATAAACTATTGCTTCAACTGATCATTACCTTCTTTAACTTCAGTAAATACACATGTACTGATCAACTGCACATCTCTGCTTAGACATGAACTGTGGTCGAAAGCTGATGACGTGACATGCAGGTAGGCACATTGCAAGGCAAGTTTATTTATATACCAAATTTCATACACAATGACTCTGGCACGGACACCACTTTCTCCGGCACGGACACCAACGTCTCCGGAACAGACACCAATAACTCCGTCACAGACACCACCGCCTCTGGCACAGACACCACCGTCTCCGGCACGAACACCGGCACGGACACCGGCACGGACACCAACAGCTCCGTCACAGACACCACCGCCTCTGGCACAGACACCACCGTCTCCGGCACGAACACCGGCACGGACACCGGCACGGACACCAACAGCTCCGTCACAGACACCACCGCCTCCGGCACGGACACCACCGTCTCCAGCATGGACACCAACGACTCCGGGAATGGACACCACCGTTTCCGGCATGGACACCAACATCTCCGGCACGAACACCGGCACGAACACCACCATCTCCGGCATGGACACCACCATCTCCGGCACGGACACCAACGGCTCCGTCACAGACACCACCGCCTCCGGCACGGACACCACCGTCTCCGGCACGAACACCACCGCCTCTGGCACAGACACCACTGTCTCCGGCACGGACACCAACGTCTCCGGCACGGACACCAACGTCTCCGGCACGGACACCGGCACGGACACCAACAGCTCCGTCACAGACACCACCGCCTCCGGCACGAACACCACCGCCTCTGGCACAGACACCACTGTCTCCGGCACGGACACCAACGTCTCCGGCACGGACACCAACGTCTCCGGCACGGACACCGGCACGGACACCAACAGCTCCGTCACAGACACCACCGCCTCCGGCACGGACACCACCGTCTCCAGCATGGACACCAACGACTCCGGGAATGGACACCACCGTTTCCGGCATGGACACCAACATCTCCGGCACGAACACCGGCACGAACACCACCATCTCCGGCATGGACACCACCATCTCCGGCACGGACACCAACGGCTCCGTCACAGACACCACCGCCTCCGGCACGGACACCACCGTCTCCGGCACGAACACCACCGCCTCTGGCACAGACACCACTGTCTCCGGCACGGACACCAACGTCTCCGGCACGGACACCAACGTCTCCGGCACAGACACCGGCACGGACACAAACGGCTCCGTCACAGACACCACCGCCTCCGGCACCGACACCACAGTCTCCAGCACGGTCACCAACGACTCCGGAACGGACGCCATCATCTCTGGCACGGACACCATCGTCTCCGGCACGAACACCAACATCACTGGCACGGACACCGGCACAAATACCACCGTCTCCAGCACATACACCACTGTCTCCGGAATGGACACCAACGTCTCCGGCATGGACACCGGCACGGACACCAACGTCTCCAGCACGGACACCAACATACCCGCCACGGATATCAACGACTCCGGAACGGACACCACCGCCTCCGGCACGGACACCTACGTCTCCGGCACAGACACCACTGTCTCCAGCACAGACACCATTGTCTCCGGCATGGACACCAACGTCTCCGGCACGGACACCAACGTCTCCGCCACGGATACCAACGACTCCGGAACAGACACCACCGTCTCTGGCACGGACACTGGCAAGGACACCACTGTCTCCGGCACGCACACCATCGTCTCTGGCACGGACAAAAATTCTGAATGACTACAGACCTGTGGCTCTAACTTCATTAGTTATGAAGTCCTTTGAAAAAATGATAAAGAAAGAACTGCTGGGTAGAATTTAACACCTCCTCCACCCCTTGCAGTTTGCATATAGAGCCAACAGGGGGGTGCAGGATGCTACTATAACTCTGCTTAACCTCATATACAAGCACTTAGAGGGTAATAAAAACCATGTCAGACTGCTGTTTGTGGATTTCTCGTCTGCCTTCAACACTATCCAGCCCCATTTATTGGTGCAGAAGCTCATAGAAAATTTCGGGTTGGACTGCAACTTGGTGGGCTGGATTTTCGACTTTCTCACTAACAGGACACAGAGAGTGATAGTAAATGGACATCTTTCTGGAATTTCAGTGACATCAACCGGCTCCCCTCAAGGCTGTGTTCTCTCTCCTCTTCTGTACATTATGTACACTAATGACTGCCGGAGTGAACTGACCAATAACTATATTGTAAAGTTTGCAGATGACACAGTCATAGTAGGTTTATTGGACACCACTGAAACATCTTACGGCCCGGTACTACCATATTTTTTAAACTGGTGCAAAGAAGCTTTTTTAGACTTAAATGTTACAAAGACAAAGGACATGCATTGATTTTAGACGTCACCATCCAACTCCTGAAAAGACGATTAGATGGAAAAGAGGTTGAATTTGTTGAGTCGTACAAGTATCTGGGAATCATCATTGATAACAAGTTGACCTTTGAACTAAACACAGACATGCTGAGTAAGAAAAGTCAGCAACGTCTCTTCTGTCTGAGAAAGCTAGCTAAGTTTCAAGTGGACAGATCCCTGATGACATTATTTTATAAATCTTTTATTGAGTCAGTTTTTACTTTTTCATGTATTTGCTGGTATGTTTCTCTTAGTTTAAAACGGAAAAACACATTAGCAATGGTAAATAAAGTTAGCAGCAAAATCATCAGGATTCAGCAGATAAAACTAACTGAACTGTACAATAGACATGTAGGCCTACTTAAAAAGGCTGAATCCATCATGTCTGACAGTTCTCAACCCCTGCATGCAGAATTTACGATGCTGCCTTCTGGTTCTTGCTTTAGTCAGCCATCCGCCAAAACAAATAGATATAAATTCTCCTTTGTACCCTCTGCTATCTCTCTGCTTAACTCTGTAAAAAAAGAGGTAACGTCTGCACATAAGGTATACTGAACTTAAACTTTAAATGTTTGTGGTATTCATTTATCCATTTGTCTGATCATTTTCAATGATGTTGTTGCTTTGTTGTAGAAAAAAAAAGAAATTCATTAGTTTAGTCCACTTGAAAGGCTAAAGTCACACAAACGCAAAGCTACATTCTTTCTTTAAAAACAGGCTACATATGTGCATTGTTTCTTGGATTTGTACACCTTGCAATGTGCATGTGGCCTATTCACAGCCATAATTAATTTGTTCTGACAGCGTGTTCAATAATTAAAGGGGTGGTTGATAATGATTTCACTTTTCTAACTTTAGTTAGTGTGTAATGTTGCTGTTTGAGCATAAACAACATCTGCAAATTTACAACGCTCAAAGTTCAAAGCAAAGGAAGAAATTTGCTTTTAAAGAAATCTTTTTTTTATGGAAGTGTGGCTGGAAGGGACTACAGGACATTCCTCCTGGGTTAGTGACATCACTAACCCTAAAATTTACATAAACCCTGCCCCTGGGAACGAGCAGTCTATGTTGAGAAGAGGAAGAGTTGTTGTAGTAGAGCACATTTAGGAGTCAACTTGACGCGCTCGCTGTTGTACTTTTCTTTTGCGAAATTCGCGTCCGAAACTTTCGCATGTTAAAAAAATAAATAAGACCTCACGTTATGTCAATCATGCTTACACACTGCCTCCGAAACTTTCGACCGGAAAATTCCGAGCCACCGAATGATGGATACGAAAAAACGCATATGAAAATTTCGGACTCAGTGTGCAAGGACCTTAATTGTCCTCTCAGGAATCAGCGGTGAGAAGAAGAAAGGTATACACGTGACAGTGTTTATTTTAGTAGGCTACACCACCACCATAGACTGTAAAAAAAGCCACCACAAATACCACACTCTAAAAAGATTTGTGTAAAACCCAGTAAACCCTGAGATTATTACTTGTGACATTATAACAAAATATAAGGATAGAGAACAACTAAATTAACGATCTCTTAAATATTTTCTAATTTCACTAAACATTTCATTAAGTTTCGTGAACATTTTTATTAAACATGGACCTTTATGTTCATTAAAAAGGCTTTTTATGCTATTGTATGCTAATTTTTTTAATATAAGCAACTAATTTAGACGTGCAAACTGGGTGCCGGTGTGATGAGTCGTAAGTGCTTGGCTAGATTCGCCTCAAAGTCGTTCATCTTCGGATGCGGAGCCGCACGCGCTGTTACAAAATCTGCTGTGCACACCGCCAAGCGAAATGGGGTCTTGCGCAACCAACGCCCAGACTGCAATGACGTCATTTTTGCCGTGCGCACCTTCACGCTCGTGCGGACGCGGCGAGTATAAACCTAGCTTGAGTCTCTCCATCATTCCAATTTAAACATAAAAGGCAGAACAGTTTCTGACATTTTAGTGCTTGTCTGTGAAAGGTAATCGGAGCTCCTAATACACACTCAAGCTCTTGAAGCTCCGCCCTCTGTGCCAGGAGCAGCAGCTCATTTGCATTTAAAGGGACACACACGAAACAACGCGTTTTTACTGACCCTTAAAAAGGGACAATTTTAACATGCTGTTAAAAAGTATCTGTGGGGTATTTTGACCTAAAACTTCACATACACACTCTGGGGACAACAGAGTCTTATTTGACATATTGTAAAAAGGGGCATTATACCACCCCTTTAACATGCTAATAAACAGCTGACCTTTCCATTTGTTGACATGACATGGTTAGATTCAGATGGTAAATATCATATTTTAAGTTGGATGTCCACCTTAGAGATAATCACCATATTTATAATGAAACCGTCATATATTAAAGGTGCATTAAGCAACTTTTCATGTTAAAAATACCAGTTTTCTAACCCATACATGCTTAAACAATTGCCTGATGGGCTGAATGAGCCCTTCTCTGATCACTGAGATTGTCTCTATAATCCTGTAAAGTAAAATAAATAAGAGGGATTCGGGCCGGAATTTTAGACTGGGCGTGACGTCATGCACGTTCACGGCACGCTCACATAGCTATGTCTGGCAGGTTTGTGTATTCGCCGCCATTCTCCGTAGAAGATGGATTCTAAGAGACCGGCTTGTAGTTCATTTCAAACACCAACGCAAACTCCACGTAAGATAAAAAAAAGAAAACTTTTGTCCGTGAGCGTGCACACCTTTGGTTGCAGTTTCGCTTGCCGTCAGAGGGGGCATAGTTCTGCAAAAACTCAGAGACTTGCGCAATGCACCTTTAATAATATATAATAAAATATTGTTATGGGATCTCCTTCAATCATTTCAGAATCTTTACTTTTAAAATAATTTTGTTGCTGTATTTTTAAAATATATATTTATATCAACATATTTTAATGACAGTATATTTATTGAACAAAAATCTAATATCAAACAAATAATCAAAATAAACAGAAAATAGTGCAAACTTAACTAAAGTGATTGTTTTGAAATAAACATCAAAACGTTTTTTAAAGTAAACATAGTTTGACCACTGTAATGTTTTTTGTTTGTTTAATTTTCTGCAGCAGACAAAAAAACAAAAGTTTTTTTCCACAAAAAAAAAGTATTTCCACAAAATCATGTACACTTTCCACATAGACATCTAGGGAATGTATTTGAACAAATTATAAAAAATAAAATAAAACAAATATTAGTCACACAAATTAAAGATTAAATAACTTCAAGGTTTGATTGCAAAGCGACAGTGACAAGGCTGAATTCTGCATTGAAGAGCAACACAACTGTTGCTCCAAAGGTCACAATAAAAATACATTAAATGGAAAAATGGGACTAAAGCAGAAGTCTCCATTTTATTTTATTCATAATCTCATTATAGGAGAAACAGTAAGTGATCTCTTCTGTGATATTTCTTTTTTATCATCAAGATTTATTTGTGAGACATTAAGAAAACTAAACCACACTGTCACATAGTCCTCCCTTTGAATGTTTTGGCTTGAATTTTTCTGCAGGGTATGTGGACAGTGGTCCAGAACAAGGTCAGGTGTATTGGGGGGTGTATTTGCACATTGCTCTGACAAACACAAAAACAACCATTACAAGAATATATAACAAACAGAGAAAGGCTAACAAATCAGGGTGAAAGTCCCCTCAAGCACTGTATTAAAACATCTCCGTGTAAGCATCTATCAGTTAGAAGACATCAGCATTCGTTGTGTATCGTGTATCGCATTCATTGACGCAGCCATGCTTATGAGTACATTATGGGGTGCCTTCGGTTCACTAATTGGGCTGTTTTATGCTGGGATGCAGGTCATGGTGCCATGTCTTCCTCCATCCCCTCTCTCCACTTCTGTTTTTACTACTGATGAGGTAAGAGGATTTAAAGCAAACATTTTTACTTCATGCATCTTGTACTGTATAGTGAATTCATAACCTTGAAGATTATTTTCTAAGCTGAAAATCTGGTAAATATTGTGCTCATCTTTGCCTAAATGCCTGCTTCAGTTTTCAGATGTTCTGTAAATGCATTCATGTAGAAAAAAAGTTTAGTGACTGATTACATATAAAATGTCTGAATTTGCGTGTTGAATGCTCATGACCACAAGCACAGTAATGTCACCAAAGTCAGTCTTGGCTTTGTGGCAGGGTTATTATGATTAACTAAAACTATAAAAACATTTCTGTTAATTGAAATATAGCTGAAATTAAATAAAATATAAATAATGATAATTGAAAATATAATAAATAAAACTTTAATAGCAATATTTTAAAAAAGCACACAGTGAAATGACTAAAAAATGTAACTAAAATTAATTAACATGAAAAACATCAAATATAAGATAATCCAAAATATTAATAAATCTATAATAGCCTAAACCAAAATAAAAACTAAAATAACACTGCTATGTGGAGGAATGTAGAGTTGTTTGTAATGTATAGCCTAGATTTGTGTGATTATTAAGAATTTGACACATGAACTGAATTTATTCACATTAGCCTAGTTAAGTGGCAAACAATATTGTCATTATAGGCATATTGTTATTGTAGATATCACATATCCTACTTGTCCCAATATTTGTTAAAATATTTATTTAAAAAAATCCTGTGCAGTATATGGGCTCTTGGTATTTTGTGGCAGTGGCTGTATGGGATGAAGACGATCTTAAATCATTCGAAACCACCGACAGCTCTGTGCTTCACATCCAGAGAGTCGATAACACCACCCTGACTGTGACTGAAAGCTCTCGCGTGTGAGTGGAAAACTGCACACACACACACACACACACACACATTGACATATGGACTGTTCTATTACTTTTCAAGTATATTCAAATAATTTTGTTTGTATCACCACAGTGGAGATCAGTGTCAGAAAAAAACTTCGACCTACATCACTCTGCCTTTGATGGAGCATTTCCTGTTTAGAAATGGTAGGAACGGATAGGTCTACAACCTGATCAGACTGAACAATAATTCAACATTTATTATTCATGTTTAACATCACATAAAGGGTTCATGCAAGACAATTTCATGGTACTTTGTAACTATTTAGCGTGTTGGGTCTAATTTGTATGAATTCGTGAGATCTGCACTGCGGTTAGATAAGGGAAGGAGGACCTTCGTGTTCGTGCTTAACTTTTTTTTCTAGAAATCGTTCATTTTCGTTCAGTTTACATCCGAATTCATACAAAAATCGCCACCTCATAAAATAAGCCAGTTGGCCTACCGTTTTACCGTGAGATTGGGTTGATTCATATCAAGCTATTTCTCAGAGATCCTTTTATAATGTCAATCATAATTTAGTTATGTTTTTTTTTCAAAAGATGAATAATTTCTCATGATATCATTTTCCACTTTAAAATGTGTCACTGTATGAGCAGATTACGATACTATTGCACTGGTCTGGGATGGCAAGTTCATAAACTGCGCTTCGTGCATCATAATACTGTTTGTGGATGAAGACGAGGAAATGAGTGCTACGTTATTTGGTCAGTATCATCTTTGATCATAGTACCCCTCCACCTATGTGATCAAAGCAACATGTTAAACTGGACATTAATGAAGACAAAATGCACACACATATAATTCAACATGCACCCACCTCTGAAACCTTTCAAGTATAACCTTTAATACTGAATATGTGCTGCATGTACAGTCACCACCAATGCAAAGGGATTCAGTTACACAACTGACTTTTATTCATAATGTCTCTCTGTTTGTCTGTCTTCCATTGCAGCTCGTAGTCAAAAATTACCAGATGAAGTGATACGGGAATTTAAGTCAAAAATGGAGTGTTTATATATGGAAGATTTCGCACAGGCACCTCTGAAACAAGGTTGGCCAAAAGTTTGTGTCTTACACATTTAATTCTTGACCATGTAACTTAAGTATTGCAAAACAAAGGCCGGCAATCTGATGATATTATGAGTATGTTGTTTATGTAAAACTACATTTATCATACATATATCATTTATTTCAGGTTATTGTTCACTTAATGAGGCAGCTTAAAAAAAGAGGGGTAAGTGCAAACATTGTGTTTCTAAACTGACTTCTGTTTTCACTGAAAATTGCACATTTTATTTACTTTGCACAATTTCTCACTGCTAAAGGTCACGAGCAGCTGCAGAGATCTTCATAGTCCAGATCGACAATAAATGACTGCTTTGATGGACATTAGGAATCACTGTTACGGGCTTAGTGACTGATCTATTAATTGCATTTTCTGATTTGATATATTTTACTGAATGAGATTTCTTCAAAATAAATTAAATCAATATTTCAATGAAACAGTTTGTGTTTTGAGTTAAAAAAAAAAAAACTGATGGTATTAATATTCATAATTGTGTTTTAGATTCATGAAGTATCACGTTTCCACCCTGGTTAATTTCTCATCCTGCCACCATAACATGAATTATTTTTATGGTACCCAATCTGTTAACAAATAAACCAAACTGTAAATTTCAGTCCATCTGCATTACATTACATATTAATATAAATATATTAGTAAGAACAATCAATTGCAGTGATTCCGATCCTGTATGAAATTCAAAAACAATCATAATATATCTGGTTAAAAGAGTATGCATTTGTTAAGAAAAAATAGCAGTGTAACTTGATTAAAGAAATAAAACTATTTTGTTTGTATAAAACTTTATTGATGAAAATGGGTAACCCCCCACCCCACAAAAATACACTGTAAAACTATTAACCTTAAAAAAAACATCTGTTTTAAAGCCTATTCATTTAATACTTTCTAACATGGCAACTTATCTTTGTGCAAATTATATAAATGCATTTCCTTTTAAGATTATATTTTACAGTGTATACATGAAACATACTATTCACATTTTACTTTCACATGCAGTGGAATAATACACAGTTATTACTATTTACAGTAATCTTCAGTTTTCTTGTGACACAGATTGTTAAATGCAGTTATGGGTTCACTACAGTCATCAAAGCTCAAAGGCAGGGAAATAATTGTATATTTAATATATTAATTTGCCTCACTGAATTCTGTAACAAATCAGTAATGAGGCCATTTTAGTACAAACTTTCTGTTACACAGCAGAAGATGCGTTTCTTGCACTTCCATTTTACAGCATGCTTTGGCATGAAATTACATCCAAACACAATTTGTCAATGGTTTAAAGCCATCGTATTGGAATCACCTTGCCTTTTAACTATGTACCCAGTGACTTATTTATTAAATAATTTGTAAGGTAATAATAAATAGAGTTTAAAAAAACACACAAAAATACACAATCTTTTTTGTATTGTTTTCAACATTTTTTATATGATCTCTCATGGGATATAAAGGATTAATTGCTTATCTTCCTCATCTAACAGTTATTATTATTATAAAATATAGCTGCAAGCAGCAATTACAGGACCAGGCACAGCGGCAAAATCATCATGTAAATGTTATTCAAGTCAGACTGGACATAGAATTTCCGGTGAGGAGTTTAGGACTTCAAGCTAAAGTCCAGAAATAGAATTACTCATAACTTTTGACCAACAGGTGGCGCTGTCAGCCTTTTAATATGGGATTGTGCTAACGGCATACATTTTTTCTGAGATACAGCCTCAAATCCTTTTTAACATCCTCACCTTTGAACCCTTTGTGCTTGGCCCTTAAAAATGATACACACAGAATCCTTAATAGCTATTTTATAGAGCGATATTCATTCATTCGTGCACTTACATGTTTCTTTGCTCATGGGCACAACAAAAACATTTATACAAACACTGAAGACAATACTATTCATTTAAACACATTAGATATATATTGGCTACAATATAAATGCATTTGAATGATGCACTTATTCACCTTGGCTTGGTCTCAAACATGTTTGCTTTCCGATTTTTAGGATACTTTTGAACATTTGAACACTTCATTTTATCCTTGCTTTGCTTGTTTCCTCATGAATGTCTTTGTTCTCTTCAAAACTGAGCTGCCTTTAAAAAACTCCATCTCCTACGAACTCTGAGACTTGGTAAGAAATGTTTTATCATACTAATAAAGACAAGTTAAACAACATTCCCTCCAAAGTATAGTTCAGTTGCACATTTTGGTCATGTTGTACAGACAGAAATTTACCCTTAAATTTCTTGTGAGATCAGATGCCTCGTATTAACGTGACACAATTATGCACATATTTTACAGTAAATCGAGAACATGTTCTCTTTTGGCAGCACTAATTCCCTGCAAACAGGGTTTAATTGTCTTAGAAATCTAGAGAAAGCCCCTGTGATATAAAAGCATTAAATCCTGTTTTAAGTGCAATACCGTTATAATAAATCTAATTATTGAGCTCATATTAGCATTTAAAAATAGCATATTAAAATTTCAGCCCTCTTGAGTCACACAGCAGCACAGATGTGTGACTCTGACCCTGGCAAATGGCAATAACACTCCTGTTTTGTATAACAAAGGCACTTGACAAATATGAGGCATCTGTGTAAAGCTAAACGGGCACTTCTTTAGCTACAACTTCTCAAAAATTAAAGCTACACTGTGTAATTTTTTAAGTTGATTCTTTACAAAAAACACTTTGTTCTTTCAAAATGATATGTACTCATTAATGTGTAATTACTTCTACCAACTAATCAAGTATTCTCGTAAGCGTAGAATCTGCCATTTAGAATACATACGAGCGAGTCGCTCGAATGGCGGCAGCCATGTTGCACCTCCATCTTGAAAATACATTAGCCAAAGAGGGACATACCTTTCGCGTTTTTACACTCAGTGGCACCGTGACGAATGCGAGGGGGGGATTACTCGCGACTGCCGGCAGATTTGAAATAATACGGCCACTGTAGGAGTTAAAACGCCCTCAAAATGGGAGGGGCTAGAAAGTAATATTCAGTTGGTAGTCATAAACAATTTCACCGCTAGATGGGAGAAAATCCTACACAGTGTAGCTTTAAAGATTTTCTGCAAAGCCATTATATTAAACTGGGTGTTGCAGCAAAATATTTTGGAAATCAGTATCTGATAATCTGACTAAACAAGCTGAGCAATAACACATGATGCCCTGGTCACCATGTTTAAGAGCCCAACCAAGCCAAGCTGATGCATTTTACAAACATGACTGACACATTTTACTTCTAAGTTCTGTAATGCAGGGAATCTCCACTGACTCGCAGAGAATCCCCCAGAATGCAATCCAGTCTTTCATTTAGGAAAATCCATCAAATTCTTAAACTTTCACTCAATGATCGTTCTGATATGTCTGTCCATCTATTTAAAAACGCACACTTATTTTCCTGTGACAGTAATTTGCCATCATTGGTCCTGTTAAACTTACTCTTCTATAATTGATATTCAGAACTCTTTAGCTGATCAGTGAAAATACCACTACAAAAACTGATATATAACTAATATTTAACGCTGATGCAGGATGTGTGTCCACACACTCACTTCCTCTGGACAGGCTTCACACAGATGTGTGTGTGGTTCCTCCTCACTCGTTTCTGGAGGTGATGTCCTGATGTAGAGACACAAAATGGATGTTAGATTCTTTATTTAGTCTCATGTTTGTCTTGAGTACAGAAGCTTCATATAGTCAGGAGTCGCAGACGCAGATTCTCACCTCAGTCTTTGCTCTCCTCCAGCGCACTGCGCTCCCAGGTTTAGACATACCTGAGAATGAGAAAATGATTTTACTATATTTTACTCCTAAAATAATAGAGAAATAAGGTTGATTGATTATATAAATGTCCCTAAGTCTGATTGGTTTATATCTGTGTTATCATGTTGTTCAACAAGAATGTTGATTCAGAAATCAACATGTAATAATGTTTTTTTTACTTGAAAAATATTATTTCTGGTCATTGTGCATGAATCATTCGAGCACATTATTTAAAAGAAATGTCTGTCTTTGTCATTTTAAAAAT
Organism: Squalius cephalus; assembly: GCF_949319135.1. Lineage (NCBI taxonomy): Eukaryota > Metazoa > Chordata > Actinopteri > Cypriniformes > Leuciscidae > Squalius > Squalius cephalus. Next base: position 37,032,356 of record NC_137128.1, on the reverse strand, counting down.
ATAATAACTTGGCTCATTCTGGTAACTCAAAAAAACAATTAATCAAAGTGAATTTTTCCACTAAAGAATATGTCAGAATTACAGAAGAATAATAGTGACTAAGCTTGCTATTTTACTTGATTTGGTTACTCACATATAGATGAAAGCAGAACCATGAACGCCACGGCTGCAGAAACACTTCCCAGCAGCCACCTGTGAGGATTATGATGTCATTAATCAATGTAAAGAAAACTTAAAGCTTTAAAACTTAAAGAAAACCTTTTTCACTTAATGAGCCACACAGACAGAAATCTCTCTCTCTATCTCTCTCTCTCTCTCTCTCTCTCTTTCTCACACACACACACACACACACACACACACTTTCATCATTACCCAGAGGAGATGGCAATGCAGAGGCACAGAGTGAGGATGAGGAGAAGGACTTTCCAGAGCACAGTTTCTGTAACAAATACAATAACAATCTGTTTCTTATTTTCCATATTCATCAAAACTCACTGTAGGCAAGGATGGGAGCTGTAGTTCTTTCATTCGCCCTTTTTTCTCACCTGACGATGTCTTGCTGGATGAGCTATAACTATTGAGATGACAGACAGATGGGGGAGGAACATCCAGGAGACCGCTCACTGATTGGCTGAATTGTTCATGGGCGGAGCAAGACTCGCACGGCGGCTCCTCCTCTTCTTCAAGCTGAGTCTGAGGAGGCACTTTATCAGAAGAGGAAACAGGATCTATGGGATCTATAAAGGAACACACACACACACACACGTTTACAAAAAGTGGACTGGCAACTATTTTAAACTATTTCTTTCTTAAACTAACTCCAAAACTAGAATCCCCCAAACCGTAGGTGAAGCTGATAGGTGTATCTTTCTCATAGCTGTGGTCCACCTCCTCCCATGATGATAACTGGATTGGGGTGATCGGGTCAGATCTTCTAAAAACACTTCCTTCCAGCCAGGACTGGCATGATTGGCTCATATCACTCAGAAGGCTGGCCAGTGACCTTTTTGCCCGGCGCCTTCGTCTGAATATGCTAACACACACACACAAACAAACATGTTGGGTGTCCATGTTTCATGGGGACTTTTCAAAGACATGATGATTTTTATACTTTACAAACTGTATATTCTATCCCCTATCCCTAACTCAGAAAACTTTCTGCATTTTTACATTTTCAAAAAACTTCATATTAAAATGTATAAGCTGTTTTCCTCGTGGAGCCCGACCAAATGGACACACAATGTCAGAATTTTACTATCTTTCTGGGGACATTTGGTCCTTACAATGCATGTTAACACACACACACACACACACACACACACACACACACACACACACACACACACACACACACACACACACACACACACACACACACACACACACACACACACACACACACACTAAGGTTTCATTATTCTGCCAGATCTAAAGTTGCTTTTTAACCCTCATAGACCCCAGCATTAAAATTTATGATGTATTCTTTTTCATAAAACATCATAAAAACTATTTTGTTGAAAATATTTGTGTCGGGGTAACAATTTACGGGGTAAATTATTATTATTTTTTTCACATTTTAGGGCTGCAAAATGTTACCATTATTTTTTGATACAGTAAGTTAATGTTTTGAATTCACAATGTATTTGAAATATAATATTTTTGAATCAGTAAAGATACAGTCATGAAAAGTTTAAAACAATTTAAATGTTGCAATAAATATTCATTTCAAAGCATATTTTTAATATAATATAGGCTAGTACTTATAATATAGTACAATAATATGCTATTATATAGGCTTAAATGAGACAATAATGACAATACATCTAAGAAATCACCTGATATTTTTTTTGTATCGTTCATCGAATAGGCTCCAATTGTGTGATAACAATAGAAAAAGTTTGACCCATAATGGCTAGCGTGACATTTTTGCTACACTCAGAAAATTCAAGTACGTTAAAAATGTCATTGCATGTAAGCGTTTTCTTATCACTAGACATAGGCTAGAAATATATATATTTTTAAATATGTGATGTCAAATACTAAATAGATAATAAATAAACAAATGAATTTGTTCTAAATGTGTAAATTGATTCAAATTAAACACTGTGTCAACTGACTGGCACCATATTGTGTGACTTTAGAAAGCTGTGGTATTTAAACTATTGTTGTGATAAATTTCAGAGTGTCATGTAATGTTATATGTAGTTTTTACCAATATTTTTTGAAAGCAAGGTATTAAATAATTGCTTTTAAACAAACTTTGCAATTCTGCTTAACTGGCTCTCTGAGGGTTAATTAAGAAATCAAGTACGAGACCCAACACTATATTGCGAAAATACTGTAAATGTGTAATGTATTTTAGCATAGGTGGAACGAAATCCATTTCATTAACTTCAGTATAACTGCACCTGAACATGGATGAATAAAGCAAAGAGAAACAAACATTTAAAGTTTTAAAAGATAGTCTGAAATCCAGCTCATTCATCCTCACAGCACACACAACAAAAACAAACACTGTCATGAATCTCACCGGACAAGATTCTCTTTGTATGAGACGCTGGTGTGTGAGGGAGTCAGGGTGACGTTACCCTCGTCGTCTGTGCTAAAACTGTCCTCTGTCAGTACGTAATAACCGTTGGCTAGTAGGCGGGGGCTTCGGCGACACGCACACACGGAGCCTGTCAGCGGATTGGTGGAAAAACACTCATAGGAGGAATCAGAGAAGTGGGAGACGTCAAGACTGAAAAGAGAAACAGCATTATACTTAAAGAAAACAGCAAGGCAGAACCTATAAAGATATGTTGCTGCTGCTTGTCTACATGCTCGTACCTGTGACAAATATGTTCAGCCTCCTGCCTCCTGGTCTTAATCGGAGAACCTATGACAAACACCAGGTCAGCATTACAACAGTCTTATCAATGAATGAGAGAGAGAGAGAGAGAGAGAGAGAGAGAGAGAGAGAGAGATGTGATATGAGGGCACACATACTTGTAACCGCTCCTTTGAAGAAGAAAGCCATTGCTTATGCTGCAGCCAAACCTGTAATACACAAAATAATATTCAACTCAAATGGATACTAGTACATAATCTACCGAATGCACACATATTGGTTTTGAATTATTTCTCTTTCTATTATTTCTTTTTTTGTTCTTCACATGGATATTCTTGAATAATTCATACATCAAACAAAAACATTCTAAAACGAAGATCAAATCAAAGCAAAAATACATATAAATGTAAATTATTATATATGGATATGAATAAACCAGTACTGATGAATGGTGATTGTAAAGAATGAAAAAGACAAAATAATACAAGGTGACTAACACAAGTCCATATTTGCTTTCTGGAAACAGGATCAAATGAACAAATTTTTACAGATCCATCACTTTTCTGCTATAGAGCTAGTCATTAATAAAACAAACAGAATGTTTTTACTATAGTCTTAAACAGAATGTTAATTTTTTTTCTAAAAAAAAAAAAAAAAACATCACAGAAATATTAAAAACACAAAAAATAAATGGTTACGGATTAAATATGTAGTAAAATAAAATATAATGTATATCAATTTAAAATTATGACGTGGAAATGGAATTACAGGCATGCTTTTTTGTAATGGATTCTAAAGAAATTAGGTCAAATGAGAGGAAAGACTATAATTTATGGTGTTTTTTTATTTAACGTTTTTGTTGTTTTTTCTAGATAATATTTGTAGATCAAATGTACAAAAATGCATGTATTTTATGAATGTATTGAATGAAAAATGGGGAGGGGTGTCTGACAGGATGGAAAGGGAGTGGGATGGGGAGGGGGAATCAGGGAGCCATGATGATTCAAAAGGGGATGATGCTGGCAAAGTAGGTGGAGACCAGTTACTGTACTTCCTGTTAACTACTTCCTGCCTGGAGATAAACGATTGGCTGATCAGAGTGTCATACATGTGTGTTCTGCTGCAGCTGCTATCAGAGAAGCTGAGGAGACCAACGGCAACGAATGAGGGAGCACAATAACCCATGCTCTCTCTCTCTCTGTCTCCCACACACACACACACACACACACACAAAGCAGCTTGTTTGTTTTCTCAAAAATCAGTTCCCAGAGTGATCACATGACACACTTCTTTAACTTATGTTTGCGGTTGAACAGAAAGTCCTCAAAACCCTCACACGCATTTCATGTAGTCTCTGTGAGTTAGAAACACAAGGACTACAAGATTAACATTATAACATCCTTAGTATAACTGAAAGTTGCAAATACATTAAAAACAAAGAAAACAAACTATGAGGAAATGTTATTGCAGCAGAGTGTTTAGTGAAATGAGTAACTGCAATATCAAAGCATTACTGAAATGCATGCCAACCACACATGCACACAAACAGAGCTTCATACATAAGCTCTGAATAACAATTGATTTATGTTGGCTTTACTTCCATTCTTATATACTTAATTATTTAATGAGAAATTGTCATTTAACCCATATAAGACTTTAGTGAAAAAATATGTTGATGTTTCTAATATTAATATTTGATGCATTGTCTATTTCTCAGTTCTTTTAGTTGTTTTATGTTTTCTGAGATTTCTTTGTTTACTTGTTTTTACTTTAAAAATAATAATCTTAAAGTAGCCTACAGCACTTTGGTCTACCTTTCTTAATAAATAAAATGGTCTACCTTACAGTTTTCATAAATCATTTGACTTAATATTAATAATAATAATTACTGTTATTTAACTCAGAATAAAAAAGAATAAAAAAGACATCTGGCGTCCTCGTTATCTTAATGCCCCGTCTGTTTAATTCTGCATTCAGACGCTCCTCGAGTCTTTGTTGATCGGCCTGCAGCAGTTACTGTGCGCGAGACACATTCACACACATATCGAGAGTTTATATTGTACATGGTAAACATACAAATCCATAAATCTAAAATCTCAGTGTATAAAAATAATATATAAGGTGATTGTGCTGAAGCGTAAAGTGATACTAACATCCGGTTTCTTCTCGCCACATTATTTAGCGCTGAATCTGCCTTGTTTCTAACGTAACTGCACAACACATATAGAAGAAATACGATTAAAAAAGAAGAGAAAAACAACACTTACCTAAACCACGGAGAATGCTGATAGCGGTGCTGTCTGTCCGCTTACTTACAAACATTGGCATGCATGAAGAACCACGCCTACAGTCTGAGAGAGAGAGAGAGAGAGAGAGAGAGAGAGAGAGAGAGAGAGAGAGAGAGAGATCAAAACAAAATAACGCTGTTCGAAAAAAAACTTATCTTAAGTATATGCACCAGTAATGCAAAAATATTTGACCAAATTAATTGTATTTATATATTAATTATGTATTTATATATCACTTTGGACAAGATTCACCCAAAAATGAAAATCATTTACTTACCTTATGTCATTCAAAACCATAGGCTGTCAAAAAAAGAAACCTGTATGTCTTTCTTCTGCTGAACACAAAAGATATTTTGAAGAATGTGGGAAATAACCGTTTTGTTTACCATAGTATGGAAGCCCATATCTGCCAAAAAAAAATAAAAAAATAAAAAAAAAATAAAAAATAATAATATTATCTATATATATATACTGTACTGTACATTTCTGACTTATGGATATTACTTTGACAAAGTCACCTCTTATAAAAGATTACTCTAAATTGTAATGTAGAAACATGCATTTTCTACTCTGAAACAAAATGTATTGTGAAAAGCGCTATACAAATAAATGTCAATTCTGAAAAAATCAAAAAAACAATTCTTATATTACAAGATAAAAAGTGACAAAAAGTCATACGTCATATTTAGACTTTTTATTGCATAATTATGAATTAGTATGACATAATTTTCTACTTTTTGTCTCAGAATTGTGACTTGGTATATCATGATTTATACATTTTGTCATAATGACTTTGCATCATAAATATGATTTATCAAAGTTTTGTTGCAGAAATGGGCTTCCATTGTATGGACTAAAATATTAGTCCATAACCATGAGGGTGAAAAGATGATTAATGAACTATCCCTTTAAATGTAAATGTCCAAGCTTTCGGAGCAACAGATATTCAGGCACAGAATCTCAAAAGTACAAAGACTGATACAGTTCTGGAACTGTATTTCTGATTTTATTTCAGCTTTTAGTGCGTGTGTCAGACAAAAGACAAGTTATACGTTTGTAGATGGTTCATGGGATTAATTATTCATCATTTAAATTCCCAGTTAGGAATCTTCAGTTGAATAGTTGATTATTACACCATTTAAGAGTTACTACTCTTTTTTTACTTGAGAATTCCTATAAATATTACAATTCAAAAGAGAGAATTTCAACAAGTATTGTTCTTAGGCTGAACACAGACTCAACAAATGTTTCCTGAGGATGTGGACTGATAAACTGAGCTTGTGCAAATGAACTAAAGTAGACCAGAATAATCTCTAGTGTTTCTCTGCAATGTGTGAGGATGACATCATGGAACAGTTACATGTGTGTGTAATGCTGAACTCAGGGGCCTCTACTACCAACACCATTCTCTGGGGACGGTTACGCAAGATAAAACTCTGAGAGTGAAGGGTCTAGTGAGAATATTTATTTTATTGTTCAATACTATATATTTTGTTATTTACACGTAAAAACACATTTAAACCCAACAAAATATTTATATAAAATATAACCAACACCAGCTCTGAGTTTGGCTCAGTAAGTCTGCGCGTTGGGCTCTAATAGGTGTGTAGCATGCATGTCTCTGGTCATGTTGTTTTTCTCTCGGAGTTTGGATTGCAGTAACGTGTGCTCCACCACTCCCATCCGAACATCCATCTGCTCAATCTCCTGCTTCAGCTTGGTCAGACTCTGACGGATCTTCACCACTGGAGCTGCATCACAAAACACATGGACAAGCATAAACTCCAGCTCACATAAACAAACTGCACCATCAGTAGAGGGTGAAAGAGTGTTTGTTGTGCGTGCGGATTACCTCCATCAGACATGCTGCTGCCTTTCTCTTCCATTTCCTGTTTTACTTTCTCTAGCTCCTCACTGATCTGAAGCACAAATATATATACGTTATTATTTGAATATTGTGTGGCTATGTGGACATAGTAAGGCTGTGTACACTCATTTATTAAAAACACAATGCTTTTTAATTGTTACTGTGTTGTAACCAAAAGATGGTCAAATCATTGTAATGCATATATTCTTGCGATGTTTTTTTTAGACTCACCTCAGCCAGAATCCTGGTTCTCTCTGTGACGCCTCCACTGGCCTGCTGATAAAGCTCTTTTACCTGACCAACAAAAACACACGCGCTTGACCATCCTGTGTTTTGACAGGTTGAGGGTAAGTAATACATTTTGGGGTATTGATTTGGTCAAGATGTTCACCTTGTTGAGCTGTGCTTGTGCTTGGCGGTATTCTGAAATGAGATGCTCGAGCTGAGTATTGAGATATTTCTCGCGACTGCTTACTTTCTCCAGAGTTTTACTGATGTCCTCCCTCAGCTTAAACAGACAACCCTGAACACACACATATATATACATACTTAGGTTTAATATTTCACATTATTATCTATGGATGGATGGACGGATGGATGGATGACCTTGGCGTCGTGCAAGGACGTGTTGATGCCATCTTGATGTTGATGCATTTGATCAAGGTGAATCCTCCAATCCTGAAACACAGTAACCTGTTACTCAGTATTCAGCCAATCAGAGTCTCTCCATCACCGTGCAGGTGAGAAACAGCGATTAAAGGTTGCAGAATTTGAGACCTTGTTGTCGGTGCGGATGGTGACTTTAAGTTGTGGAAGAACTCGCTCCACCTCTAGATTCCACTCAGCAGCATCAACATCTGACTCCAGAACCACTGCAGGCCTTGAACCGCTGAGCTCCTAAACACACATATATCTACCAGTTGACTTTTACTGTACATACTGGGTAAAATGTTAAAGGAGAACTCCGGTCAATTTTAACATTGAGCTCATTTTTTTGTACATTTGGAGTGCTGTCAATACAGAGAACAACGACAAAAATCGGTGTTGCCTACACCGAATTATTCTATTTTTAAAATTTGCACCCTGTTGACTTCAATAGGGCAAGTAGTAAGCCTGCTTTTTAGCCTCTTAACATCCTTTAAGTGTCATTACAAGTGCACAGAAAATGTGAGTGATTCCTTCCGAGTGAACACGAGTGAGTCTGACTGCAGTAGATGTTAGAGATATTAATAAAAACGAAGTTAATTCAGCCAGCGCTCATGCCTTTGTTTACATCCTGTTTTCGGTGGAACGCCATAGTAATCGATTGTCGAGTTCACGCGCGTGATCATTGGTAACTAAACCTATGCGCGTGAACTCGACAATCGATTACTATGGCGTTCCACCGAAAACAGGATGTAAACAAAGGCATGAGCGCTGGCTGAATTAACTTCGTTTTTATTAATATCTCTAACATCTACTGCAGTCAGACTCACTCGTGTTCACTCGGAAGGAATCACTCACATTTTCTGTGCACTTGTAATGACACTTAAAGGATGTTAAGAGGCTAAAAAGCAGGCTTACTACTTGCCCTATTGAAGTCAACAGGGTGCAAACTTTAAAAATAGAATAACTCGGTGTAGGCAACACCGATTTTTGTCGTTGTTCTCTGTATTGACAGCACTCCAAGTGTACAAAAAAATGAGCTCAATGTTAAAATTGACCGGAGTTCTCCTTTAAGTACTAGTTCTTTAAGTTATTAATAAACATCCCTCCTAACTAGTATAAAAGACTGGGCTATTCATGCTTTGTTGCACACACACAAATATCACCTCTCATATGGAACAACTCACAATCTTCAGAGAAAGACAGTAATTACTTCTTTCATGTTTATATTATATGTAAGAGATAATCCACAGCTAGCTGTACATTAAATGATTTGAATGCACGACGCAGAGTCTATTCAAATCATTTAATGCACAGCTAGCCGTGGATTTCCTGCTTATACCATGGTCATTTGCCAGCATTGACAAGTTAAAGATGTTAATGATGTTTGTAGCACAATATTATATTAATATTATAAGAGTAAAAATGACAGTTATTTTTGTGTTACGGCTCATTAGCATTCTGCTTGCTTTAAATATGACACAGAGATGAAGCAGTGTTGTAAGATCACATTTATTTAAATGAAAGAATTAGCATTTATTTGAATTAATTATCGAGAGAGAGAGAGAGAGAGAGAGAGAGAGAGAGAGAGAGAGAGAGAGAGAGAGAGAGAGAGAGAGAGAGAGAGAGCAATGAAACAATGAAACCAGCGTATTGATATAGAACGGTAATTAAACTGACTGGAATTAGCTGTGCATTAAACTGTTTTAATGCACACCTTCCAGCCAATCAGAATTGAGTATTCAGAAAGACCATAAAGTATAATACTATAAAAAATGCACATGCCAATATTTAAAATAAAACTCACACTCTGATTGGTTCTGGTCTTCAGTGCATCTAAATCAAGTCCGTCCTCTTCCTCATACTCCTCATCCTCCTGCTGAAGAGCCACATTTTTAATGAATGTATGTGTGATTCACTTTACACATGAGTCTGTGTGTGTGTGATTCACTGTCATGTCTTCCTCCTGTGTGAATTGGGAGTGGGCGATAGTAGCAAACATTTATATTATGATATTCTCTATTTTTGTTGATAAAATATATCACCCATCTGATTTTTATGTTTTATTGCTTTGATGCAAAACAATATCCAAAATAAAAGTAAGGTATCACATTTGTATACTAATTTTAAGTCACATAAATTGCAAAAAAACAAAAAAAAAACAATTTATCTTAAAAACAAATATATAAAAATGGCATTTATATCTCAATTTTTTTTTTAAGACAAACAAACAGCTGAGCTAGATTACTCAATCCAATTTACAACAGTGAAAAAAACTGCTAATAGGAGAGCGTGGCAGATAGCAGCAGTAACTCAGGAAGGGGAAGCTTAGCTTAGAATAAAGTTTAAGACTCTCTGACTCACTGTCATCTCTTCTTCCACTTTACTGAGTGTGAGCTCAGCATCATCTTCCTGCACACAATCATCTTCCACCTCCACAGACGGGTACAGAGGCCTGATAAAGAGAAAATACCTGTGTTATTGTGTGTGTGTGTATAGTGGGAACAGAAAGTTTGTGAACCCTGGTGAAATTTGTGGTTCTACTACAACAAGATTGATATTAAAACTAAAGTAGCAAAGAACATCATCCCAACCTGCATTCAGCTCATGGTGTGTGCCGTTATGTATGTGTGTACCTGTTCCAGATGAATCCTTTACTCTTTAGTGCTTTTTCTACCAGCTGGTCTAGAACATTACAGACATGCTCTCCAGATCCAGACTTCAGCTTAGATGGGGGGAAATCAACCTGGCCACCCTATAAACACACACACATTCACACACATACATACAGTGACAATCATGAAACCCAAATGCATCTACGCACACTTGTGAGGGTGTCATCACTGTGATAATGTCTGACCAGGGCACGCAGCTCAGACAGGATGTTGGAGACGGTGGCGTTGGGGTCGTCGTACTCCTGCGGTGCATCAAACGGCCGTCCACACAGGGAAATCAACCAGGCGGCAATTACACTGAACATATAGAACTGCTCTCCGGGGTTCGACAACACGTGAGGGCTAGAGACAAAATAATGCCTGAAAAACACAGAAAACATGTATTTGAACAAATCTCTGTTTGAGAAGAAACACTGAACCAGTATACAGATTTTAAATCGATTCCTGGAATTTTACTTAAAAGTAACCCATGTCATGTTTTTCACGATTGCTTGAGATTGCAATTGCTTAAAATGTTCAAAAGGTTGTTTTTTTTTACTCTTTATAAGTTATAGGCTGTTTATAAGTCTCTATGAGGACTAGATTAAAATATACAACGTGATTTGGATGTTATTATTAGATGATTCTTCAAAGATAACATATTAGTATTTGGGCCGAATCTGGTTGAATTTCGGCTGCGAGTTTGGACCACATACCACATGGAATTATGGCCCAAGATTGGCCCAAAAGCTACATGCTATAAGTAAACCAGATCCATGCCAGAAGCAGACCAAAACTCACCCACAACTTCTTCCATGTTCCCAGAAATCAGCCATAACTGGCCCACAACAGTGCCAGAATCACCAGATGTCAGCCAGAAAAGAGCCAAACTGCCACCACCTTTCCCCCCCAGAACTCACCCACAACTGGACCAATATTATGCCAGAATCCCCAAAACTGAGCCAGAAATAATATTCATATATTGTGAAATGTAGGCCTATATATAAAAAAACAGAAACCAAGCAAATGCAAAGTAGCCTATGACGAGTTTTAATGATGTTGACAAAAAAAAAATTAAAACAATATGAGAATGTGTCAAGAGAAAATACACAAAATAATGCACAAATTAGCATAAACCAAAATAAAGTTGTTAAAATAAGTGAAAATGAAAAAAAAAAAAAGCATATACTATTACTGCCTTCACGTGCTATCGGAAATTTCCTACTTCCCAGTTGTGATTATTACTAGCTCATTGCATTAAAATTTTGACTTGAGAGTGCGTTCATGTCCAATTTTTAAACTAGGAAACTAACGTTAGCTAGTATGTTAGTATTATAGACTTTAAGGTTAGTATTTACGATAATTCCGATAGCACGTGAAGGCAGCATATAAAACATGATCATGCCTTATAATCTATAAAGTAGCGATTCTGAGTCTCTCACCTGGACAGAGGTTTGATGTTGTGTTTGTCCAGAACCTGCTGCTCATAATCCAGAACTTTGAGTTTATCCAGCAGATCCTCCATTAGCACGAACGTCTGATGGACCGAACCGGGTCCGCGCTCTTCCTCCTCCGCCATCCCTCTCTCTCTCACTGTTCACATTCAAAAAGCTTTATTGGAAAGGCAAAAGAGATTTAAAGCTTAATTACACATTATAGATATGTATACACACATATTTCTCCTACTCTCTGTGTATTTTTGTCAGGTCGTTTCCCGCAGGCTAACGTTACATTAGGGGACTCAGGATGTTGTAGTTACTGTCGCCAAGAATGACGTCAGACACGATGGTGGCCATGATAGGAAACAAAATAATAGTACTGAATAGTGACGGATGATAATAAACAATGAGCAATAATGAATGATATAACATATGTGACTTGTAAATAAAACGGCAATAGCAAGCCAAGACTCTTAAAATGACTGTTTGACTGAACGTTTTGTGCAAGAATCTCATAGTGCTGCCACGCGCTGGAGCGGAGAAGAAACGGTGCTACTACAGAGTACAGACAAGGTTATGCTTGTATTCTTATCTCTCTACATTCCTGTCTTATCCATGAATAGACACATAGTCAAAGTTTAAGAAATGCTTATCAATTTATTTTTATCATACATTATCGTTCAAAAGTTTTTTAATGTTAAAAGAAGTCTCTTCTGCTCACCAACGCTGTATTTATTGGATCCAAAATACAGCAAAACTAGCAATATTCGGAAATATTTTAATTTAAAATAACTGTCTTCTGTTTGATTATATTTTAAAATGCAATTTATTTCTGTGATGGCAAAGCATCATTATTCCAGTCTTCAGTGCCACGTGATTCTTCAGAATTGGTGTTTCTGGTGTTTCTAACGTCAAAAACTACCTTGTAACCAGAGCCATGTAACCAATCATGTCAAAGTGTGATCGTCAAGGAGTATGGCAAGCCGTTTAAACTTTTATTCATTTCCAGGATATGAATTCTTGATATCAACAATTAAATTGTCACTAGTTAAAATGATAATTATTAATATCTGGAATTCGATTTCTACTAGTAACAATTGAATTGCTACTGCTAACAATGTTAATTTTTATATTAGACGGTGGTGTCCATACCGGAGACATTGGTATCGGTGCTGGAGATGGTGGTGTCCGTGCCGGTGTCTGTTCCGAAGAAGTTGGTGTCCATTCCGGAGATGGTGGTGTCCGTGCCGGAGACGGTGGTGTCCGTGCCGGAGACATTGATGTCCGTGCCGGAGACGGTGGTGTCCTTTCCGGAGATGGTGGTGTCCGTGCTGGAGACATTGGTGTCCGTGCCGGAGACGGT